>NC_056664.1:28957730-29257730 GCF_018350195.1 Panthera tigris | reverse complement strand
AGAAGTCTGAAGCAGTAACAGAATGTTTAGCCTATTTACAATATATAGGGGTTGGGGTTTCCCATACACATCTGTCCTGCCCTCCCTAAGCCTCAAATGTATTTTTTCCCTTCAACAACACAGTCATTTCTTTTCTCAGGCCCTGGGCCTGCCACTGGCCACAAACAGACACAAGTCTCCAGAGTCAAATCCCATCATGCAATTTTTAGGCACTATCTCTTAATCCCTTCCCAAGATACAGCTCCTACAGAGCACTCTGGGGGCTCTCCTGCTCAGTGGAGGAGGCTTCAGCTGGGGTTGTGAGTGGCAATTCGGCCATTGACTCAGGTGGGGGACCACTCTCTTCTCGGAGATGACTCTGATAGAGGCGTCGAAGACGGGACAGCTCTCTCTCTGGTGGCTGTTTCCAGCTGTACCATGGGTACCAGGGGTCACCTGACACCAGGCTGGGCGCTGGTGGAGTAACACTCACAGCTCCATGAGAGGTACTGAAGTCAAGGTCCCGAGGTTCAACCTGAGGAATGTGGTACCTGAGGAGACCTAGGGGATTAAAAACAGAGAAAGTGAAGGAAGGAAGCAAGGAAGAGTAGTTCAGGTCAAGACAATAAATAAAATGACCTATAAAGGGAGGGAGGAACCAGTCAGAGCCACTGGGTACATTTATGCATGTTGTACACTGCACAAAGGCAACTGGACAAGGGGCAATGAGGACTGACATACTTACTGCCTGGGCTCTTGCCTGTCAAACCGTGCAGCTCTGCACCAGGACTATAAAGATGCACCTGCCCTAGCAGAGGTATACCTTTTTAAAATTTCTGCGAAGGTGTCATGGAGCCCAGGGCCAGAGATTTATACAAAGATCCCCTATGATTTATCTCTGGCATTGAGACCAATAGTTAGGGAAGAGAAAGGAAAGAGGAAGAATAAGGGAATAGGACAAGGACAAGGTAAAAGATTCAGGAGAGGGAAAAAGGGACCAGTGGAGTGCTGAAAGGAGATTTTTTGGGAAGAGCACGTTGGGTACCACCTTTTCAGATCGGTAGCATTTATATCCGCCCTCCAGCCCTAAATCACCTTCTTTATGGCACAAAACTGCACTGTGCCCCTTATGCTCACCATGATCCCTGGCTTTCTGGATGGCCTGGGTCAACTTCTTGTGTTGCTTCATACAGACCCCTGGAGGGAGAAAGAGAGAGAACCTGGTGCTTGTTCCGAAAAGCACAGTAAATAAAGTATATAACTACTTCTATATGATGATAAAGAGCTGGGTTTGAAAAAGTTGCTCTAATAATCCCAGTTCTCTGACCCCTCAATGGGCCTCAGTTTCCCCATCTATCCAATGGAAAGAATCCCCCCTTTCTGAGAGCTGAGATGAAGACTCTAAGAGGATCTAGCCACCACAGAAAAGCCATTTGATGGTAAAGCCTCCAAGACAGCAGAACAATATTCAAAGGGCAAGTATGGTTGATTAAAGATTTAGATTGGACAATCCACAAAGAATGAGTCAATAAAGCAAGAAAGGGGGGTGCCTAGATGGCTCAATCTGTTAAACATCTGACTTGATTTTGGCTTAGGTCACGTTCTCACAGTTCTTGAAATCAAGCCCCGCATGAGGCTCTGCGCTGAACATGGAAGTCTGCTTGGGATTCTCTCTCTCTCCCTCTCTCTCTCTGCCCCCCCACCCCCACTCACTCTTGCTTTCTCTCAAAGAAAATAAATAAACCTAAACAAAATATAAAGGAAGAAAGGTTTCCAGATCTGGAGAAGGTGATCTGAGAGAGTAGCAAAATAGTCCCTTTAACTTTCTATAGCTTGACTATAAATGCTCCTCTTTAAAACTCCCTGACAAACCAAACTCCACTGATCATGCTGCCTTCCCCAAAATGGTGGATTCAGATTAGTTTTGCAAATTTATCTTGCTTTAGAGCAGGGGTTGGCAAAATTTTTGTGGTGGGCCACATAAATTTCAGGCTCTGCAGGTCCTACAGTCTCTGTCTCAGCTACTCAACTCTGCCATTGTAGTTTGAAAGCAGTTGTTGACAACATGAAAATAAATGGGAACAGCAGTGAGCCAGATTTGGGCAGTGACCATCGTTAAGGAATGGATGTAATCTTGCATTGTTAGGATTACAATTCCAAATTTGAGAGAGTTAGAGCTAATTGGATTGTCGATGACAAAAAGAACTTACATGCAGTCAATTTATCAGTCATCTCCGAGAAGAGAGTGGTCCCCCACCTGAGCCAATCAATGCTCAAGGTGCCCCTCACAAACCCAGCTGAAGCCTCCATCGAGCAGGAGAGCCCCCAGAGTGCTCTGTAGGAGCTGTATCCTGGGAAGGGATTAAGAGATAGTGCCTAAAAATTGCACGATGGGATTTCACTCTGGAGACTTGTGTCTGTTTGTGACCAATGACAGTCAATTTTTGTAAAAGCAGAGACTCTACAGAAAGGAGATAATCACCACGACTTATCTTTTAAGAGCTCTGTTGAGATAGTTTACTTACATTGGTACTTGCTTATATTTTTTGTCCACATATAATTGCTTTAGCATGTGAATATTCCCATTAAGGCAGGATTTCCAAACACGTTCAATCAATGTTTTTTATGCCATACGTAGGAACCACCAAATACCTGTTGTGTGACTGAATAAACAAGAAGTGCTCCAAGGAAAAGTTATTCTGGTGGTGACAGGAATGATGGGCTAACCTGTGTACGGAGCATGAAAGATGACACCCGTGTGGGCGCAGACAAATTGTTCCAAGAGCTTCAGGTTCTGTGGGAGGAAAGTGGTGGGGAAACATGAGACGGCAGGGAGAGCACCAAGACCTTGAGAGACTGGAAGTGCACAATCTGTACACGTGTGCACAGACACCCTTAACTCCTCTGTGTCTCTTCAGGTGTTACCCTCCTTCTAGCCCCATCACTTTGCTAAACACATTCTTAAAAACTCTAGCAAACGTTTCCCCTTTCTTGACCTTGCAACCATTTTATGTGCACACTCTACATTCTGTCACTGAGACTTACATAGAATCCTCTCCCGCAGGGGTTAGGTTCTAAAATCAGCCTTTCATGCAAAACAAATTGGGGATAGTCAGTTGGCAATCCATGAAATCACCCAGAAATATGTGTTGTAATGCACACGTGTAAAATATTAATGTACACAACAGCATACTATGTATAACATATACATTTACTAAGAACAATTTTATAGTCTTAATTGTGTTACGATGCCTGTTGGCCAGCAGGTCAATCAACAGGAGATGACACCCAAGGAAAAAAGTAGATACGTGTGTGGAGTAAAAGAGCAAGCAGAATCATCTGAACTATTCAACCTATAACCTGTGTCTCTTCCTCGGTCACGTAATGGCTTCTAAACTGTATACAACTGCTTATGTTCTCTTTTTATAACCAACTGTACACAGTTGAAATTGAGATATTATCTATCTATTGGACCCTTCCACAACTGTGTCTGAAGGGACCTGAGAGCAGTCAGACACCCCCATCTGCTTACTGATACACGAATTTCCTCCAACTCCCTTGATGACCATTCAGCTTCTGCTCTAATGCCTTCACTGCAAGCTCAGAATAACATTTTTCCCATTTTTTCCCCATATTTTTATATGGTTTTTTTAACTCTTTAGGGAGGAAATTCTGTCCTGGCAATAAAGGCTTTTTGAAAAATAATTAGACTCTGTATCTTGCTTCATGTATCTGCTCTCCAGCCCCAAGTCTCAGCAGGCCATCACACAACATGACAACAATAAAACAAAAACAAACACATGCACAGAAAAAAACTAGCCCAATCTACTTGCCAATAATTGTGATGGATACAAATGAACCTTTGGGTATTGCTCTCCCATTAGAAACAGGTATTCTTCTGGCCTTACAATGTAAACTGTAAATTTCACATATAAGAGATGAAGCTTTTTAGTATGATCCACAATAGAGAACAAGAGGCTGGAGAGAGGAATGTTTTTCTGTTACTAGAAAGTCAATGCAAAATAAACTATAACAGTACTACATTATGAAGAAGAGTGGGACACCTATGGTAATCTCTTTAGCACTATGAAGAAACTCCAAGTCCTTACTCTGAAGAAAAGATTCCCCTTACCCTAAAGTCAACATGCAGCTTGGGATCCCGGCAGATGGGGCAGGGATTCCCAGCAACTTTGTCTCTACGCTGTGGAGAGAGAAAACTGGTAAGTGAAGATGTTCAAAGTCCTATGAGAAAAAGTACTGCTGCCATGGTCACTATGGCCTCCATCCACACTCTACATCCCATCCGTGTACCACCTTCAGAAACTCACAATACAGGTCTTTCGAGTTCGCTGAGGGGGTATGCCACCTTTGTGGTTTCGACGGTAGTCAGCCCACACAGGGCGAGAACCATAGCGATTCTGGTATTCTGAAATGAAAAACCACACAAGTTATTTCTGGGGGGGGGTGGGTAATAGAAATGTCTCTGTCCACTTATTTCAGACCGCTGTGATCCTCCCCTTTCCCATTTAGAGGTACCTTCTGAGTCCAGATATTTCCAGGGTTCATTCTTATAAGGGGTTATGGGATCTAGGGGCAAAGAATCATCCTCAGGCAGGGCTTTGGTGCAAAGAGTCTGGAGGGGAACCTATAAAAAGAGGGCCAAAAAAATCAGAAAAAGAGCTCAAGGAAAGGACCTGATTGTCTCACTGCCCACATGTTAGCAGAAGGGGAATTCATGTCCACTGTATTAATGGAATATAGTAAGAATATACAGAGAAAGTAGCATTTTTGTTAGGGTAAAATTGGTATCATCAACCACTATTCCTGTCTCTGACTGGACCCTGAAGGAAAAGCTAATATGAGAGGGTAACTAGGTTAAGTGACTGGGAAGCAGGCGTATTTGAGAAGACACCTATGATATAGTCGTGCTTTTGAGAATGTACTGAGTCTAGTGGAGGAAAGTGAGAAGAAAGGAAAAGGGATAATGTCTAACTTCTTGGAAGGAAGATGCCTGGCAGGGAGAGGATGCATATGACAGGGCAATCTCCAACTCAATCCAATCCTGGATCATGAAATTGCCCAGTCTTAAAAAAGTTGAAGGTCAACATTCCATAGGTCAGAACAAACTTGAGTCCTAACGCTTGCTTTAAAGCTACCAAAGCTGTTATTAACTCCGTGGTGACCCCCTGTCACCAGTCTTCAGTCCCACTTTAGGGAGTGGCAGCTGTGCAAGCCTTTCTATCTCACCCTGCCCTACCAAGAACCTACCGTGCCCTACCAAGAACTTCCAGTGTGGTGAGTACATGAGGCTGGAGGGAAACCTCAATCCAAAGGACTGAGTTAAGGTCTCATGTATGCTCTGATTAAAATAATAATAATAATAACAATAATAAAATAATTTAGTGAGAGAAAGCGGAGAAATTGGTCCCCAGGTCTTGAGAACGTATCCTGGCTTTACCGGGAGATACCACAGCAGGTAAAAGTTAGTCTCCCTCAACCCAAGATCACTCTAGAGAATCAGATTTAAACACCATACGCATACTTAAGAGCTGGTTGTGTATGACCAAGAGATCCAATCTTTTACCTAGTTCTTTAGCCGCGATGGTAACGGGAAAAGAATGATATCTAACCCGGGCTCTTTGCCCTGGGCTAAAGATTAAAAAGCCGCGCAGCACTGAAAAGGGTGAGAAGGAAAGGGTGGTGGAAGCAGTGTTGCCTAGCCGGCCAAGGCATAAGCACTTGGGAGGGTCTCCGCTCCTGGATTCCCAGCAATAACCTAGAGAAAGTATAACTAAGTTGCGGTTGTGCAAAGTGTGCTCCAAGGAGTTACCTGAACTCCGTGGGCACCTCTGAAGGGCGAAAGGTTAAGAAGGCGCCTCAGCAACGAACACGATAGGGACGCCGCCATCTTGACGTACGCCCAAGGCTCGAAAGGCGACTGCGCATGCTCCAAGAAACTGACTACGGTAGGGCCAAGGGCTAGACCGCAGTGCGGGAGGCGGCCCCGCACTTGCGTCAGGACGGAAGCGTAAAAGGGGGGGGCTATGGGGAGAAGCCAATTTCAACTGCGTCACAATTGAATTTGGCCTCAAAATTGCGTTTTTCCTAAACCAGTCATTACGATTCTTAGATCTCATACTAAGGGCTTGCGTTTTAAACAATTTTGAAGGGGATTTCGACCGACGTCTTCTCAATGCGCACGCGCCGGCCCGGTTCTACCAACCAGAGTGAGAAATGTTCTGGAGGACGGAAGTGGTGGAAGCAGAGGAAAGGGAGGTGCTAGGCTCTGCGGTCACGCGCTTGCCGGGGGGGCCAGGAAGGAGGCGGAAGAAGGTCCCGGGGGAGGAAGGGGCTGAGCGAAGGTGAAGGAAGGATAGCCAATCAGCTAGCGAGTTGTCTTTCGCGTTGGCCAATGAATTCATGCCTCGCGCACAATGTCTCGCGACAAGGGCGTTTCACTAGCATGTTTGGGCGCGTTGGGCGGCGTCCGGGTATAAAAGACTCCGCCCGAGCAGACAGCCGCCATTCTGGGGTTCGTTTAGAGGTAAGTTTGGGTGTTTTGTCGGTTGGAGGGTTAAGTTTTGTTGATTTTGTTGGACTGAGGAGGGGGTTAGGGATGGGTTCTGTGGAGGGTCATGGCTTATAAAAGGCGGCTGTGTTCGGGATGGGACCTGGATGTGATTGGAGACAACAGATATGGTACTTTGGGTGTTTAAAGCAGCCCGTATTGATTATATCTTTCTCCCTTGTGTTCCTTTTATCCTAGGTTTGAATTTTCTCGGAGAAAGACAGGCCGGCCACGAGGAAAAAAACAAGCCGCAGCAACATCTAAGCCCTTGAAAGGATCCTGAGAGAGGGGGGAAAGGGAAAACCGCAGCCACCAGCCCAACCACTTGTGTCTTCTGCCCCTTCCCACCTATCTTGCCCACCCCACCAGCCCACGCTGCATGGGACTTGCAATCTGTGGCCGAAGGACCGTCACCACATAACTTCAAAAATAATCAACCACCCTCCCTTCCCAAACCCACCCAAATTCACTCATCCAGCGTTTACTTTTTTGAATCCACTCAGAACTTTTTTTCTACGACCCCCCCTCCCTAAATGGAGTTGGGTGGGGGGAAAATGAATACTGAGTTGGCCTTCGTTTTTTTAAGAGACTTTTTGATCCAATGAGGCCCCCCAAATAATTGAGTTTTGGGTCTTGGTTGGTTGTTTTATTTTTTTTCTCCAAAATTTGAGCCCCCTCCCCCCCTGAGCCCGAGGTGCTGACGTCGCAAAAAAATTGGATAGTAAGTGTCGAATTTTCCAAAACCAGCCTTGCAACAAGAAATCAACGTTTCCCGTTGTGAAACCAAAAATAATGAGAGGAAGAAATGAGACAATAGAACAAAATAGAGAACTGGAGAAGGACCAAGCCGGTCACTTAATCTCCATTAAAAAAGGGCCTTTGGTCTAAACAGTCTTGTTCTCTCTCCCCTGCCACCTACCTTCCTGCCCTGCTGCAGGCAAGGAAAGGGTGGAGGGAGGGCCAGCAAGTGAGGATTTTGATGGTTAACCCTTGGTAATCCAGCCAATTTCCAGACTGCCAAAGCCATAAGTGTTTGCTTTTTATAAGGAGGAATGGTTAACTTCCTCGTTAGCAGTCTTCAAAAGGGTTAATGAGCTCACATACAAAAGATGGTGGATCTTGTGGCCCAGAAGTCCCACTTCTTTGTGTGTGAGACAAGCAGGGCGCCTTTCAATTTGCCAGATTAATAAGCAATCTGTACATAAAGATTGCAGGGTAAGGAGATGGGCAGAGAAATAATAGCTGGCTATGACTTTAAATGATTGTTAAATCCTCTCAATTTTAATGTAATTTGCTTGGGATATATTTGTGTGGTTAAAATAGGTGGCAATCTAGGAATAAAGATTGCAAGACACTTAATTCAGTACAAAACTATAATCTTAGTGCCAGTACATACAAGATAATGGGGAGGTAAAGAATGTTTTTAATTGTTGCAGGTTGCGCAGGTTATTTAAGAGGAAAAAAGTGATTAACATTTTAACTTGATAACGTTTTGGTGGGTGGGAATACAGTCTAATAGGGGGTGGAAAGGTTGGGAAATGTGGAATTCAGGAGTATAATTTTAAAAGCCATTTAGTGCAATTGAATGCTAGCTTTCTAAAAGATTTGTGTCGTTAAAAGGAATTTTTTTCTTCCCTGCTTCAATATGGCGACTTTCCTTGTCCTTTTGTCTTCAAAGCGGTGTTGCAGGTTGTGTCTTGGCCCATTTTTCTCCTGTCCTCCCACCTCAACCCTATTTGTTGAGAGGGGTCCAAGTCCTCCCCCTTTCCCTTTATAGGGAGGATGGGGGTGGTCGATGGTAGCAGGTTGAACCTCAATTGCAAATTCAATTCTTCCCCACAGAAAAATGTTCTTTTAAATATTTTAATTGGTTTTATTTTCACAACTCTCTTACTCAAATTAGGTTAAAGACCATTCAGGGTGGGTGGCTGGTTTGGGGTATTTTACTGAGAAGGGTTGTTTTCTAATGTTGCCGGCATTAGCTGCCGGCAGAGCCGGAATAGCTTTTTTAAGTTTTCCTCTTCTCCATTACAAAATGGCGTCGTCCCTGCTTCTTTGTTGTTTTTTCTCCCCCTTTTGCCATCCAGAGCTTAGGGCCGCCCTAGAAACTTGGTCAAGGGGGAGGAGCAGCATGGAAAGGTGATGTAATCAGCTTTCTTCCTCTCCACCCTCTTGAAACTCCACCCCTGAGCAGATGCTTTCTGGACTCCCTGTGCACGCTGCTGCTAGACAGGAAAAGACATTTTCTGTATTTTCTTTAGAGTATCTTTTATATTCTTAAGAGGGAAAAGCTTATAGGGATTAGGTCTTGAAGTTGTCCATCTCCTGGGCAGCTCTAGTTTTTATATTTAACAATCAAAGCCTGTTGCTTTTATTTTCATCTTCCTTCACTCATCACAACAGCTTGGAAATTTTCCCCGCTTCAGTTGCCAGGGGTGGAAAACCAGTCAAACCAACTATACTTTAAGACTGGGAGCCTTCTGGTGGTGTGTGCATGTGTGTGTGTGTGTGAGCTGTGTGTATGTATGTATGTAGGTGTGGCGTGGTGCGGGGGATACTGGGGAAAGGAGAACTTGTGGAAGTGACTTGAATAGACAAGTGGGGCCTAATACTGAAATGTGCCCTTTCTGTCCAGGAACCAGTCCTTGGGCCTGCATTTGGTCGCTTTGTATAATGAGACGGGGGAGGGTGGGTACCTGAAGACTTCTTTTAAATCACCCTTATTCCCTTATCCCACCTCTGGGTTTGGGGATAAACTCTTTGTGTTCAGTGCTGTGTCACGTTCTCCAGTTGCTTAGCTCCTGTACATTGGTACTAGGATGAGAAGTGAATAGGAAAGGAAGCGGCAGTTGTAAACTCAAGGCAGGGGGATGCAAGCTACGGTGTCTGGTAAGCAAAACCTTTCTGGTATTACATTTCAAAACCTTCATTTCTTTTTTCCAAAGAGCCACCCTTTTTGAATTTCTTTTTCCTTCCTTTAGAAAGAAATTCCTTAAAAACATTAATGGGAAAATAATGTCTTCATTTTTCAACTTGTGCAGTGCTTTAGCAGTTGGTGCATGTTCAAAGCCATGCCCTATCTGAGGGTGGTATTGGGTATCCTGTCCCTTATCTATCTTCCTCCAACTTTTTCAGTCAAATCTTTGTCCAACTCTCCATATACTTTTCATTTTTTAAAGTCCTGCCTTGAAGCGTGGAGTTTCTAGGCAAAATTGGAAAGCCCTTTTGAATACCTGTCCTGTGGTGACTTGGTGAGACTTCAGGGCTAATTTTCTGTTGGGTACTGATTCTCAAATTAGTGCTTAAACTTCTGGATTGGGTGGGAGGGACTCTTCCACATGTCTATTGACCACAAGTTTTTTATCTTTTAAGCAGTTTGCCATGTGCCTCTGCAGCATACCTTCCTTGGGAGCTGAACATTCTACCCATTGGGGTTCCTGATCTCTAGTGAACAGGGGATTAATAAAGAAGATCTTCCTTAACATGGGAGATAGGGAAACCACATCCATCCAGAGAACCTTGGAGAACCTGATCCTTGTAGTTTGTGGCCAGAGTTATTTTCTGGGATACTTTGCTGGCAGGTGGGGGGTGATTTTACATCCTTACTGAAAGGCAAATAAGGTTTCCGGGAGATCACTGTATCAGGTTTTCAAAAGAAGTTTAAGGGGTAGGGCTTATGCTTAGGAGAGGTAAGACCTTGTACATCACCCAAGAGACCTAATTCAGTTCACTGAGTCCTATTAGGAAATACCTCAAACACCAAGGAAAGGAAGGGTGGGGGGAGTGTAAGAGGTCAAGTACAAAACATTTTCATTTCCAGAAGTGCTAAGTCTTCTCTAAGTCAAGGTAAACTCAGACTCCTTCCTTGTTATGAGTGTTGTGATTGTATTTAGAAGGGCTCTGATTTGCATAGGGTTTTTGTCCTGAACCAATTAAGTTCTTTTTTCTTGGTGATGGGTATGGAATAATTTTCGCCAAGCTAGATATTTTTCACCTTGTTAACTGAGTAACCCTCAAGGAAAACTCATTTCAGAGGCGGGAGTTGGTGTCACTTAAGGACTTTTTAAATTTCTGGTAAGAAAGGTAGAAAATTTCCCAGTGCCTTGTGTCAGTAGTGCTCATCTCTGCTTGCAAATATCCTCCATAAGAAGGAATGCACAGCTTAGAAGAAGGTGGAGATAAGGCTGGGGTTATTTCCCTCTCCCCAGCCCTTCTTATTCTGTATGTTCTATCTTGGAGGAAATTAAAAGAGCAAACGTCATGCCCTAGATTATTTTTGGTTCCAGAAAGCTTCCTCAAGCATTCATTCCAAGCTCCAGATATGACTAGGTAATGTTGACACTTAGTTATTGCCCCTCCTTCCCTGTTCAACTCCTTTGCCTTTTCCACTGTAGGCCTGTGCCAGGAATTTAGGTTCTTCATTTCTTTCCACTTGAGTGCCTTGTAGCTTCTTTCAGAATGTACTGACTTTGAAGTAAGGAAATTTGGTTGTAAGACATTTGGAGTCCTTAATTTTAGTGAAAACTAATTTGCCTATAGGAAAACCATGAGAAAACCCATTTACATTTTCTCACAATTGGCACTTAGGAGACAAAACTTAGTTTTTGTTAATTATACTTCCAAATTATAAATAGGAATAACAATGGTGGAAACCTAATATTTAATATATCTGCTTTGTCTTCTAGCTTCCCCTGATTATTCTTGCTTTTTATGAATGGGAATGAAAAAGTTGTCCCTTGTACCCATTTCCAGCAGAAGGCACTGGACAGAATTTAGCTTTGCACTCATTGGTCTCTTTCCTGGGGATGGTTATTCTCTTCTCTCTCACCCTCTTAAGTGAAGGAACATTTGAGCTCAGGTGACACTTTTTTTGTTTCTGAAGGAAGTAGGGGGAGCAGTCCTGTTGATTTAGCTCGGACTTGGATATGCCAAAGGTAGTTCTCCAAGGCGATGTATATCCTACTCTTGGTTTGAATCATTGGGATCAGCTGTATTTGGCTGGAAGGGGTGTGGGGGGGTAGGTAGCACTGGTTTAAAGTGTTACTTAATTGAAGGTTTTTGTCAAATTGTGTATATTTTGGTTGATGAAATGTATTACTTTGGATTCACTCATTGCTTTTTTAGTCCCCAACAAATGGGAAGTCGGTCTATATATATCCCATTGTGTCTGTGTATCTCTTGGTATAGTAGTGTCTATGGATCACTTTATATGGTGTCTTACTACATGGGAAAAAATGCCTTTATCTCCATGTCTGTCTCTAAGAATCATCACATTTCAGTGGATTTGGCTCATGGGCTTCTAATCTTATCCAGTATTCTACTTCAGTGTTTTTTTCTCTGACCTCAGGTTCTACCTGTCTTTGTGGAGGTTCCAGGGCAGCAGCAACAACAGCACAGTTAACCCAGAGTTGCTCACCTCTCGGAATTTCTTACCTTATCTCCTCTCTATTCAGCCCACAGGTTATGATCTCAAGAACCAGCCTCTTCCCTGTTTCTGCTGCTTCTTCCTTAGGTTGTTAGGACCTATCTATTTAGAAATTTGTTGGCCTTTTTGTTGAGAGGACTAAAAGGTTGAGATTGTTATGCTTTTTGATTTGTCTGAGAACATACAGAACGAATTTATGTTATTTTATAAGAAACTTGTTCTCTTTCCTGCACAAAATTCAGTCATCGTTGTAAAACACTGATTTTCCCACCCTTCTGCTGAAATTCTGTCTGTTATCTGTACTAGAAGCAGGAGGCAAGAAGTAGTTCTTGCCTCCTTTCTACCCAATGTTAACCTTATATTCCAAATGCAAGTATTACTGAGGGGGCTTTCTTTTTTGGTTCTCAGAAGTTTATATTTAGAGGTACTGTGGATAAAAATCCCAATCAGAGCCACATTGATTCAAGATTATCTTGGGTTCTGGCCTAGAAATTGCTTCACACTTCATCCCATAACAGAGTTTAGCTTTTAATGAGCTCCTTTTCTAACCTGGTCTAAAGTAGCTACTTAAGAATTTAATGGCATTTTTCCAGCTTCTAGCTCTACTCCATTCTTTTTGCCTCTGTGGTTTCTAATTTCAGGCCTTTCTTGAAGATCTTGGATGGTGGTGTGATTTTGGAGAGGAGTAGTGCTCAGATTTGTGTCTTTGCTTTTGAAATCACAAAGCAGTCTTTTTCTTGACTTTAAAACAATAAAAACATGTACAGTATTTGGTTAATGAATGACAGTTCTATTTAAGACTGAGGAGTGCCAGCTTGATATCTTTTATGTCCATTTGTCTCCATTTCTGGGAGCTCCCCTCAACTCTCTTGAGGGAAAGTTTCTGTTACCAAGTTTTATATCACCTGCCATTTTAGCTGATTTTCTCCTGGTGCAAGCAGAGCTCATCCTACCACTTGAGGTGATTATGGCTAAATAAGACTAAGATAAAAAGGAACCGACTAATCTTAGAAGACATTTAGCCCTGTCCCAAGATTTGCCCAGTTCTTATTAAACTACAGGTTTTTTTCAGGCCAAATTTATCAGCTGCTAAGTAGAAACAGGAACTAATTAAGCAAAAATGCCTTGGAATGTTGAGTGTTTTGTTACAGGCACTTGTTTTTTAGCCCTAATACAATTTAGTGAAGTTAGCTATCTAGAAGGGATGTAACTGGGAGGAAGAGAGAAAGGTGTACTGCCCAGTCCATTGTCTTCCCATTCAGTCCTGTATTAGTATCATGCTTAACTTGCCAGGGCTTTTTTTCTCAGTGGTGTGATGGTCTGTGTTGATTTTTTCATATCTAGAAAATGGTGAGAGTAGTTCAATATATATTGAATAATTAGTCACAGAATTTTGTCACATATAGAAATGGAAGTTATTAGAGGGCATAGTGGCACTGTCCTTGCCACCCACTTATTCTGTGGGTTTGCTTTGTCCTTGTCTTAGAAACCTCGATCATGGGTTCGGGTCCCATAGATCCCAAAGAGCTTCTCAAGGGCCTGGATAGCTTCCTTAACCGAGATGGGGAAGTCAAGAGTGTGGATGGCATTTCCAAGATCTTCAGGTGAGTCTGCCTATCTTTGGATTCATTGTGAGTAGAAGATATTGTATGTTGTAATATAACCTTAAGTAAGGCAGACAGGAATGAGTGTTCTTGGAGGGGAAAGGGAGAGTCAGTGGGAATATGATTGGAATCCAATAATTTTAGAGTAAGTGATAGGAAAAGGTGATCCCTTGGTTCCTGGCCATAATGGAATTTGAATATTTGGATATCCACAGTCTTGAGGGAGTCACACTTTGGAAGGAAGGGAGCAGGGGAGCAGAATTTTTGGTTGTTTTAGGTCACATTCCTTATACCCAAAGTGTTATTTTCCCTCAGGAACCTTCCAGTTCCCCAGTGGAAGGGAAAGAACTAAACCAGTCCTGAACAGACTGTGAACGGATGGCTGTTAGTGCTAGGTCTCTTGACCAGGAAGCAGAATCACGTGTGTCCTGTGTTAGAAGCAGTGATGCTTACCTCCCTGGATCAGAGACTTCAGTGTCTCCTGAATTGTCTTCCATCCTCTCATAGGTTTCCATTTCACTCTGGATCCATATCATCCTCCAAGAGGCTTGTGTGACCCTCCTACCCTGTAGCAAAGTCCCAAGTCATTAGGATTATGAATGCACTCCCACAGTTAGAGATGCTTCTGCTGAAAGAAGAGGCATTCTAGCTGCTCCATGTCTAACCTTAATTTCCCTCCTACAGTCTTATGAAGGAAGCACGAAAGATGGTGAGTCGATGCACTTACTTGAACATTCTCCTGCAGACCCAGTCACCAGAAATATTGGTCAAGTAAGTGGGGAGCTGGGCGGCTGAGATGGGAAGATGTTAGAAAGTGGGGGAGGTGAGGCCTGGGTTTCTAGATTATTGATGGGGGAGTAAGAGTGTGGGATGTGGCACTCCAAAACCTAGGAAGGTCATTACAGATTCTCCTACCTGCCTACAGGTTTATTGATGTTGGTGGCTACAAGCTTCTTAACAATTGGCTGACCTATTCAAAGACAACCAACAACATTCCCCTCTTGCAGCAAATTCTGCTGACCCTGCAGCACCTACCACTCACTGTGGACCACCTCAAGCAGGTACCTTAAGTCTTTACAACCCTAGTGCTTCCTTTTTGCATTAGCCTAACAGATAAAATACCCACAGTGGCACTGATGGCGTTGCAGTCTTGGGCCTGTGAAGGAGAGTGGTAGAAAAAAATAGGAATTTGGGGTACCTGGGTGACTCAGTTAAGTGTCCTGACTTCAACTCAGGTCATGATCCCAAGGTTCGTGGGTTCAAGCCCCGCGTCAGGCTCTGTGCTGACAGCTCAGAGCCTGGAGCCTGCTTTGGATTCTGTATCTCCCTCTCTCTCTACCCCTTCCCTGCTCATGCTCTGTCAAAAATAAATAAATGTTAAAAAAAAAAAAAATTGAAAAAGAAAAAATAGGAATTTAGTATCAGAAAACTAAATTTAATAGATGTGTGGTTGGGGCACTTCATATATTTGAGCCTTAGTTTTCTCATCCATTACTGGGGTTTTGTTTTTTTTAAGTGACGTGCCACGTTTTGTTTTTTTTTTTTTAGGTTTTATTTATTTGAGAGAGAGAGAGTGCAAGTGGGGAAGGAACAGAGAGAGGGGGATAGAGAATCCCAAGCAGTCTCCGTGCTGCTAGGTCAGAGCCCAGTGTGGGGCTTGAACTCCTGAAACCACAAGATCACGAACTGAGCCGAAACCAAGAATCGGTTGCTTAACCAACTGAGCCGCCCAGGCACCCCTATTGTTGGTTGTTTTCAGGGTTAAGTATGAATATGTCTACAAAGGGGTGCCTGGGTGGCTCAGTCAGTTAAAGTGTCTAACTCATGGTTTCAGCTCAGGTCATGATCTCACAGTCAGTGAGTTCAAGCCCCATATCGGGCTTTGTGCTGTTAAGCCTCTTACTCTTGGTTTCAGCTCAGGTCATGATCTCACGCCTTCATGGGTTCAAGCCCTGCAACAGCAAGCCTGCTTGGGATTCTCTCTCTGTCCTCTGTCTCTCTGCCCCTCCCCGACTCATGCTGTCTGTCTGTTTCAAAATAAATAAACTTAAGGAAAAAAAAGAAATTGTGGCTGGAGCACCTGTCTGGCTCAGTCGGAAGAGTGTGTCACTCTTGATCTTGGAGTTATGGGTTCAAGCCCAAGCCCCACCCACATTGGGTATTTAAAAATACCCAATACTTAAAAATACTTAAAAATAAAATCTAAAAAAGAATAAAAGAAACTGTGGGTGAGTTTGTGCAGTTGTTAACTCTGAGAGGATTTATTTTCCTCCTGGCACTTAACTTTTCTCCCCATCTCTCATAGAACAACACCGCCAAACTGGTGAAGCAACTGAGCAAGTCAAGTGAGGATGAAGGTAGGGGCCAGTCCTTACTTTCTGTCACAGCCCTTCCTCATTACTTCTACTTAGTTAATGCCATGTCTCACTTCCATCCTTGAACTGTCCTGTCACTCCTTGCTACCTCACCTTGCTTTTCTCTTTCTTTTAAAAATTGAGCTTCTCTAACCTGTCCTCTTTTCCTGTTCTCAACTCTGAATGGGATTTGTCCATTTCTCTACTGTTGAATGTAAAACAAGACACCACACTTTAGAAGCTGATTCTTAATATCTCTTGGTGTAAAAGGTATACACTTAAAATTCTTTGGGGAAAATAGCATCATCCTAGAGAGTGTCATCATCACTCTGTTTTTCTAAATATAAAGCATATTCTGAGACTTTCAGTGTGTATTTTCTTAACAACAGATACACTATTTCTACCAGTAAACACCTTCCTTTAGGGCACGGACAGAATCCTGACTGCTGGAGTAGATAGATTATAGCTTTGGTGGCAACAGAGTCTTTCCTTTTCTAAGACAAAGCGTTGTGGACTCTTTGGCAAGGGCCATACAGTTCTGGCTTGAAGACAGAGCCTGGCTCCAGAAAGTTACAGCCTTTTCTTTAGTGGAAAAAAAAGGGGGTTATACCCAGGGTACAAACCACAAGCACAAGACACCAGTATCCCACAAGTGAGCAGTATTCTAGCAGAGCTAATCCCCTGATCAGAATACAGGCTTGCTCTTTTGGCTGAAGGGAATGGTGTGCTAGGTCCTTTTGAAAAGAGGCTTTGGTGGTTTGGGTGTGGAAGGAGCATGTAGACCTGGGTAAGCCTATCTGAAGTTCCTTTAGCTATAGAGGAAAACACAGAAAACGTACAAAGATAAAGGGTTTAACTCACAGAATTGTTTCAGTGAAAGACCTTTTCTAGCTTTCTATTCTTTTAGCTGTATTAATTCTTGGTTTTTAAGCCCTTTAAATACTGAGCACTTCTGATTTGTGACATCACAAGTATCTTTAATAATAATTTGTAATGTAAAAATACATTACAGAAGATCCTTTTAAATCATTGCCCATCTCTTGTTTCTTCATTGTCGGGTATATTGTTCTCTGTTTTCCAGTTGGCTCAATTGTATGCTGCCACTTTTGAATATAGGTGTAATTCTTGTATAATTTCTTTGGATACTGTAATTTATATATTCCTTATAGACTGTAAAGTTTCATTAGACCATAATTTCATTTGGTCCAAAAAGGTTTATAATATCCCTGCATTGGGGATGCCTTGGGGTTCATGTTGCCTTAAGTATAGAAATTGCTGGTTTTGTGAATATTTGAAAAGTTAGGTTTTAATGTTTTAAACAATCTCATTATTAAGTGAGTCTGTAAGTGAAAGTGTTGGTAAGAGGAGGGGTGCCATAGATACGTTATTTGCCAAGTACAAAAGCCAAGAGCTGTAAAGGATTTTTTAAAGTTTATTTATTTTTGAGGGGGGGAGGGGCAGAGAGAGAGGAAGAGAAAGAATGCCAAGCAGGCTCAGTGCTCTGAGCATGGAGCCTGATAAGGGGCCTGATCTCACGAACTGTGAGATCATGACCTGAGCTGAAACCAAGAGTTGGATGCTTAACCAGCTGAGCCACCTGGGTCAGACTCTTGGTTTCGGCTCAAGCCATGATCTCACGGTTCCTGGGTTCCAGTCCCAAATCCAGCTCTGTGCTGGCAGCATGGAGCTTGTTTGGTATTCTCATATTCTCTCTCTCCTTCTTTCTGCCCCTCCCTTGCTCATGCTTGCTCTCTCTCAAACTTAAAAAAAAAAAAAAAAAAAAAAAAAAGATGGATCTAAATCTGCCTCCTTTGAACTTTGTCTTTAGGCACAACACAAACTAATACTGGTTAGGGGAAGAGCATTGGCACTGGCTTCGTTCTGGTTTTCTAGCTTTCTCTTTCTCACTTTGTGAAGGAGGTTTAAAAATCTTTGGAATATAACAACCACATGAAGTATATATAAAACAACTGATGTAGTTTTTATAATGTATTCTGTGTGTAATTGATGTTCATTCTCCCTCTTCCCCACCTCTGCCCCGCCTCCCCTCCCAGTGTTGAATTGGAATAGAAGACTGCTATATGATTCATCTTTCCATTTTGAAGAGTTTGGTTTTTCAGCCTATCCCATGTTTTTCTTAAAACTCTGAGTTACTTTTTTTGTTACACAGGTTTTCACAGTATATCTTTAAACATCTCTGTTTTCTGTTATTGGAAGAGTAATATTTTTAATTACTTAGGCATTTCCCCTTACTCTCACCTGTAGAGCTCCGGAAATTGGCTTCAGTCCTTGTCAGTGACTGGATGGCTGTCATCCGCTCCCAGAGCAGTACCCAGCCTGCTGGTAAGCTCCTTAGTCTTTTATCCCTTGTATTTATTTCTTTCCCACTGGGACATGGCTTTCAGTACCTTTAGCCTGCTTCATCTCTGAGAGTCTTTCTCTTTAAGTAAAATCCTTTTCTGCTTTGTTTTTGTTTTTTTTTTTTTAATTTTTTTTTTTTTTTAACGTTTATTTATTTTTGAGATGGAGAGAGACAGAGCATGAACAGGGGAGGGGCAGAGAGAGAGGGAGACACAGAATCTGAAACAGGCTCCAGGCTCTGAGCTGTCAGCACAGAGCCTGACGCGGGGCTCGAACTCACGGAGTGTGAGATCATGACCTGAGCTGAAGTCAGACGCTTAACCGACCAAGCTACCCAGGCGCCCCTCTGCTTTGTTTTTTAACAACAGAGAAAGATAAAAAAAAACGTAAAGAAGAGGGGAAGAGTCGAACCACCCCTCCTGAGCGACCCTTGACTGAGGTGAAGGCTGAGACCCGGGCTGAGGAGGCCCCAGAGAAGAAGAAGGAGAAGCCCAAGTCTCTACGAACCACAGCACCCAGTCATGCCAAGTTCCGTTCCACTGGTAGGGCTGTTGACCAGTCTTGGGACAGTCTGTGGGCGGATGCATACCTAGGGTCTTGTGGTGGAATAGCCGATTTATGAAACGGCACACACATGGAAGAGGGAAGACTAGTGGGTGAAGCTTGGACTGGATGAAGATTTGGGGTTGGACCAGGGAAGAAGAGTTAAGAGAGTTCAACCCCAATATCGTGTTTTTTCCTTCCGCCAGGGCTAGAGCTGGAGACCCCATCTTTGGTGCCTGTGAAGAAGAATGCCAGTGCAGTGGTGGTTTCTGACAAGTACAACCTTAAACCCATCCCCCTCAAGCGTCAGAGGTATGGACCACATCCTGGGTTTCTGCGTGGGTTATGTCTGTGGACACGAGGGAGAAAGAAGGGGCAAGTCACGGTGAATCAGAGATGTTGTTGACCATTCCTCTTCTGACAGCACCACAGTTGCTCCAGGAGATGCTGCCCCCCCTGCAGAGAAGAAATACAAGCCACTGAACACCACACCCAATGCCACCAAAGAGATCAAAGTGAAGATCATCCCACCACAGCGTGAGTCTAAAGTGAAGGAATATACTTGGAATTGGGAACAAACCCTTTTCATGGGAATGATTGTTGGGGGGTAGGTAGGGGATTGATTTCTTCATGTCCTAAGTGTGTGTGTGTCTTAATTTTTGCACTTCTGGAGCTCCCCTTTCATAGGATTACTTAGGGGTACTTTTAGAGATGGTATTGGGAGGTATGTGACTGGTTAGGAGCACTCCCAGCTGCAGGATATTCTGTCATGTCAATGGGGGCTGGCTTCTTCAGTTATCTGAGCTCTAATTCATACTTAAAGCTACAAATTGTTTGCCTTTAAAAGAAAGAAAGAATAGGGGTGCCCAGCTGGCTCAGTTGGAGGAGCATGCAATTCTTGATCTCCAGGTCATGAGTTTGAGCCCTGCATTGGGTATAGAGATTACGTAAGATAAAAATAAAATTTTTTAATAAATTTTTCATAAATTTCATAAAAATAAAAAATTTTTTTAGTAAGAATAACAAGCATTTCTTATATGAATCCAGCATATGCTTCCTGGCACCTTGAACTTATTATGTCCTAAGTTTTGTTGTTTGTCTTGATTTGTTTTTAATCCTTTTCTTTTTTTTTCATTACTACTATTATTTTTTAAAAGTTTATTTTGAGGGGCGCCTGGGTGGTTTAGTTGATTTAAATATCTGACTTTGACTCAGGTCATGATCGAGGCTCAGGTCACGTGAGCTCGAGGCCTGTGTCAGGCTGTGTGCTGACAGCTCAGAGTCTGGAGCCTGCTTCAGATTCTGTGTCTCCCTGTCTCTCTGCCCCTCCCCTGCTCACGTTCTGTCTCTCTTTCTCAAAAATAAATAAACATTAAAAAAAAAAAACTCCATGAAAGTTTATTTTGAGAGAGAGAGAGTGCATGCATGGGGAAGGGGCAGAGAGAAAGGGGAAGAGAATCCCAAGCAGGCTCTGCACTGTCAGCACAGAGCCCTATGTGGGGCCTGAACCTGAGCCAAAGTGGGACTCTTAAATGACGGAGTCACGTAGGCAGCCCTTATGATGTCCTAAGTTGGAGTAGGGTCTCCATTGGCCCATTTTCTGCCCAGATTTGTGTATAGGAATAGAATTGTGAAAGAGTCTAATGATTCCATGTTATGCTTTTTCCTTTTATAGCTATGGAGGGCCTGGGCTTTCTGGATGCGCTCAATTCAGCCCCTGTTCCAGGCATCAAAATTAAGAAGAAGAAGAAGGTGTTGTCACCTACAGCTGCCAAGGTATGAGCTCTGGGCAGTAGGTGTCAGTGACAGGATGTCAAAAGTAAAGTAGAAGGAAGGGAAGGGTTTAGCAGGTAGGGGTGGTTAGGGAGGACAACAAGATGTAGGCTGGGGTGCGGGTGGGAGGTTGGCAATGTGAGAGACAAAGTCTTCCTTTATAGGAACTCATGGGAGATTCTGTCTAGGACCATGGACTAATTGCCTTACCTTAACTTTGGCTTTCTTATCAGCTCATTAACTTCTTTTTCTTTCATTATAGCCAAGCCCATTTGAAGGGAAAACGAGCACAGAACCAAGCACAGCCAAGCCTTCTTCCCCAGAACCAGCACCTCCTTGTGAGCCTATGGACACAGACCGCCCAGGAACCCCAGTTCCCCCTGTTGAAGTCCCAGAGCTCATGGATACAGGTAAGTCTAGAAATTGGTTCAGATTTGGGGGTTTTCTGAAAGAAAGGGCCTGCGTCTAAAACCTCTTTTGCTTACAGCTTCTTTAGAGCCAGGAGCACTGGATACAAAGCCAGTGGAGAGTCCTGGAGATCCTAGCCAGCTGACCCGGAAAGGCAGGAAGAGGAAGACTGTGACATGGCCTGAGGAGGGCAAACTGAGAGAATATTTCTATTTTGAACTGGATGAAACTGAACGAGGTTAGCGTGTGTAGATTCCTGTATAGTAGATGGGTACAGAGAGTTTAAAAAGGACGTGGTTGTACTTACTTTTGCTCTTGTTTTTTTCTCCTTGCCAATAGTAAATGTGAATAAGATCAAGGACTTTGGTGAGGCAGCTAAACGAGAGATACTGTCAGACCGACATGCGTTTGAGACGGCCCGTCGTCTGAGCCATGACAATATGGAGGAGAAGGTGCCCTGGGTGTGTCCGCGACCCCTGGTTCTACCCTCACCTCTTGTCACCCCTGGAAGCAATAGCCAGGAGCGATATATCCAGGCTGAGAGGGAGAAAGGAATCCTTCAGGAGCTCTTCCTGAACAAGGAAAGGTGAGCAGAACAGGGTTTACGCTCTAGGCATGAACCAAAACCGTATTAAGTGCTTGGACTGCTGAGGGGAACATGCGCTCTGGGGTAATTCAGAAGGGGGTGTAGGCTAGGAGGGAATGTGAGAGCTTGAATAAATAATTTGACTATCTTTTTTTTCCCTTATTACCTGTGATATTCCTAATAGTCCTCATGAGCCTGATCCTGAGCCCTATGATCCTGTACCCCCGAAGCTCATCCCCCTAGATGAGGTGAGCGAATGCTATGTGGCAATGGAGACTGTGATTGATTTTAATGTGTCTTTCACATTTCATTTCCATTTCAAATGGAATTGTTCTCCTGTTCTTGCAGGAGTGTTCTATGGATGAGACCCCATATATTGAGACCCTGGAACCCGGGGGAGCTGGTGGCTCACCTGATGGGGCAGGTGGCTCCAAGTTGCCTCCTGTCCTAGCCAATCTCATGGGAAGCATGGGTGCTGGAAAGAGCCCCCAGGGTCCTGGAGGAGGGGGCATCAATGTCCAAGAGATCCTCACCTCCATCATGGTAAGAGTCCACCTTCCTCATTTCCATTTTCTCTGGAATCTGCTTGTCTTTTTACGCTAATACTCATCTTCTCACTTACCCCCTCATCTGCCTCTCTTTTCTCTGCCAGTTGTTAACCTTGCTCTCTATTCACCTTGCCTCCTCACAGGGTAGCCCAAATAGTCATCCCTCAGAGGAACTGCTAAAGCAACCAGACTATTCAGACAAGATCAAGCAGATGCTGGGTAATCACCAGGGCCAGCCCTGGGGCCTGGGGGGAGAAAGCCTACTTTGGGGTGTGGGGAGCAGGGTTCACAGACAGTGGTGAGCCAGGGGTATTGCTGCTAGATGGGGAGGGGAAGACTGGATAGAGCATTGCTCTGCCAAGTTGGTCTGAGAGGGCCAGAGGGGCGTACCTAAGTAGGAAGTCATGCCACTCTTCTAGAATCCTCTTGCTAACTGTTCTCTTTTTTTTTTTTTTTCTAAATTAATAGTGCCACATGGATTGTTAGGCCCTGGTCCAATAGCCAATGGTTTCCCACCAGGAGGCCCTGGTGGCCCCAAGGCCATGCAGCACTTCCCCCCTGGACCTGGGGGACCTATGCCAGGTAGGTGGTAAACGAGAGGTTGGAATGGGTTTACCTGCTTGATTTTGGTATGGTAATAGTGTAGGTTGACCAAAAGGTGGGAGGAGATAGTTTAGGCTGGGAGAGGCTGTCCCTGAGTGTAACAGGTAACTGTTGCTGTTTCTGTTTTCCCCCTAACAGGTCCTCACGGAGGCCCCGGTGGGCCAGTGGGTCCACGTCTCTTGGGTCCCCCACCCCCTCCACGAGGGGGTGATCCCTTCTGGGATGGCCCGGGTGACCCCATGCGGGGTGGCCCAATGCGGGGGGGTCCAGGACCAGGTCCTGGACCGTACCATAGAGGCCGTGGTGGCCGAGGAGGAAATGAACCTCCTCCTCCTCCTCCCTTCCGAGGGGCCAGAGGAGGTCGCTCTGGAGGAGGACCCCCAAATGGAAGAGGGGGCCCTGGTGGGGGCATGGTTGGAGGTGGTGGGCATCGTCCTCATGAAGGCCCTGGTGGGGGCATGAGCAGCAGCAGTGGCCATCGTCCCCATGAAGGCCCTGGCAGTGTCATGGGTGGTGGGCATCGCCCCCACGAAGGCCCTGGTGGTAGCATGGGTGGAGGTGGGGGACATCGTCCCCATGAAGGCCCTGGCGGTGGCATGGGCAGTGGCAGTGGACATCGTCCCCATGAAGGCCCTGGCAGTGGCATGGGCGGAGGCAGTGGACATCGTCCCCATGAAGGCCCTGGTGGAGGCATGGGTGCTGGTGGCGGACATCGCCCCCATGAAGGCCCTGGTGGGAGCATGGGTGGAAGCAGTGGACATCGCCCCCATGAAGGTCCTGGACATGGAGGGCCCCATGGCCACCGGCCTCATGATGTCCCTGGTCACCGAGGCCATGACCATCGAGGGCCACCGCCTCATGAGCACCGTGGCCATGATGGCCCTGGCCATGGAGGAGGGGGCCACCGAGGGCATGATGGAGGCCACAGCCATGGAGGAGGTGAGAATAGTTCCTGCTCCCTGTATGGTTTTTGGTGTTCCATACAAGTTGTTGGGGGAGCATTAGTACCCCAGGTGTGCTAGGCCAAACATGAGGTCACCTCATTCTCAGCATGCATTCAGTTCCTACCCTTTGCCCTTCCCCCAAATCCGTAAGATTCCAGGTCTCCCTGAAAGAGAAGTTTTCAGGATGCTGTGGATGGGGTGGGGGTGGGGGTGGGAGGAAGTGGGGGTGAGGGTGGCATTGACCTCTGTCTGCCGTTTTTTATCTAACCATTCCACCGTCATTTCCACAGACATGTCAAACCGCCCTGTTTGCCGACATTTCATGATGAAGGGCAACTGCCGCTATGAGAACAACTGTGCCTTCTACCACCCGGGTGTCAACGGGCCCCCTCTGCCCTAGGGACCACCTCCTCTGCCCCACCCACACACACCCCTGTGGACTGCAGCCTTGCTCCTTCTACCCTGTTATGGCTTCTGTGAGGCCCACTTTTCCCCTTTCCCCAGCTGATGAGGAGCCGGCCCCCTCAGTTCCCACCTGCTTGGGTTTCTGGGGGTTTTCGATCACTGGTGCGTATTGATGTACATATTTTCCTCCAGTCTGGGGAGGAGAGACTGGATACATTCTGTACCCTGGACTGCTGAAGAGAAGACCCAGTTGGCTTCATTTTTTGAGGAGATTTGCCCTATAACCCCAAATCCCTTTCCAGTATTGCCCTTAATGCCTGAGAACCTAAAGCTGGTTATCCTGGAGAACACCTCTAACTCTCCTATTGTGGGTCCTCCACATGCACACAGAACTGACATGGGATCAGCTGCACTTATGAAATCATCCCAGCCAAGTTCATTATTCCTCATGGGGGTGGGGAGATGGTAAAAGGGGTATTATATATCCCACTGCACTGAGAGGGCTCAATTAGGCTGGATTTGAGTTCTGGAAAATATCATCCCCACTTCTGCCCTGACACAGGCTTTACATTGAGTCCTTTCTCAAGACTTTGCAACCTTCTGTGAACACCCAAGTCTGCATCATGGGTCTGTTAGGTTCAGTGATGGCCAATTCACATCTGCATCCAGTGGAAGTTTTAGCTGGTATAGGTAAGGCTGCTGGTGTTGGTCCACCCTTGCCTACAACTCATTCTGGAAACTTTGTAAAACACTTCAGTGAGACCAGCTTTTCATCAACTTGCCCAGCACGCTGGGCCTGACAGTCACACTACATGCACTGCCTTCAGGAGTTGGCGCACTCTTTGCCCCCACCTGGAACCTTGTTGGTGTGAGGCCTCTGGCTCCTTTGCCCTGTCAGCCACCTCTGAATCCCACCAGGTGCCTTCCTGGGTGGGTGCAACAAGCTGACTTGCCCTTCCCCAGCCCTCTCCTTCACATGTCTCGGCATCAGTTGTTTTCTGTGAAAACAGTGGATTGGTTGGCTTTTGTGCAGGGTCTTGGGTTAGAGCCACAATGGATTTGAGGGATGAGTATTTTCTTTTTTTCTTTTGGTTTTGTATATTTTGTACATTAATAATAAACAGTGGAAAGAGAAGCAGCTTATTTAACCCCTAGTGTGTTTGGGCTCTTTGTTTAAAACCCAGCCATTATCTGCTGTTTGAGGTACATTAGGACAAACATTTGTGGAGTGTGTTTTCAGTTCTTGAGCTAACATTTATTCTGTGAGGTCAGTGTTGGTATTAAGTGAAACACTTAAGGAATATTTTGAACATAAAACACCCATAGGTACAGAGTAAATCCCATGGGTCAACATTCTTTGAGTAAGCATTGGGACCTAGGGGAACACAGCTTTTCACAGATTGCTGGAGCTACAGATGGTGTAGGTGGACATTCACTTCAACATCCCTGTGGAGTTGCTTAGGGAAGGAATTTAAGTGAGGGTGGGTGAAAGGAGGAAAAGCTGGTGGCTCCTATTAAGAGCAGTTCCAGTGGAGAAAGTGAAGAAAAGCAGAAAATGTACGCTCCTCCTCCCCCAAGAAGTGCCTTTGCAAAATAGAGGTCACTATACTAAGGCTGCTGCTAGATGATCCTGGATTTTTTTTTTTTAATTATTTTTTAGAGAGTGCATGAGCAGGGGAGGGGCTGAGGAGAGAGGGAGACAGAGGATCCAAAGCGGGCCCTGTGCCAAGAGTGGAGAGCCTGATGTGGGGGTTGAACTCGAACTATGAGATCATGACCTGAGTCAAAGTCAGATGCCCACCCAACTGAGCCACCAAGGTGTCCTGATGATGCAGGATTCTTAAGGGCAAGTATTGACAGCCTAGTTGATGGAGTAAGATTCTTGGGGAGACAGGTCTTAGAGATCAGAACATAGGATTACTACAAATAATAAGTTTTGCTAATTTTGAAATGGGAAATTAGAATTATAGTGCATTTTGAGGAGGAAGGTGGGGATATTGGGGCATGGGTTAAGAACAGTGGTCTTCAGGAGCACCTAGCTGGCTCAGTAGAGCATGTGGCTCTGGATCTCTAGGTCATGAGTTTGAGCCCCATGTTGGGCATAGAGATTTCAGAGAAAGCAGCTCGTTTTGGGGCACCTGGCTGGCTCAGTACAGCATGCAACTTGATCTCGGGGTTGTTTGAGCCCCACACTGGGCACAGATTAAAAAATTTTTTTTTAAAAAAGGAACAGTTTTCAACCTTTTAGTGTTCATCAGAATCAACTGAGGGGCTTATTAAAAGACATGAGGAATGGGGTCCAGCAAATTTTCTAATTGAGTAGTTCTGGGATGGATCTAGAGATTTTGCATTTCTAACAAGTTCCCATGTGTTGCTGATGCTGATCTGGAAAACACCGAAAGACACTGCCCTAGAACACAGGATTGGTCACACGAGGGCATAACCTAAATTTCACAGGTGTCATTTACATTTAGCAAGGCCAATGGGGCTAATTTTATCTTCTCTTTGCTGAGTCCTCAGAGGGGTTGTGCCCAGTCAGCGTATACAAGCTCTGTGCACTTAGGACCTGAGAAAAGCACCTAAAAAGAGGTAAAATATGAGGTAAAAAAAAAGATTTAAAAATAAAAAATAAAATATGAATGAAGTAGGGGTGCATGGCTGGCTTGGTCAGTGGAGTGTGCAACTCTGGAGCTTAAGGGTGTGTGCTGGAGCCCTACGTTGGGGGCAGAGATTACTTAAAAATTTTTTAACGTTGAAAAAAAAAATGTAGTAGTACCAGCTCAAGTGGAAAAATCTAGTGGGCCACTCTCTGGCTTGTGCTTCCCTATCTCTGGCATCAAGCCACAAGAACTTTTAGAGCTCAAAGTTTTTTCTACGTTAATTTAAAATTTAGTTCAGCCATTTTTCTTTCAAATTCTCCATGGAAATCCAAAGCGACCCATTTCCATGCCTTCACCAATTCCCCTGCAGGCACTTCTCTCCATTTCAGCTGGTCTGTTCTTCCTTTCTGCTTCCATTCCCCCTGCCCCTGAAATACCCTTTCAACTTTAGACATTCTCTGTCAACCCCACCCAAAGCACACCAGTTCCATCTCCAATTCTAGATCATCACTGTTCTAGTTTCCCCATTCCTGCTCCTGGGCAGTAAACCTCATGTTGCAAAAAACACAAATCCTACCATCTTGACACCAACTCAACACTTACTGCTACTTGGCAATTCCTCTTGATTGGCACCCAAGCTCCTGAATGAGATCCATCCAGTGTGAGCACCATTTCCTCTTCACCTGAAAATATCTGAGCCTATGTGATCTTCCTTTCCCAGAGGAAGAAGGGTATCAGTTTCCAAGGCAGTATCTAACCCTCTCTCAGCATCTCCTCTACCCACTCAACTATTCACCCAGCAGCCAGAACAATTTTGTAAAAATCAAAACACGGGCACCTGGGTAGCTCAAATGGTTGTGTCGGACTCTTGATTTTGGCTCAGGTCATGATCTCCTGGTTCATGAGATGGAGCCCCACGTTGGGCTCTGTGCGGACAGTGCAGAGCCTGCTTGGGTGTTCTCCCTCTCTGTGCCCCTCCCACTCTTTCAAAAACAAATACACATTAAAAATAATAAATTCTCACCACTGTGTGAGAATGGCCTCCCATTGCTCCTCAAACAGTATCCCAACTCACCATCAAGGCTTACAGGCTCTGAGTGTCCTGGCCCCTGCTCTATCTCAAGCTGCCTATCTTGTCTATGTCAAGCTCTTCTGGCTCCAGGGTCCCTGAAACACTATGGTTTCTTCCCTGAGGGCTCTTCTTTTCCACTCACCTAGTTCCTTCACTACCTTCAGGCCTTGGCTTTAATGTTATTCCTGAGAAGTCTTATTCACTGGATTTAAAGCCCACCCCCTACCCTTTCTATCCTAGCTCCAAAGGCAGCAGAGTTCCTATCCTTGCACTAACAGAATCCCAAGCGATGCTCATGCTGCTGGTCTGGGACACTTTGAACATCACTACCCAGAACAGCCAGTTCGGTGTCCCAGTTGTTGCATTTAGCACTGGCCACAAAATGGCAACTTTGGATACTCCCATGCTGTATGGCCACAAGGCTCATTCCTGGTTTTCACTTTTCTTATTGTAGTTTCTTACTGTAGTGTACTGGCACTATTTCCTAAAACCTCTTTGTGTGTTCCTAAAACACAGTGCTATCCTGGCTCTCATGCTCTTCCAGGACTCACGCTTTGGTTACCCTGTCCACATTTTACACAGAGGGAAAACATCCAGGACACTGGAGTCAGCTAAACAAGAGCCATCATATCAGCAACAACCATCTCTGTTGAGGGCAGATGATTGTGGGCAGGTCGGTGTCCTCTGTTTCATTAGGAAGGTATGCAGAAGAATCTCTGCTTTTCAAAACCATTTCTATGGTAGTTATTATGTACATTAGTGCATGACTTATAGATAATAAAAGTTGTCTATGAGTAAGAATATTTGTTAACAAAATTCCATTTTCCAGGCTTTGGGTTATCCATACATACTGTACCATATAAACCATATTTTTTGTTCTTTTTGCATTGTATTTTTTTGCCCACATTTAAGTGCATTATTAATAACTCCATTACTAAGTATGTATATTGAAGGAAAAAGTACAATTTGTGTCCATGTATGGAAGCTGTTTTGAAGCATCAAGTACTTGTAGTGAAGTTGATAAAAAACTTGAAATGCAAAATTTTGGTATTCGTTTTATAAATAACATTCCTATATATTTTATGCATCATCTCATCTAGACCAGTGAACTGAAAAGTGTAGAGTGTAATGTGAAACACATCTAACAAAAAAATTTAAAACACTTTAGAAAATAATTGCCTAATCCCTTAATAATCCTACAAGGTACTTTTTTTTTTTTTGGTTTATTCATTTATTTTGAGAGTGCACAAGCAGGGGAGGGGCATAGTGAGAGAGGGAGAGAGAGGAACCCAAGCAGGTTCCGTACTGTCAGCACAGAGCCTGATGCGGGGCTCCATCTCACAAACCATGAGATGGTGACCTGAGCCAAAATCAAGAGTCAGTCAGTTAAGACTGAGCCACCCAGGTGTCCCTAGGTACACACTTTCAATCTTTTTACAGATGAGAAAACCAGTACCAAGAGGCTAAGTAGCCTGTCCAACATCATACTGTTAGTAAGTAGACTTGAAACCTGGCTTCCATTACTTCACATAATTGTGGAAATTACTTTACATAAAACATCTTACTCAGGTGCTTGGTTTAAGACCCTGATTTTTTCCCCTCAAATTCCATAAGAGGAGTAGTTCCTTTCTAATTTGAGATGTTCCCTAACAACACTATTTCCACACCAAAACTACAAAATCTGTACCTCAGGCTATTACTTATTCACTTGGTCAAAAAATAGTCTCCCCAAAATAGATATCCAAGCTGTCAGACTTAACCAAACAGCTCCTCATATTCCCTCTGGAACTGGATACATCAGATCATTCTCTTCTTTCTCCCCAACTCCCACACATCTCTCCCATCCTTTCCTTCCCATGCCTCCCCTACCCTAGTTCAGCATTTAGTTACCTCACCCACAACAAGTTATGGATTCCATTCCATTCCATTCCATTCCATTCTATAGTCGACCTCACCCATCACCACCTAAAGTCACCAACCACCTGCCACTGGTTACTTTCCAAATCTACCTCTCCAATATAATAGTAAGAAAAATGGCCACACCAGCTACGCTTTCTCATTAACTCCCAGTTTTTTCTTCTTTCCAGGCCTGAGATCTCTCTTTTCCTACATTCCAAAAATGACTCCCTATTTTCTCATTATTCAAATTCTTTTTATTTTTCAAGAGGCCCACCCTGAAGTGATCCTGTCTATCAAATAATCAAGTTCTGGATCATCTTTCCCTTTTATGAGCACATGGCAACTTCTAGAATCTAGAGGACACACATTTGGCAATTAACCAAATCACCTTTACACTCATGTCTCATTTTCTCAAGTCTTCTGTAGCTAAACTATTGATGCAGGCAGACCTTGTCTTTTCCTTTTTGTACACTCCACAGTGCTGTATGAGATGTCAGTTACTTAAGAACTTTTCAGAGTATCAGTACTGTGGGGCCCTGACCACAGAGCAAAGCTTGGACAATGGGAGGCCCAAGAGTCCCAGATGGAAGGGATGAACCCCTTTCTGTTCCTATCTGAAGGGCTGGAGAATCCTCAAACAGCAAGCACCATCTAAAATGCATAAGACTACAAATTAGATCCATCTGTATTAGTGGGGAAGCGTGGATACTGAATGCTGCTAGCAATAAAGTGAATCAAAACTAAAAATAGTCCCAATGCCCATGAATCTCCAAACAGCGACAGGATGGCAACAACAACTTTCCTTTATTTCCTCCCCTTGTAAAGGGAGATTCAAGTTGAGGGGCAATTTTCTTGCCCCCAAGTCCCCAACTACAAAAAGACTGCAGGCACCAAGCTCTGGGCTGGGTAACAGCCTAGGCCTCACAACTTGCCTCCAGCACTGAGCTGCAGTAACTGTTTGTATCAGTAAGTCAGCATTAAATCCACCAGAAAAGAACAGCACCACTCAAAGACCAGGGGACCAGATAGGCCTGAAGCTTTCTGGTGGACCACAGGCAGGGTTCTTGGTGATGAAAGTCTCTAGACAACTGGCCACATAAGTTAGGCTAGATGGAGCCCACAACGATGAAGGTCATCTCTGTGTATATGGAGGAATGTCAAGGATAAGGCCAGCTCAGTTATCTGAAGAAAACTGTAACAGGCTAGTTTTTCAGAGAAAAGGAACCAAAGTGGTACCCTGGTCACATCAAGACCATGCTCTGCCTTCCTGTGCCTGAGTAGTTGCTGGGTCAGCTGCAGACCAGAGGCAGGCTTCCAAGCAGAGAAAGGGAGACAACAGGGGACTTCTAGGCCACACAAGCTTGTCTTTCAGGAGACTTCCAGGAAGGAAAACTCACTCTCGGGGTCTGTTGACCATGACTTCACCCAGAGCCTCCAACACCTCCCGCTTGTAGTCCTCAAAGTCACCATCGATCTGGCTTACACTCTGCTCCTCCACCACCCACAGCTGGCAGTTGGTTTCGGTGATGAGTCGGGCATCATGGCTGACGACGATCACAGCTTTGAAAAAAGATGTGAGAAGGGAGAGTAGGGACGAAGAAGGCAAAGACAAATGAGAACGTGAAGAACAAATGAGACAAATGAGAACCAGGAAAGGAGGAGGGTGCACCCTGAGCTGACTTACCACCCTTGTATTCATTGATGGCTTCCCCAAGAGCATCAATAGACTCAATGTCCAAGTTATTGGTGGGTTCATCCTATGGAAGAGACATTCCATGACCAAGTGTTACAATTCTTTTCATTACTGTCACCTTTACCCCCTCCCATAGTCCAGCTCACTCACCAAGATGAGGACATCGGGTTCCCGACAAGCCAGCTCAGCAAACACAACTCGGGCTTTTTGCCCACCTGTAGCAAAGGAAAAAGAGGGCCATCACACTTCACTGCCTTACGTTTCTGAAGATAAACTCTGAAGATGTGTGTGTGCAGAGATTCCCCAAGTCCTAGCTGTTCTTTTCTGACTCTAGGTATAGTCTGGAGGTGTGAAAATTGAGGAGGACACCTTCCCTAGCCCCCTACAGTGGTACCAGAGAGTTTGCAGATCTGGATGGTGTGGGCATGACTCTCAAGGCCAAAGCGGCCTAGGCACTTCCGGGCATCCTGGTAGGGCAGGTTGAAGCCCCGCTGCAGATATTCAGTGGGTGTCTCCTCCATGCGCAGCTGTTCTGCATACTGCTGGTTGAAGAAGCCAATTTTCTGCCCAAGAGAGGAAGGCAGTCTGTAAAAATCATACTTCCTCTATCAGGCTCTTCCTCCCTAATTCCCAAAGCCAACTTACCAACCGGTGGTTCTTTCTCATTTCTCCACGAGTCTGCAAGGAAAAAGCAAGTGGGAAGATAAGGGAATGGAGAGGAAGATGCTGCCCCTCCACATCCTCACTTTTCTTAAGGGGAGACAAATATCAGAATTGGGCTGGGAATCAGTCCATGCAAGAAGGGGAACCCAGATGTCCTCCCTAATGTGACAAAGGCACATCCAGGAAATGACAAGAGTACGGGGCAAAGGGGAGTGAGATGACAATAAAGGAGGGGACACAAAAAGCACAGATTCAGAACCAAGAGAGGGCTGACCACAACCAACAAACACCCCCTTCCCACCCAGCAAGATCCACCAATGGCAACTTTTTCAGGGTTCTGCCTCACATGGGAGTTAAGAGACTGTGAGAGGATCTAAGAAAAAACACCTTGAGGTGTATGAAGAAATGGGCCCTTCTCAACATTTTCCTGGAGGGAGTAAAGATGGTTACAACCAATCAAAAGCACTGTATAGCAGTATGTTGTAAATCCTAAAAACAATTCTAGAAAGTTTATCCTAAAAAAAAAAACTACAGTCATGAACATGTACAATAATATTTACTGGAGCACTTGGGTTGCTCAGTTGGTTAAACACCTGACTTCGGCTCAGGTCATGATGTCACGATACATGAGTTTGAGTCCCGCATCAGGTGAGCTCAAGCCCCCCTTTGGATGAGCCCCACCTTCTCTCTCTCTCCCTCTCTCTGCCCATGGGATTCTCTTTCTCTTTCACTCTCTCTGCCCCTTGCTCACTTGCACCCTCTCAAAAAAAAAAAAAAAAGTTTACTATAGGATTGACCTTCAGTGAAAAACCAGAAAAAAATCTAAACGACTGTGATCAAATAAACTATAAATCCACAAGAAACAAATGTACACAGGTAATTATTGGCATGGAAAAATACTTGATGTGTATTATCTGAGAACTGGCTATGAAACAATTCATCTGAGAACCCACTTTTGTTAAAAAAAAATTATATGCACATTTGCAGAGAAGAAAAAGAGAAAGTAATCCATCTAAATTAATACTGGTTATCTCCAGACTTTTCTGACTCCTGCAATTTCTTTTTTTCTTAAGTTTTTTATTTTTGAGAGAGAGGGAGAGGGCAGAGAGGGAGACAGAATCCCAAGCAGGTTCCCTGCTGTCAGTACAGAGCCCAACATGGGGCTCGATCCCAGGAACCGTGAGATTATAACCTGAGTGGAGATCAAGAGTCAGAGGCTTAACCAGATGAGTCACCCAGGTGCCCCTAGTCCAACCCTTCTCCTGGCTCTCTCCCCTGATCTACAGTGTTCTCCTCTCTAGCACCTCTGAGGAAAAGGAAACATCTACGATGAATTCTGTATTTAAATCTCCAGCACAGAGGGGGCTCCTTGATTCTAGCATTTGGTGAACAGCTGCCTTTTCACACTCGTCATGCTCTCTGGTCCTGGCACCAGGACTTACTGGTGTCAGCTTGCCCGTCAACAACAGAAGCAGGGTGCTCTTCCCCACACCGTTAGGGCCCACGATGCAGACTGCAAGGAGGAAGACAGGTGGTCAAAGAGGTCCTCAGAAACTGTCCCTGTAGCCCTGCTTCACGTCCCCAAACCACTTGACACCAACTCACTCCTTGAATCCATGTCAATGCCAAAATCCAGGTTCTTAAAGAGTGGTTTCTGCCCCTCATAGCCAAACGTCACACCTGAGAATCAGGAAAAGAAGTGATATACTTTCTTTTCAGAATCACTCTGAAGGTGTCCTAAAGTCCTTTCCTGGCCTTGGAGAAAAGGAATGGATCCCACGCTGGGTGGAAGACGTGGGGTGCACACACTTCCGCCCTGCGTTGGTGGGGTCTGCAGCTGCTCACCATGCAGACCCAGCACAGGAGGGCTGAGCGGTGGGGGATTAGGGAAAGTAAAGCGCACAGTGTACTCCTTGGGGCGCTTCAGGAGCTCAGGGGCCTCTTGCGATTCCTCATCTTGGTTTTTCCGCCGGCATTTCTGCTGCTTTCGAGTCAGGGCTTCCTTTGTCTGCTTTTCCTGGAGAGGAAGGGGAAAAGGAGAAATTCACACCCTTCACAGCAGTCCTTGAAATGGAGAGCAGTGTCACAGAGTTCCCTCTTTCTCCATATTGAGAGAAAAACCCCCCAGGTGCTTACTGCCTGCTTGGTGGACTTGCCACCTGCCTTTAGCTCCTTCAGCTTCTTCTCCTGCTTCTCATACTGCTTCAGCAGTTCTTTCTGCTTCTGCTGATACATCTTCTTGAAGGTCACTGAGGCAGAAAAGGAGGATGGGCAACAACGGTTGTCTTCCTCCCCAGCAGAGGGACAACCAGAACTGGTGAGGACAGAGTTGGGCATCACTGTCTAGACTCTTTTAAGATTTAGCTAATCATTGCATCCCTATGGGTCTTCCCTCCAAGGCCTCGTCTCTTTCCTCCCCCCAACAAATGATCCTTACTGTAATTGCCCCGATAGTAATGGAGCCGCTGGGCATCGAGATGAATAATATCGGTGCAGACATCATCCAGAAAGCCCTGGTCATGGGAAACGATGAGCAATGTCTTCCGCCAGCCCTGGAGGTAGCTGGGTTTTAGAAGAGTGTGGACAGGTCACAATGGTCAGTTTAGGGTTAAGTCAGGGAAACAGACTGACAAAACAGGGAGGAAAAGAGAAAGGGGCTGGATAGAGTGCTGTCAAGGACAGAGTGTAAACAGCTAGAGGAGACAAGGACAGAATGACAACCAATGACGCAAAGACTGCAGTCAAAGGTGACGCACTTATTGAGCCAGATGACAGCATTGAGGTCCAGGTGGTTGGTAGGTTCATCCAACATCAGCAGCGTGGGCTCCATGAACAATGCCCTAGAAGGTGAGGCAGCAGAATGTAGGGTCAGGGGTAGGAAGATTCTCGCTCAGAGAACTCCACAGAAGCCTCTGGCAGGTGAGACCATGAACACTCCTTCCATATCTCTCCTCAGAGAGCAGGAGATGTTGAAAAGATTATGCCCCCAGGTAGGGACGAAAGATCTTGAGTCTGGCAATGCAGACAATACAGGAAGGAGCAGGAAGACTTGAAACTCCCTACTGGCCTTAGAAGAACAGGAAGAAGAGAAAGCCCCGCCCCCCGCCACCCCCACCCATGCGTGGATTGATGCTGCAAAGGGGAAAGGCAGGGAGGTGGGTGGCCCACCTGGCCAGGGAGACACGCATGCGCCAGCCCCCAGAGAACTTCTGTGTGGGCCGATTCTGCATTTCAGGGTCAAAGCCCAGACCAGCCAGGATCCGCCGGGCTTTGGCCTCTGCAGCTGCCGCCCCAGTCGCCCGCAATTCCTCATATACCTGGAGGAGGGAGAAGAGGACACATGTCCAAAGGTTCCAGGAACCCCCAACTCTTAGCCCATGTCCCCTGCGCCATCTCCTCTACCTTCTCTAGCCTCTCAGCAGCTGCATCATCTCCCTGCTCCAGCTGCCCCTGGAGCCGTCGCTCCTCTTCCAACAGTTTCAATCGCTTGGTGTCGGCCCGAAGAACAGCCTGCACAGCTGGTGTCTCATCTGCTACCACCTCTGGGGGGTCAGGGGAGAAAAGGCCAGTTGCCCTGAGGGCCAAGTCTCCCATTCCTTCTTTTCTTCAGCTAAATTTCAGGTTTGTCTGACCTTGCCCAATTCTTTGTACTTATTCCAAAGAAATTTTCTCAAGTCTTTCCTTAGCATCCATCTCCCAGTCCCCAATCTTACCTTAGAACCTTTCCCACTCCATAACCACAATTTCTTCTGTTCTTGGTTGACTCTTCTACCCCAACTGCCCACCCCTCAGGCCCATCCCACCACTGGCCTCACCCTGCTCACACAGCAGCACGTCAATGTTGGGAGGTATGCTCAAGGCCCGGTTGGCAATGTGCTTGAGGAGAGTAGTCTTGCCCTTGCTGGGGAACGAGAACTATTAAGACCAGGCCATCCCTGAAAAACCTTTTTTTTTCCAGCCCCTCCCCTTTTATAGCTCCAGCCCTTCTCCTCACCCGTTGGGTCCCACTAGCCCATAGCGGCGGCCAGCTACAATGTACAAGTCTGCGTTGACAAATAACTCCTTGCCGTGGGCCGAGATGCTGAACTTCTCCAGCTGCAGTTGTCAGGGAAGCAGTGGCAGAAGAAAGAAAAGCACATGAGAACCCTCCTCTTTCAGACAACTTTCTCCCTGCTGGGAAGCCTCTGACAAAACAGATAGCTCCAGCATGACCCTCTTCACCATGCTGGTCCACTTCCTGTCCACAGCTTTGAAGGAGAGTCTCCCAAATTCTAAATGAGTCCAGCCAATCCCACCCTTCCTGCCCCCCAAGGGTGGACCCCTCTAGTTGTGTTGGTTTTCCTATCTTCTCACTGAAGCTGGCAGAAGTCAAGGTATGGAAAACACCTCCAAGCTTTCTTCCAATATACCACTCATACCTGGCTTCCTCGGCTGCCATGGCCACTCGGAAAGGTGGCACTTCCTTGAGTAAACTGGTTGGGAGGGAGCCTCTCAGACCTTACCTTAATGTCAGATGCATTTTCTAACATGGCTTGGCGGGAGGACACCTCTGCTTGGGACACAGAGAAATCATTTTCAGCAGCATTGGCTGCTTTTAATGAAGCCACCTGGCGCTCATACTCCATCTGAGAAAGAAGGAAAGCCCACATGAGGCCACTGTCTGCCAGTTACCCATCACAACACAGCCACACGTCATCAGACACCAAAAAAAAGGTCCACAAAATACATCTGTTTCTTTATTCCAACTGTTGTTCTTGCAGTAACCTCAAAAGCTCCCTTTTGCCCCAATTCAGATGTCCCCTAGTTTAAAAAAAAATTTTTTTTTGAAGATTTTATGAAATCTGTACACCCAATGTGGGGCTGGAACTCGATCAAGAGTTGCATGCTCCACCTACTGAGCCAGCCAGGAGTCCAACTGAAATATTAAAAAAGTCAAACGCGGGGCACCTGGGTGGCTCAGTCAGTTGAGTGTCCGACTTAGGCTCAGGTCATGATCTCAGTCTGTGGGTTCGAGCCCCACGTCAGGCTCTGTGCTGACAGCTCAGAGCCTGGAGCCTGTTTCAGATTCTGTGTCTCCCTCTTTCTCTGACCCTCCCCTGTTCATGCTCTCTCTCTGTCTCAAAAATAAATAAATGTTAAAAAAAAAAAAAAAAAAAAGTCAAACGCTCCTAATTCTGACCGAGATCTTACTTGTTTCTTTAGCTTTTTCTTCTCCTTTTTGCTAAGGTGCACATAAGGATCATCAGCCTTAGACTCCCCTTCTTCTTCCTCCTCTTCTCCTTCTTCCTCTGAACCCTGTGAGAACGAGATGATGAAAAACAAGAGACCCCTTCTAGAACTCAGATTTCATGTCATTCACCCAGCCCCACAGTTAGCTCGTTCCTTTCCCAGAGTCCTGAAATTTCTTGGTGGGTCCTCTCACTCTCTCACACACACTCCTGGGCTCCCTGGGGTCCTTCACCCACTTCTGTGTCAGGAATGACAGAAGACAAATAGTATGAATGTGTATGTACAAAGTATAACAGTTCTACCCACCTACAAACAAAACTGCCCATACCACTGGGGAGGAAATAAATGAAACAGCTTTTACTCATGTATCAAATGAGTTTCTGTGGCTTACATGTTAACATGCAAAGAAAACGTCCAGAAACCCTAACATACAGCACTAAGAAATCTAACAGAATCCAGAATTAGAACGTTCTAGAGGTGGAAAGACTGCAGAGATCACTACCCTGAGATAGGTGGAAAGGTCACACAGGTGGTGAGTGGCAGAGCCAGAACCCAGATCATCTGAGGCTACCACCAGGGTCCCTTCCTCTCTGAATCAAGAGCTAAATGGTTTGTGGGCCAAATCTCACCTGATGCCTATTTTTATACAGCCCAAGCGCTAAGAATGGTTTTACATTTTCAAAGAATTTTTTTAAAAAACAGGAATATGCATCAGAGATTGTATGTGGTCCACAAAACCCAAAATATTTACTATGTGGCCCTTTACAAAAGCCTGCTAATTCCTGCTCTGGGTAGTAATGCCACCCCCAGATCCTGCTCCCCTCCCCCAACCAAGAGCCACAGAAGGCCAGTCCCTCAGCCAATCTTCCTTCCCCCAACACCAAAATACACACCTGCTCTGCCTTCATGGTCTTCTCCCTCCCTTGTCTGGGTGGCTCCTTTTCTTTTGTTATTTCTTCTTCTTCATCCTCCTCCTCTTCATTGTCCAGAGCAGCAAATTTATTTTGAGGCTAACAGGGAAAAAACAACAGAGCTGATGAAATGTTCTAATTCCTGAGACCCAGCACCTCCTCCTGCCAATACTCCCTCACCTTGGTCTTCCCCTTTGACTTCTCTTCCTTTCCCTTTCTGCCCTTCAGCCCAGGCTGTTGTTCCTCAGATACAGCCTGGAGAACACACACACACACACAGAAAATTAATTTGTTAACTTATTTATCAAGCATTTCTAGGGAGTCTAGAACTAGGAGCTAACTATACTGAGTGCTCCTCAGAAAACAAATGAGACCTAGGAAAACCCTAGTTTCTACCTTGAGGTGAAACAGTGAAAAAATAGCTAGATGATGTCAGCAAAGCTAAGGGAACACGAGTCAGGAAAACGAACATGGGTGGGGTGGCACTAGCACTGGAGGGCTTCCTCGAGAGGGCACATCTTGAGAGGAAAAAATGGACTTGAGCTTAGAGAGAGCATTCTAAGGAAAAGGGAAGACACAACATAAAGAAAAAAGAAAGGCTTTGGGGTGCGTGTCTGGTTCAGCTGGTGGAGTACACGACTCTTGATGTTGGGGTCATGGGTTCAATCAAACTCTATGTTGGGGTAGTGCTTAAAAGGGTGGGGGGGCAGGGAACCTGGCTGGCTCAGTCAGTACAGCATGCAAGTCTTGATCTTGGGGTTAAGTCTGAGCCCCAAGTTGGATGTGAAGATTACTTAAAAAACAAACAAAACCACAAATACTTCAACACAGGCATAAAACTGAATGCCAAGGTGTGAACAGGCTAATTTGAAACATATACACAGAAGAATCCCAAGTAACCTTGCAAAAGGGGTCCGAGTGGAAAAGCAAAAACTTGAGGCCCTTTGCTTTAGATTTTGAGTCTAATCTGGGGTGCCTGGGGTGGCTCAGTCAGTTAAACGTCCAGCTTCGGCTTGGGTCATGAGCTCGAAGTTTGTGAATTGAAGCCCCACATCAGGCTCTCTGCTGTCAGTGCAGAGCTTGCTTTAGATCCTCTGTCCCCCTTTCTCTGCCCCTCCCCTGCTCACATACATTCTTTCTCAAATAAACGTTAAAAAAAAAAAAAAAAAAAAAAAAGATGATTTTGATAGTGTGAGACCTAAAAGAACTAGTTTGTTTTTTTTTTTTAATTTTTTAATGTTTATTTTTGAGAAAGAGAGTGTGAGCAAGGGAAGGGCAGAGAGAGGGAGAGAGAGAGACAGACAGACAGACAGACAAACAGAGAATATGGAGCAGGCTCCAGGCTCTGAGCTGTTAGCACAGAACCCGACATGGGACTTGAACCCACAAACCATGAGATCATGACCTGAGCCAAAGTTGGACTCTCAACTGACCGAGCCACCCAGGCACCCCTAAAAGAACTAGTTTAAAAGCAGGAAATGGGGAGTGTGGCTTGCTCAATCAGTGACACATGTGACTCTTGATCTCAGGATTGTGAGTTCGAGCCCACACTGGGTATAGAGATTACTTAAAATCTTAAAAGGAATTAAAGTTAAAAAATTAAAAAAATAAAAGCAGGAAAAAAAGCAGGGGAATTACCACACCATGGCCAGAAGGTGCTACATGGGGTGGGAGTGACCAGTAGAGTGGCCACTTTCACCTTATTAATCCGATTCTTTTCCAACTTGGCAGGCTTGGGAGGATGTTTTTCTTCCTCCTCCTCATCCTCACTTTGATCCTGAATCAGGGCTGCAAAAACATTACCACCCTAGAGAATGAAAGGGCCAGAGAAATCAGTGGGATGGTCAAGTTTGCCGCCCTGGGGTCTCTTGTTTATCACACAGATGGCTTACCTTGGTTTTCTTCCCTCCTCGGGGTATTGGGGCAGGTACTGAAATGACACGACAGTTGGGAAGATGAAGTAGGAAAAATTATAATGTCTGGTTACTCAATCTAATCCAACTCAAAATCAAGAAATGAGGCACTTTATTATTCATGACTCAGGGATTCTGGGAACCCATTTCCCCTCAGGTCATTTACCCTCATCCTCCTCATCACTGGCTGGTACTGAGAGCTTCTTAAGACGCTCCATGAGCTCTTTCTCTTCTCCATCATCGTCCACGTCCTTCTTCCGCCGGCCTTTTCGGGTGTCTCGTTTCTTTTTTTGCTGCTGAAAGGAAAAGAGAGTAAGACAACGAAGCCCAGGCCCCTCTCTGCTGCACAGAGAGTTCCCCACTAACCGACTGAACCAACGTGGGCTGGACCCCCTGACACTTGAGAACCTGCTGTTGCTGTTGCGGCTGCTCCTTCTCCTTGAGCACTTTCTCTTCTTCCCCAGCCTGTTTATCTTCTACTGCCAGTTCCTCAAAGAACTGTAAAAGGAGTTAAGAGATAGGTAAATGTGGCTCAGAGACCAACCAAGTCCTTCTCTGCCACACACAGGCCCACTGAACCTCCAGTCCACCCTCACCTTGCTTCCTTTCTTGAAAAGATCTTTCCTCCTCCCTTGGACCCCCTGCCTCCTTCACATGGGCTTATTTTGATTGGAAACACCCACTGTCATTTCTCATCCACAACCCTCATTTACTCACCGTCTTTTTGGTCTTTTTGTCCTTCTTCCCTTTCTTCACCACTTTGTCTAGAAGGTTAAGCAGACACTGTGAATGCTTATCTACAAATTCCAAAGCAGCCTGACCTCCCCTGCAAAGCCCTCAGTGGCTCCATCCTATTTTACTACTTTCTATCGTTCCTTAGGCATTTGCACTGTCCCAACTGTGCCTTGGTCTAGAGTGGCAGTGGAAGGGAGAAGTAGAATTTATAGAGTGAAGACAGAAGTGGGAAGACACAGTACTCAGAGAGGACTCCTACATTTTCTTTTTTTTTTTAAGATTTTATTTTTAAGTAATCTCAATACTCAACATGGGGCTCAAGCCCACAACCCAAAGAGTCCCATGCTCCTCCAACTGAGCCAGCCAGGTGCCCCAAAGACTCCTATGTTTTTAGCTGGGCAAAATTAGTTGGGATAGTGGTACCATTTATTAACTCAGGACATACTGGAAGAGAAGGTCCTCTCTAAAAGGACAAAGATAGTATAAATTTGGTTTGCCATATGTCATTTGTGAAAAGCTGCAGACTGTGTAAACGGAGCTGTCTGGTAAATAAATGAACATCTGGGTCTATGCCCCACCTGGTCTGCTCAAATAACATTCTAGCACAAATCACACTGTTATATTTAACTGTTTGTACATTAGTCTTTCAACCCAGAGAGCAACCTGACAGACTGTTTAGCTTGCGTTCCCATGGAACAAAGTAGGAAGTCTTATATAAAACCTGACTGACTGAACAAATTCCAGCTCCTCCCCTCTATCCAACCCTGTTTCCCTGAAGGCAGGGGACTATGTCTAACTCCCTCTCTCCCTGCCCCCATGAGAATGGGAGGCAGCCAGCAGCTTTATGATTTCTCTTCCTGTCCAGGCCTACCCACTATCACATTCCCCTTCAAATCATCCTATCCATCCACTGCTTTCCAATTCTATCCAGAAACACTTCTGTAATCTTAGTTTAAAAAAAAAAAAAAAAAAAAAAAAATCAGGGGCACCTGGGTGGCTCAGTCAGTTAACTATCCAACTTTTGATTTTGGTTCAGGTCATGATCTCGCGGTTTGAGGGTTTGAGCCCTGCATCGTGCTCTGCCCTGAGAGTACAGAGTGTGCTTGGGATTTTCTTTCTTTCTCTCTCTGCCCCTCCCCTGCTTTCTCTCTCAAAAATAAATAAAAATTAAAATATATATATATCAGTGGCTTTCTGCTACCTACATTAAGTATTTTTCATTAAAAAAAGTTTTTTTTAATTTATTTAGTGCGAGTGGGGGAGGGGCAGAGAGAGGACAGAGAGAATCCCAAACAGGCTACGTGCTGTAAGCAGAGACTGACATGGGGCTTGAACTCACAAAACCACAAGATCATGCCCTGAGCTGAAACCAAGAATTGGACATTTAACCGACTGAGCCACCCAGGTCTCTCTATTTTTCATTTTTTTTAAAAAGTAGGCTCCTAGGCTCCACACCCAATGTGGGGCTTGAACTCATGGGGCACCAAGTGTGGAGCCTGCTTGGGATTCTCTCTGCCCCTGCCCCTCCCCCTGTGCCCCCATGCACATGCATCCTCTCTCTCTCACACAAAACATTAAAAAGTCACATGCTTTACTAAGTACTTTTAAATTAGAATTCCACATAGTCTGTAGTAACCAATTATTGAGGAAAGTTTTACTGACCACCCATATGCCCAAAACTGGAGTTATCAAAGAACAATCCCTATAACTTAAGACTTTACAGATTAAAAGGGTCCTATTCTATCTTTTCTGCTATATCTCTGTTTTCCTACCCACACCTATGTTCTGGACACTGACCTGTTATTGCCCCCTGATTAAGTCTCAGGCATATGTAGGTCTGTCTTTGCTTAATCTGTATCTTCCAACCAGAACACATTTCATCAAAATTTGATCCCCCATATTGGGTGAATAGTGTCAATGAATTGGAAAGATGTGCAGGAGAAATAATGAAAGGCTTTATATGCTATTCCAGAGAGTTTAATCCTAAAGACATTAGGAGGGAGGACCCACTGCAGTACAGAGGAAGGAATGGCATGATCAGCTCACCCTGACAACACTGAGGAGTGACTCCTCCCAGGTATTAATCTCTCCCCAAGGACTAACACAACGCAACCATCTCTCCCTTCCAATTTTAATTCTCTTTTGAACTTTAAACCTCACTTTGATCCTCCTAACCATAGAAAGGAAAATCCTATGCACAGGTTCAAGTGCGACAAGGTATGATCACCAAGGAAGAGGAAAAAGCTAAGTACCGCTAAAGCAATGCGGTATCCTGCATCGCTCCTCCCCTAATAGCCCCTCCCCTTCAGCACACAACTTAAACTAACTTGAAAGCCTAAGAACACTTCCTTACTATCTCTTCCCCCAATTACTGCTTTCTACTGTGGTCTCCACAGGTTCACACTAGCTCTGCTTCCTCATTTCCCATTCCTTTTTGAGCATACTCTGATCTGATTTGGGTATCATCTCCTAATGACTACTACCTTTGCCAAAGTTGCCACTGTCCCCTTAGTTGCTCAACCCAAGAAGAATTTTTTTAGTCCTGATTTTGCTGACTTCTCTGCAATATTCCATGCTACCACCTCCTCATCCTCTGCTTCCCTCCTGTCATGACTTAATTTCAGGGATCCTGTTGGCTCCTGGTTTGCCTTCAGTTTCTCTGGCTGCTCACCTTTCTCAGTCTCATCTCTTCTACCTCCTTCCTTACCTTCCCTTAATTGTTGAGGATCTTTTGGGTTCCTGTCTTCTGTCCTCTTTTGGCTTCAATCTGCATACTCTCTCAGGGGACTCCTCTGAATTCAACGTTTCAACAACACTTGCTTGTGTGTTTACTTCTAGCCTAGATCTCTTCCTGCCATCTCCTCTTAGAAGTTCCCCAGGAATCCCCAACTTGACATTCATAAAGCTGACCTTATCTCTTCCCACTCCCAACCCTACAGCCCATTTCTGATCTCAAACAATAGTATACTACCCTTTGAGTTACTTAAGTGAGTGTCATCCTTAATTCTTCTCCCTTCATTCAGTCTGTTCTCAGACCTGCTCAATGCCATTTCCTTAGTAACTCTTTAATATTCACTGTCTTGGCTTACCCTGGTACTGCTTCTCACCTAGATCATTGCCAGCACCTCTTACATAGTAGCCCTGCCTCCAATCTTGACCAATACAAGTCATTCTCCACTGCTCAGTGTTGTCAGGATGAGCTGATCACACCATGCCTTATGCACTTCAATTAGTCCTAATGTCTTCAGAATTAAAGTCTTTGGAATACTGTGTAAAGCATTCCATTATTTGTCTCCTGCACACCTTTCCAACCCCATTACATTAGTCACCCAATATGGGGAATGGCCAGGCTCACCTACGTCTTTACCTTTGCACAAATTTCTTCCTCTGCTTGGAATGCTCTTCCCCTTGCTAACTCATACTGATTCTTTCAGAATCAACTCAGCTGCCACGTATTTCTGGGAGGCTTTGCTGACATTCCTACCCTAGCTGTCTGAGTAGATGCTTCTCCTCTCTTCTCTAGTCTCACAGCATTCTCAAGCATTCATCACTCTGTCAACCACTTTTGGATTCATGCTGTCCCCTCTACTAAACTGAGTGCCCCTTTGGGGCAAGTCTGATCTTTTGTCTCTACATTCTCAGTTTCTCTGCACAGTATCAGGTATACAGCAGGCATCCAAAAATCGCTTGTAAAATGAGTCACTGTGTGTCTACTGTAATTATTTTATCTCCCCTTGAAGTGCCTTCAAATTTGGGAGGATGTCTTCATATTTTTTCTCCCTTCCCAAGACACAGTATAGGTGCTGCTTACTTAATTAAAAGCAGCTGTTTAACAAACATTCGCTGCTTTTAAGTAAACCTTAACCTTCACTGCAACACCCAGCAGCTACCCTGCACTCTTGCTCCAGATGAGTCTGATGCGTATTATGAAAGAACCCAGGGAGTCATCCTCTTGCTCCTGAGAGGGTGTGGGTGGGTGGATGTGTGACGTTTTATGTGTGCGTGAGCGCGCAGTGGGTGAGGTGTCGCACTGCTTGACAGATTCCCATGGAACGTGGAATACAGCGCGGTGGGGAAGATGTCCAAAAGGGAAGAAAAGAGGACTTTCTCATTTCTACCCATCTCTTCCACGGTACCATACGCATTCCCTCGTTTCTTGCCAAATCCCACTGAAACTCGTGCGCGACAGCCAGACACCTTCACTCCCACCCCAAACTGGCGTGCTGGGTAAACTCTTTCCGGCCGGCCCCATTACACGCATGTGCAGTAGCCTCCCTCACGGCCCGGTCAGTTTCACAACCCGTGACCCCCCCTCCTAAAATACGTGCGCTCTCTTCTTCCCTTTTCTATCTCGCTGGTTCCCTGCCTATCAGCCTCACCTGTGGGGCTCGTGCTCTCTCCATCCCCAATCCACTCGGGCTCCGGCGGCTGCTGCTTGGGTCCCTTCGGCATCTTGGTGGCAGTTACAGCTACTCTGGCGACCCCGGGCGGTATTTCCGCTTCCGGCAGCGTGGTGTCCCGAATGGGGCGGGCTCTCCACTTTGGCGCCACGGTCCGGCCCCTGGGCGGTGCACGTGCGCTCCGCGGCGTCATCTCGTGGGCATGCCAGCGGCGATGGGGCGGGGCCGGCGTCTGCTTGGCCCAGCAAAGTCAATAAAGCATTTATGGCTGTGTGTGAATGCTGCGGCAGTGAGTCCGCGACGCCTCGTGAATAAGTACTGAGCATAGTAATTTCGGATTGGTACGAAGGAGCAGAAGCATCCTTCTTTTTGTTTTTGTTTTTTAAGTGGTTAGGAGCAGAAAGACGTAGTCCATCTACTTGGGAAGAGGACGGGTGTTGAGTGTAGGGTTGTAAACTAGAAATTGTAGCCTAACAGAAATAACGGTGTGATAAAGCTTGGGGGCAGTTTGGGGGGCGGGGGGAAGTCACAGTTTTACTGGGATATAATTGGTGTATGATAAACGCACATACAATAAATTGACAGGCAATAAATTGCACTTTGATCAAGGTTTTTACATATATACACCCATTAAACTGCCACCACAATCAAGATTTGAGTTCTCTTAACCCTACCACTTAATAGGTGTGGGAGCAAGACGCTCCCATAGCTCTTTCAGCTCTCCTTAACCCATTATAATCATGCTCTTGTCCCTACCATTGCTTGAGTCCACTCTTCCCAAGGTCAACTGATAGGGGACCAATTCTCTGTCTTTATCATACTATGCTAGCAGCATTTGACACAGATGATCATTCCCACCTTCCTTTTTTTTCAGGGACACTGCTTTCTGCAGGTTTCCCTTCCATTTCAGAGGCTGCTCCCCTTCTCTCCTTTCCTGGCTTTTTTTCTTTTTTCTTTTTTTAAATGTTTATTTATTTTCAGAGAGACCGTGCATGAGAGCGTGCTCCAGAGGAGCAGAGAGAATCTCAAGCAGGCTCTGCGCTGTCAACGCAGAGCCTGACTCAGGCTCAATCTTGTGAATCGTGAGACCATGACCTGAGCCGAAATCAAAAGTTGGACACCTAACCAACTGGCTGAGCCACCCAGGTGCCCCTCTCATGGTTTCCCTTGAAGTCTAAATGTTTTGGGGCACATTCTTTGACATTTTTCTCTATCTAGACTTATCACCTATGTCTCATGACTTTACTATCCATAACTGATGAATATCCCTAAATGTCTCTTATTTTGACCCCAACTTCTGCTCTAAGCTCCAGGCTCACAAATCTAACTGCTTATTGGATATCCTCTCTGAAATCCCTAATAAATATCTCAAATTAGTATATACTAAACCGAGCTCTTGTTTTTACTCGTCAACTCTGTTTCTCTTCCAGGTTTTCCATCAAGAAATCGCACCACCTTTCATTTGGTTACTTGGGCCCAAACTTGAAAAGTCATTCTCTTTCTCAATTCCCCCTCATCATACTTCATTTCTTTAAAAAATATATTTATTGGGGTGCCGGGTGGCTCAGTTGGTTAAGCCTCCGACTTCGGCTCAGGTCATGATCTCACTGTTCGTGAGTTCAAGCCCTACATCAGGCTCTGTGCTGACAGCTCAGAGCCTGGAGCCTGCCTCGGATTCTGTGTCTCCTGCTCTCTGCCCCTCCCCCACCCACACTCTATCTTTCAGAAATAAACATTAAAAAATTTTAAATATATATTTGTATATATATAGATATATAGATATATATAGAGAGAGAGAGAGAGAGAAAGAGAGAGAGAGAGAGAGAGAGCGCACACACATGGTATATGCCAGGCTCTCTTTTAGGCTCCTGGGATCAGTGAATGAAATAAAGATCTCTGCTTACATTTCTAGCAGGGGAGATAATGCTAAGGAAAAAAGAAAATACAGATCAAGGTAAAAAGTATCAGGAGGGCAGGGGTTATAGTACTAGAATGTTCATGAAGGCTCAGTGAGGTGAAATTCAAGCAAATTCTTGAAGAAGGTGAGATTTTTGGCTGTATGGATTTCCAGGAAAGGAGGCTTGCTGGGAGAAGGTATAGCTAGAGCAATGTTCTATAGCAGAAGTATACTTGGCATATATGAGGAGCAAACAGCAAGGAGGCCAGAGTGGCTGGAGCAATGTGAATAAGAAGTTGTTGGAGAGGCAAACAGAGAAGTAAAGCAGTGTCTGGATTGGGAAGGGTCTTGCAGGTCAAGAATTTGGCTTCTTGGAGTGCCTGGGTGGCTGGCTCAGTTGGTTAAGTGGCGGACTTCTGCTCGGGTCATGATCTCATGGTCCGTGAATTCGAGCCTCACCCTCACGTTGGGCTCTGTGCTGACAGCTCAGAGCCTGGAGCCTGCTTTGGGTTCTGTGTCTCTGTCTCTCTGCCTCTCCCCTGCTTGCACTTTGTCTCTCTCTCTCTCTCAAAAATAAATACACTTAAAAAAATTAAAAATTTTTTTTTGCTTTTATTCTTGACTAAAATAGAAAGTCATTACAAGGTTTTGAGCAGAGCAGTGACATGACCTGGCCTACATATTAAAAGGATGACTTTGAAGGTCGAGCTGAGAATAAATTGTTCAACAGTTTATTCTCATAAACTGAGGGTCACAGGGTGGGGAGGAATGGCAGAAGCAGGGTGACATGTTAGGGGGTGTTGGTGACTCAGAGCAGGGCAATGGTATTGGAGGTGGAAAAAAGGACTGATTTCTGGGTATGTTTGAAAAAGTGCCAGCAGGTTTTGTAATGCGTTGGATTTTGGATGTCAGGTGTGACAATAAATAAATAAATAAATAAATAAATAAATAAATAAATAAATAAGAAAGACTCTAAGGTTTCTGGACTGAGTAAGTAGGAAGGTGGAGTTGCCATCAACTGAGACTTTAAGACATATCCCAAATCTGCCCACCTCTCTCCACCTTTACCCCAGACCAAGCCACCATCTCTTTTCCCTGGACCACCAATGTGGTCCCTAACTGGTGGCCCTGCTGTCATTCTCATTCTCTAGTCTATCTTCACACCTACATTAGTAGTAGTTTTAAAATGTAAATCAGTTGGGGCACCTGCGTGGCTGCAGCTCAGGTCATAATCTCATGGTTCATGAGTTTGAGCCCCATTTTCGGGCTCTGTGCTGACAGCTCAGAGCCTGGAGACTGCTTTGGATTCTGTGTCTCCCTGTCTCTCTGCCCCTCCCCTAGTCTCTCTCCTCTCTCTCTCTCAAAAATAAAACGTTAAAAAAAAATTAAATGTAAATCAGTTGTGGGGCACCTAGGTGGCTGTTGAGTCAGTTGAGCATCTGACTCTTTAAAAAAAAAATTTTTTTTTATTATGTTTCTTTATTTTTGAGAGTCAGAGAAGGACAGAGTGCGAGTGGGGGAGGGGCAGAAAGCGAGGAAAACACAGAATCCGAAGTAAGCTCTAGGCTATGAGCTGTCAGCACAGAACCAGATGTGGGGCTCAAACTCTCAAACCGTGAGATCATGACCTGAGCTGAAGCCAGACTCAACCGACTAAGCCACCCAGATGCCCCAAGCATCTGACTCTTGATTTCACCTCAGATCACGATCTCTGGTTCAAGCCTGGAGCTGCTTGGGATTCTCTCTGCCCCTTCCCTGCTCTCGCGGGACTGACTTGCGCGTGCACGTGCACGCGCTCTCTCTCTCTCTCTCTCTCTCAAAAATAAACTTAAATGTAAATCAGCTGTTCAAACCCTCAGAATAAAATTCAAGTGCTTTGCCAAACCCTACCAGGTTCTGTATGACTTGGCCCCTGTTGAACTTCCTGATCTCATCTCCCATAGTCTAGCCGTACTGGCCTTCTGTTTTACTTCAAACTCATTCCTGCCTCAGGGCTTTTGTGATGTTCCCAATGCTTGGAATGCACTTCCCTCAAATATTCATATGGTTGCTTTTTTATTCAATTTCAGCCTCTATTCACATCTTATCTCCTCTAAGAGGCCCTATTGTAGTATTGATTTATTCTCTTCCACCTGTCACTCTCCAGCCTCTTCCTTCACTTTTTCTTTAGAGCACTTATTACTTAAGATTATATTACACATGTACTTATTGTCTATCATCCTCAATAGGTTGTAAGCACCATATAGGTAGGAATTTTGTCTTTCTCATTTTTATATCCCCAGCCCCTAAACAATGCCTAGCCCAGAGTAGGCATTAAAGTATTTATTGAATGAATGTGAAACTTACATAAGACAGTAAGTATAAAAACTTGACATGGTACCTTGCACAGAGGAAGCAAAGAGAAGACACTACACTCTGAGATCTCTCCTCAAACCTCTCTGGCCATCTCTCCTCAATCCCCTTGTCAGGTTCATCCTTGTCCTTATTTGGCCATCAAATGTCAGCCCTCCTCAAGGCTGTCAGGTTATCCTGAGCCCTCACTTCTTCCCATTTGACATTCTCCTCAGGTGATTTCAGCAACAGATTCTTCAGAGTTCTATCCCAACCACCATGTCTTGAGTAGCCCCCAACCATTATTCTCTATATAGTACCCCCAATCACAACCTGTAATTATTCATCTGTTCACTTTTGAGAAAAACAGCCTGACGATGGGATCCTAACAGCTAGGCCATGGAGCTCAGGTTGAACATAACCTCACAGAACACCAATGTCAGACAAGGTTACTGTGACTGTCATAAAGTAAGACAAAGTTTAGAATCTTTCTAAACACAAAGATAAGATCATTGTGCAAACCATAAATATTAAACAGCCCCCTCTCAGCTAAAATGAATGTTTTTTTTTGACCAGCCACAGCTTTAGCCATGTTTCATTCCTCCCTCCTTTTAGGTAAGATTAAGAAGTGCAATCATAGAATTGCCCTCACTTCCTGACAGCACCCAATCCACAACAATTTCATTTCCTTGACCCCTCCCTCCAAATCACCTAACACAAACCTTTAATTCTGTCATTCTTAACCCTCTTAGGGAGATGGTTTCTGCAGACGAAATAAATCCAACTGTTTAACCACAGGTGTGTTATGTTCCTCATGGTCTTTGGCTAGAGGGTATTGACACTTTGTCTTATTCTCTGTTGCATCCACAAATTTTAGCAGAGTGGCTGAGGACATTCATCCTGAAAGTCCAATTATTTTGCGTAATATGTAGCTGCCTGAATAAAGAGTACTTTTCCAAGCCTCAGTGGCAGCTAGGTATTGGCCACAAGACTGTTACGGCCAGTGGCACAAAGTTGAAGTTGTGTTAGCTTTAAGGAAATTTCCTCCAACACAGGTGGTATCCTCTGCCCTTCCTGGTCCATACTGAGTCTTGGAGCATGGATAAGCAAGCTAAAGCTTCACTTCCCAAACCATGAATAAAAGAATCTTGACTCAAGGAATTATGGAGCTGAAACCTGGAGGGATGGGTTCTGAATACCTGAGGACCTTGTGGTGGCATGATGCCTTGGACTACCTCTGAAGCTGTGAAACATAAACTTCTAAGACTAATTTTGTTCTGTTACAACTGAACTGAAAAGCTGATAAACTGGGACATAGCAGGCACTTAATATTTAGGGAATAAATGTTTCTATGCGTATGGTTTAACTGCCACCTATATGCAAAAAACTCAGATATGCAGCATTTATGTCACTAGTTTTAATCTAAATACCAAACCTATATGTGCAAATACCTTTTTTATCTCTCTTCTTGGAAGTCTTAAAAGGAAGCTCACTAACTTCAAAAACAAATTAGCAGCATTATGCCTGTTTTCTTACCTTTTTTTAAAATGGTAGTTATGCAAACCAGAAAAACCTAACATACTAAAAACTAAAACCTAAAATACTTTCATTTTGATCTATTTTCAAATTACTTTTCTTCCATTCCAGTCCCCAAGTCTATACCATCATCACAACTCACCTGGACTACTGAAGTTCCCTTCGAAGGCATTTCCAAGCCTGGCCAGCTGTATATATTGAGTGGATCTTCTTGAAAAACTAATCTAATCCATTATACTCACCTGCCTAAAACTCTTCAAAGGCTTCGGTCTTAAGACCCAAATCTGTGTTCTGCAAGGTTCTGAGTGGTCTAGTTCCTCTTTCTTCTGCCTCATCTCCTACTCTTCCCAACTCTAAGCAAACACCTTTGCTTAGACTTCACTCTCCCACCTCACTTCCTTCAGGGCTTGTGTAAAGGTCACCTTCCCAGTCTCCCTTTATTACATACTCCCTTTTCATCATGTCTTGCTTTTGACAAATGCAACCTTACACATGTTCATGATTTTATGACTAACGGTGTCCCCTATAAATTCATTGGTTTTGTCTCTGTTATTTCTAGTGCTTAGTGTATTGTCAGGCCCACAGTCACTCCACATATATTTGCTGAAAGACTGTTTTGTCATTACCACTCCCATAAACATCAAATCTACAAACATGGGTAAAGTCTTTAAAAATTACTCCACGGATACTTGGCCTTTCTTTTTTCCTATAAAATTTTACCCTTGAACGTAATACAGCCTGGTGTGTACTTGATGCTTATAGGTTAATGGGACCTCACTGGTTCCTTCAGATTGAAAGAAACTCAAGCATTGTCTTCTCTATTACCACTGTATATGAACAAATGAAAGAATAAAGTTGACTCCAACAAGAACAGCCTCATCTGTACCTCCAGAGATGACTGGAACACAGGGATTGAAGAAAATGCTTGTTTCCACTGCATTTATTACTAATATAAAAAAATGTTAAAAAGAAAAAAAATTCATTCTTTCTCCAACGGCTCTCATCCTTCCCTCTTGCCCACACAACTCCTGACCCATTTCCTCAGGGCCAGTTCAAAACTGAGCCTGTTCACTGCCGTTTTCACAGAAAACAACCAGTGCCAGGGATGCAGGGAAGAAGGTTAGACGAGGGCGACAGTACTGTCCAGGTTCCACCCAAAGGTAGGCCGGGTGGAGATTCACAGAATTCAGACGAAAGGGCTGGTGGCCTCACAATGACATAGTCTAACTAAAGTGGGCTGGAGAGGAGACAGGGTTGCCCATCAGAAGCTTTAGAGGACATCTCATGGGCTTGTGTCAAACCCAGAAAACCCGACACCAGGATGGGGAGACCAGGGAGGCAGTCTTGCAGAAAGGTTCACAATTCTCCCACGTTGGGAGGTGTGGAAAGTCTAGAGGGCACCGAGTCTCACTTGTTTTGGCAGAAAAACTTACTCTAGTGTTGGGAAGTCACAAAGATGCCACGGACACTGAGAGAGGCTACGTACGAGGGGATGCACAGTTTCACAAAGCACAGTGATCACAGACCAGAGCGGTGGGGATCATGCTACTGACGCAGAAACTACAAAATCCAAAAGCAGGGAGAGTGGCCTTTCAGGAAGTATCTCTGCACCAGTCATCCATACTCAACCCCAGGTCAACCTGGTGAGTTTCACAGAGCAACTGGCAACTTTTGGGGTAAGGGTTGTCACATAAAAAGGATTTAAGCAGCTAGATGGGAATGGTAGGAAATTGCTCCAGAGCTCTCAGGAATCGAGGGCAGTACTGGGGGCTGGGTGGGCAGATGCACAAGAAACAGCACCAAAGAGGTTTCCTGTTCAGCAGTCAGTTGGTGAGGGGGAAGAGGATCCAGGAGGCAGTTGAACGGAGCAAAGATGGGGTCCCGAAGGCGAGTCTCTGGAGGCTGGATCACACACTGGGCACCAGTGATGAAACACAACTCTGAACCCCAAACAGGAAAGTGACAGATGGGGGTGGGTGTCACTGACTGAGGGTGGTGGGTGGAACAGCCTCACAGTAGCCATCACAGGGCCACAGGGAAATATATGGCCGCTAGGTCACAGAGGGCTCCTTCCAGCCTGGATGGGAAGGCACAGTCTCACAGAGGCGGTCCATTGACGCCTGGGTGGTAGAAGGCACAGAGGTCCTCATATCGACAGTGGCCCTTTTTGGCAAAGTGTCGGCAGACAGGGCGGTTGGATTTGTCTGTGAACAAGTAAAAATTGGGCAGTTTAAAATATAAGAAAGAAAATAAGATATAACAAAAACCAGAAATAGAGAGGGCAGTCAGATTTCCTACTCCCTACCATTTCCAGGTATTTATTTGGTAGTGGTAGTGATAACGGTAGTCATTCTCTGGCAGAAAAACACATTCAGGGCTACTTCTACTTCAAAAGGACAAAGGATAGCCCAAAAGAGAAGAGTCACAGGCATTCTGGGAGTGATGAGTATTGAATGTGTATAGGCATTTAAAAAAAAAAAAAGGACCTCACCTTCCATAACTTGGGGGCCATCCTTGGGTGGGCAGGCATTTTTGATAAGAGACCAACTTTTGAGCCTTCGAGGATTTCTCTGCTCTTTGTGAAAGCCTCCCCTGGAAGGACCCCCATGGCCTGGTCCAGGAAAAGGAGGTTCAGTATTGGCCCCCCACCAACCACGACCATATGGGCCACATCTGGGGCCTACGCCCCCCCGAATTGGGCCTCTGCCCCGGGGAGGAGGTGGGAGACTCAGCAGTGGTGGAATCATTGGTCCCCTTGAGCCTGGAGGACCTCTGTGAAGAGCTGGAGAGAAAGAGAAAGACAGACACGGAAAGGTGATCAGTGGCCACCTTAATCCTGAGAAAAAAGCCCTGTGTTTTTGTTCTTTTACTTTTTATTGAAGTACAATATACATAGAGAAAAATACGCCAATTTTAAAAGCACAACTCAATTACCATCAAAGTAAACACACCTGTGTTTTTACCACCCAGGTGAAGGGATAGAGCCTTCTTAGCACTCAGAAGTCCTCCCCCCATTTGTGCCCCTCCTCCCCCACTATTCCACCCTCCTCCCCAAAGGGAACCACTATCCTGACTTCTAGCACCATAGGTTAGTTTTTGCCTGTTTTTTGAACTTCGCATAAATGGAATCATACAGTCTGCATTCTTTTCTGTCTGGCTCCTTTCGCTCAACATCGTGTTTGTGAGATTCATCCAAGTTGCCTGTAGCAGGAGTTCGTTCATTTTCATTGCAGTGTAGTATCCCATTGCATGCACACACAACAACTTATTTATCCATTCTACTGATGGTGGACATGTGGGTGGATTCCAGTTTGGGGCTATAACGAAAAATGCTGCTATGAACATTTTTATACATGTCTTTGTTACACATATGTATGCATTTCTGTTGAGGATAAACGTAGTATAGGTATTGTTGGGTCCTAGGGTATATGTATGGTAAAATTTAATGAAGTCAAACTTTCTTTTTCAAAGTGGCTGTACCAATTTACACTCCCACTGGCCATTGTTCCATAGCCTTGACAACACTTAGTAATATAAATTTTTTTCATTTTTGCCATTCTGGGGAGTTTTTGTTTGTTTTTTGTTTTTAAATTGCGGTAGAACACGTAACATAAAATTTGCTTTTTTTTTTTTAAAGCAAACTCCATGCCCAACATGGGGCTCGATCTCACAACTCTGAGATCAAGAGTCGCATGCTCTACTGAATGAGCCAGCCAGGCACGTAAAATTTGCCATCTAAATATTTTTAAGTGCATTTTTCAGTAGTGTTCAGTAAATCCTCATTGTTGTGAAACAGATCTTTAACAACTCTCCTTTCCTCCACTCAGCTCCTGGCAACCACCATTATACTTTGCTTCTATGAATCTGACTACTTCTGATACCTCAAATAAGTGGAATCATACAACATTTGTCTTTTTCTGACTGGCTTGTTTCATTTAGCAAGATGGCCTCAAGGTTCATCCATGCTATATAACACACAAGGATTCTCTTCCTTTTTGGGGATGAATAATATTCCATTGTATGAATATACCATATTTTGTATATCCATTTATCTCTCAATAGACACTTCGGTTGCTTCTGGCTCTTGGCTATTGTAAATAATGCTGCAAGAATAGGAGTGTGCAAATATTCCTTCAAGATCCTGCTTTCCACTCTTTTGGATATGTACCCAGAAGTGGGACTGTTGTATCACATGGTAGCTCTATTTCTAATTTTTTTGAGGAAACGCCATAGTGTTTTCTATAGAATTGCATCATTTTACTATCTCAGCAACAGTGCACAAGGGTCTCAACTTCAAAGTGGTGTGTTTTTATCTTGCAGTTATTTGACAACTAATGATACTGAGTTCTTGTTCACATGTTCTTGGTCACTTAGATCTCAGTTTTTGAGAAACAGCTGCTCTGGTCCTTTGCCCACTTTTCTAACAGGTTGTCTAGAAGAGTTCTGTATATATATTCTAGATATGAGCTCTTTATTGGTTATACTTATTGCAAATATCTTCTACTCTCTAGCTTCCTATTAATTTCTTAATGGTGTTATTTGGTTGATAAAAGTTTAATGTAGTTCAGTTTATCAATCTTTCCTTTATGGTTAGTGTGTGTGTGCTTCTTGTCTGTTTAAGAACTCGTATCTCCTCTAAGACTATGAAATGTATTTATTTTCTTTACCTTTAACACTCAGATCTACAGTTCACGTGGAATTGATGTTTACACATGAATAGTTCAGATTTCATCCCCCCCACCCGTGAATATCCAATTGATCCAGCATGATCTACTGCAACATCCACTATCTCAGCTCCATCTTCATCACAAATGAAGTGTCTACATATGTGCAGGCCTGTTACTAGTCTCTTTGTACCGAGATACTGATTTATGACAATACCACATCATAGTAACCATAGTTTTACAGTAATAAGTCCTCCTATTTCAAGACTGTCTTTGCAATCTCTCAGCCTGATCCTTTGCATTTCCATGTAATAACACAGAAGGCTTATTTCCATTATAGGGATTGTAACTGGGAATGCATTGAATCTGTAGATCAATTTGGGAAGAAGTGACATTTTTACATCATTGAACTTTCCAATCTGTGAATATACAACATTTTTCCATTAATTTACGTAAAGAATCCCTGATGTTTTGGTTTTGAGTCCTTCCTGGGTTGTAGTCCCTCCCTTGCTCCCTTCTCCAGGATCTAATCAAAGGATCAGAGCCCCCTTGTCCTCACCTGACTTGGGGTCACCAGGCTTTCCATTGGCCATGGGGGGAGGGCCCAGAAGGCTGGGTGGTCCTAAGAGTAGACACGAAAATATAGTCACCAGAATGGACTAAAGTACTGATGATCCTGTTATGGTTTTCTGCTACTCATCCTTTAATCCAATCAGTACAGCCAGATATATTCTCAGCAGTGTTACAAGTTGTTAGCCCATCTATCTGCCCTTTCCTCTGCAAAGCGTTCTCAGAGTTTGCAAAAAAAAAAAAAAAAAAAAAAAAAAAAAAGTAGAGACTCAGTCAAAATGAGCACACAATGCGGAAAGGATACTTACAGCTTTCTCTTTCCCTCACATAGTTGCTATCCAAAACATCCCAGGTGATTCGAGAGGTAATCCAATTCCTCTCCCTAACTATTGGCCAATCAGAGCGATCCCTTCACACCTCCCGCCCCAAAATAGTTTAGAGAAGGCAGCATTTCCACTTTCTCTGTGCAAGTCTGGTCACAAGTTGTTATTCTAGACATCGCAATCTGCAACCTCTCCAGGCCCCCCCCCCCCCCCGCTTGCCTTCTGCGGCTGCGCACACGAGCTCTTTATCCTTTTCTCCCTTGTCTTCTTCAGAAAGGTTAGGGGCCGGATGGAAGTTGAGGAGTCAAGGAAGAGAACTCGCTCAGGACTCCACATCGGACAGCCTCCTATCCCCGCCCCAGCGCTTGCGCCCTTCCTCCTTCCGTTAGAGCCCCCTCCCCCGCGCCTTTTCAGACCCCATCCCCTTGCCTTGACCAGCTGACAGGCATGTGCACACCCCTCCCGGGCTCCTCACCTATGGGACTCCCATCCTCCTCGTCTCCAGTCTCTTCCCGCTCTGGCAGCGGGGGCTGCTGCAGTGGCGGCTGCTGCTGCTGACTCTGCTTCTTTCGTTTCGGCATCGTGGTTGCGGCAATGGCTGCAGCGGGATTTGGAGGGTAGTGAGGAAGGGGCACGCTGGGATTCTGTTTCCGCTTCCGTTGGGTGGACTGAGAAGCTGAGGCTCCTGCCCCTTCATTTCCGGAAGGCTCCGGGGAGCCTTTGTGGGGCTCGGTCTCTGCCAGACGATAATAGAGGCCCAAGCCTTCTTTTTGTTGCGTTCCTATAAATGCTTAAAAGAAAATTCCTCTCTTCTCTCCTCGCTGAAAAGACCCCACAACCGGCTCCTCACAATGTGCCATAGAGTCGATAGGCTGTCGGGCCAGAAGGCCTGAGACCGCTGTCGCACCTTTAAGTCGCCACATCCGGTCCCGGGTTACCATGGTAACAGCTGAAGGCACAACTTCGTGCCCTCTGACCTCTCTTCAAAAGTCCTTGTCCCGCCTGGGTTTCCCTCCTCGCCCGCGCTTGCCCGTATGATCTGTGCCCTTATCATCGTCCCACAAAGAATTTTGGTCCCACGAAGGTGGCGCGCCCAGGACTCTTTAGACTGCCACCCGTCCCTCAAGACGTCTGACCCTGTCCCCAGTGTAGCTCAGCAACTTGACTTCATTGCCAAGACACGCAGTCCGGTCTTTCCACAAAGGTCAAGCCCGGGGGTTGCTAAAATATCTTAAGCGCATCCACGCCTCTCTCTCCCCCAGGTGGTAGGACCCGCCCTCTGCTCCACCCACCCCTCCAGGTGAGTGGTAGCTTCCCCCAGCGCGCAAGGTAGTGATGACACGCGTCCCCCCTCTTCCGAACGCGAGTTGGTAGCGTCCGTGACGAAGTTAGCTTGATCCTCCCACGCACGCCTCCTTCCTCGCCGCAGCTGCGCCCTGTCCATGCCACTGAGTCTCACGTGCGGGTAGCCCACCCCGCATCTTCCTCTCGCCTCGCTGCCAGAGGAAAGTGGCTGTATTTCCCTTCGTCCGCCTTCCACCCAGGCCACTGGGGCGAATCGGCCAGGCCCGCTCGCTGACGTCACCTCATAGCCCCGCCCCCTCAAGGGTCCCAGGCCCTTGCGGCGGGGGTTGCCCGGGGGGAGTCCGTTGAGGCGGCCGGAGCTCGGCGGAGGTTGGGCCAGGTGACTGGTCCAGGCCATGCCGAGAAAGAAACCCTTCAGCGTGAAGCAAAAGAAGAAGCAGTTGCAGGACAAGCGGGAGCGGAAGCGAGGTCAGTGCAGGAGCGAGGGGAGGGGGCGGGGCTCGGGCTCCCGCACCTCTGGAAGGAGGGGTGTGACGGCCGCACCTCTGCGGGGCGTGGGAGTGGGCGGTGGCCGCGCGCGGACGCTCGCGGGCCACCGCAGAGGGGATTCTCCTTACCCCAGGCTCCTTGGAAGGGGTGGGAAAGGATGGATAGTTGGGGGAGGGGAACCCCTCTAGCTCTAACCGGGCGCCATCCCCGCAGGTCTCTGGTGGAGGAATGACTCCCCCCACGCACATCCGGTAGGGTGTTGAGCGGGATGGCTGGGAGCCCCCGGCCTCAAAAGAAGTGGGGTCTTGTGAGGAGAAGCCAGGCTGACCGAGGAGGGGGGTCTTACAGCCCCTTAGAACCCGCCAGCTCGGCGTCACCAACTCCTCCCCGCAGGGCTCCAAGATGGGCTGCGATCCAGTTCCAACAGCCGCAGCGGGAGCCGGGAGCGGCGGGAGGAGCAAACCGACACCTCAGACGGGGAGTCTGTGACCCATCATATCCGCAGGCTCAACCAGCAGCCTTCCCAGGGGCTGGGTCCTCGAGGCTATGACCCAAATCGGTGAGAGTAGGCGGGGGAGGGGGGTGTACTGGTCCGGGCTTCCCCGCCTACCCGGATGTGAGAGTATTGGGGGAAACTCGGCTATTGCTGGTGGAGGAGATGGGGCTGGGATGCCACCGTTCTCCGCAGGCAGCTGGGCTCACCGGAGCAGGCCACAGTTCTCTCTTCCGGAGGGGCTGGAGAGAGTTCTTGGTTTTTAGAAGGGCGAGGCTTAGGGGAAGGTCGAATACTGTGGGAAAGAGAGACTTGAGGGAGGGCTTACTGAAAGGAGACTTGAACAACTCTGAAGAGAAAGCTCTACGAAGTTGTCTGCCCAAGAGGGGAGTTTGTGGTCACAGGATTGCAAGAGATGGCGCGGTCCCTGTCCCATTAGATACCGGCTGCATTTTGAGCGAGACAGCCGGGAGGAGGTGGAAAGGAGAAAGAAAGCAGCCCGGGAGCAAGTGCTACAGCCGGTCAGTGCTGAGCTGCTGGAGCTGGACATCCGAGAGGTCTATCAGCCTGGCTCAGGTGAGAGCTCAACACACGGATGTTTGGGAGAGGCAGTGAGTGGGCTCGGGGAAGGAGCTTGGAAGAGGAAGACCTGACTGCCGGGAAGGAGAGGTCTGCGATGTACTCTTGAGCCCTGAAACTATTCTTAGACTTACTTGGACTTTTTCTTGATTTCCCAGTCCTGGACTTTCCCCGACGTCCTCCTTGGAGCTATGAGATGTCCAAGGAGCAGCTAATGAGCCAGGAGGAACGTAGCTTCCAGGAGTATCTTGCAAAGATTCATGGGGCTTACACCTCTGAGAAACTCAGCTACTTTGAGCATAATCTGGAGGTGAGAATGCAGTGGGGACAGGAGTGACCTTTCATCAAATTGGTCTGGGGTCAGGTAGGAGAGGGACTCCAGGCTTAGGTACTCTTCACTGATGTTGTCTTTTTAGACATGGAGGCAGCTGTGGCGTGTGTTGGAGATGTCTGACATTGTCCTGCTTATCACTGATATCCGACATCCAGTGAGTACTGGGAATGAGGGTGGCAAGGGGGAGGGGGAAGGAAGATTCTTGTAGGGTAAAGCACAGAGGCAGAAATTGGGAGCTGGAGAAGTATCTTTCATTTCTAGTCTTCTCTATCAGTATGACTGATGTCTGCAGTCAGGAACTCAGTCTTTTATTCATCAGTATCACAGCTTGCCACTTCTGCTCTGGTTAATTGATCCTTTTTTTTACTTCCCTTTGATGAAAAACTACATAATTTGTTTCCCATCCCACCAGAGCTAGACCCATAGAAAGTTCTAGTGTGGAGCTCCAAGGGATTCTGTGAAGGCAGCTAGGGCTTCCCCTGCTCCATCATGTTAGTCACTACAGAATTCAGCCTCACCTGGAATAGTGGTTAAGACAGTGGTTAAGGCTCTAGTCTCTGCTGCTAGATGACCCTTGTGTTAATCTGGCTTTACCACTTCACTGTTGTCCTCTAGTGAGAGAAAGGGAGGTCTGTGGGAACATTTAGGTTGGAAGTCCTTAACAACATATATACACGCATTGGTACACATATGTGTGCACTCACATGCACTCACACAGCCACACATGCTTGCCACAAACATGCACACGCGTATGTGTGTGCATACGCATGTGTATAAACATAAGTGCGTGCACATAAAAATAGGTGCGAAGTTTGATCCCAACCCCCACCCCTATTCCTGACCCCAGCCTTTATCCCAGTGTGCTAGGTATCACTATTTCCTTGTCTTGTGTTTGGCTCATTTCCATTCCTAATTAGGGCCTGTAAGAAGTTCCCCAGACACAAATGCACAGGTATTGCTTACCATTACTTTATTTTCCTAGTTTAGTTTGGCTGATTTACCCTTTTACCCCAGAATCTGCTACCACTGGAGTCTTGTCTCTGAGCTGTGCCTGGTGAGTGGGGAGCTAGAGGCAGAGAACTCTGGGTTGATCTCTCATTGCTCCCTCCTCTCACCAACCCTGTCCCAGGTTGTGAATTTCCCACCAGCACTTTACGAGTACGTGACTGGAGAACTTGGGTTGGCCTTGGTCTTGGTCCTGAACAAGGTGGATCTAGCCCCACCGGCTCTCGTCGTTGCCTGGAAGCATTATTTTCACCAGCACTATCCCCAGCTCCACATAGTCCTTTTTACCTCTTTCCCTCGGGACCCACGGACCCCACAGGACCCTAGTAGCGGTGAGTGGGCAATGAGGAAGGCAGTATGGGAGAGGTGGGTGGTAGGGGACAACAGGGAGAACAGAGAGGCTTGTTGACAAAGGAGTCCCTGATATTGGTCTTAAGGGTGGTGGGTGAGATGGGGTGCATAAGCCCATGTGCTAACACTGTTGTGCCCTCTGATCTCAGTTTTGAAGAAGAGTCGGAGACGGGGGAGAGGATGGACTCGGGCACTGGGGCCGGAGCAGTTACTGAGAGCCTGTGAAGCCATCACTGCGGGGAAAGGTATATACTTCTTAAGAGGGGAGCTGTGGGACGATATGTGGAAAGCCCAAGGCTTGAAGTCATTTTGCTTACCTTCCTTAAAGTCAACCCCTTCTTTATGGATGTAGGCAAGAAGCCAGAGGGAGGGGTAGAAGAGGGAGCAGACTGACTTGGTGGCAACAGAGGCAGCAGGTAGACAGGAGCCCCAGTGGTCTGTTGCTTTCAGTCTTCCCAGTATTTTTCTGAAACAAAAACATTCATATGATTTCTGTGTGGGGTCAAGTGAAGGCTGGGGAGAATGTATTGTGCAGGTTGGCACTCTCGGGGCGCCAGTTACATCAGCTGTGCAGTGTATAGTCTGTGCAGTCATTTATGGTGGCCCTAGGGAGAACCTTCATCATATTCTGCTTCTTGGAACAGTGGACTTAAACAGCTGGCGGGAGAAGATTGCCCGAGATGTGGCTGGGGCCACCTGGGGAAATGGCTCTGGGGAGGAGGAGGAAGAAGAGGATGGACCTGCAGTCCTTGTGGAGCAGCAGACTGACTCAGCAATGGAGCCAACCAGCCCAACCCGGGAGCGCTACAAAGACGGAGTGGTGACTATTGGCTGTGTGGGTAAGGAAGCAATGGCCCATGCATGGCAGCCTCCTATGAGGTACAGAGTTTCACTCTTTGGAAAAGGAGGGTGTCGGCAATAGTGGAAGTATCCTGGCACCCCTGAGTTAAATTCCCCCTTTCCTTAGCTCTTATTAATTTTGAGGAAGTTATTTACCCATTCTGAGTCTTAGTTACTTTGATTTTTAGAATGGGGATGCTGATACCCAATTAGAATGGATGTCAGGAATGAAGGGAATGGCATACAGAGAGCCTAATGATGCCTGACAGATAGTGATAATGGTAATAATCACGATTGTTGAAATTTAATATTTATGTGGTACTTACTATGTACCAGGCGTTATTCTGAAAGACATAGATTTTAACTGTTTACATGGTAGTAATCAATAGTAGAGCAATCATTAAATCAGAGCAGGAGCTTTGTTAGCATTAGTATCTTTCTGAGCCTTATCCCATTAAGTTTGTTGTCAAGGAGCATCTTCCCTGAATTAATAGCCTTGTCTCTGCTCTTTTTGGGGAGGAAAGGAATGTATGATTAAGGCCCAGAGACCCTTTCCTTTGCTGTGGGACAGGCAGTCCTGAGGTTTCATTTACCTCTAGTTCTTAGCAAATATTTACTGAGTGCCGGGTGCTGTTCCAGGGACGGGTTATGCTGTTGTGAAAATGGCAGAGAAGTCCTTACCCTCACAGAGCTTATTTCCTTGAAAGTAAATTGATTCATGATTTGAAATCATATTATTTAGGGGCATTGAAAGGTAGAGAGTGATCCAGTGAGGAGGGTTCTCATGCAAAACTCCCTCTGAGAAGAGCCCAGGATGTTCAGAGGAAGTAGCTATTTGGAGATAATGGGAAAAGGGCCTTCCTGACCAAGGGGTCAGTAAATGAGAGGGTCTTCATGTGGGAATGAGCTTGGTGATTTTTGGATAAGCCTGAGTGTCAGGGCATTGGGGGATGGGAGCCATGGGGTTGAGTAAGATGGAGGAGAGGGGCAGGACCGGGGAGTTCAAGGTGAACTCAAGTGTGAAAGCTACTGGCTATAGAGCTGGGGCCTGGGATCTCAGTTGGGTAAGAAGAGAAGTAAGGACATGAGTTCAGTATTGAATAGTGGTTCTGTACTAGGGTCAGAGTTAAAGATGTGTTGGAACTGAGGAAACAGAGTAAGTGAGCTGAATTGATAGGATGTCAGGGCAGAGAGAGTGGTGCCTGTGGTTGAGATTTTGAAGGTGTGAAGTGACAAGGTCCAGAGTACAACCTTGACAGTGGGTAGTTGAGGAAATGATCTTTGGAAAATAGATGCAGGCACCGAGAGGTCAGAGTGCTAAACAGAACACCTGTGCAAATACCAAAGTCACCCAGAATGATGGAGGTGGTCCTGAAGAGAGCAGCAGTGAGCCCCCAAGGATTTATAGTCTTCTTCTTGGACAAGTTGTAATGATTATGAGATACATGTTTCACTTGTGTTGGGCATTTGGTCTGCTGCAGGCACTGAACCACACAGTTCTATTTGTTTCTGTTTTATTTAATCCTGACTACTCACTTGTAAAATGAGGAAAGAGGCTCAGAAAGTGAAGCAAATTGCCTTGAGGTTACAAAGCTGATAAGTGGAGAGGCCAGGATTCAACCCTGCCATCCCAGAGCCTGATTTGTTTGAAACTTTTAAGGTTATACTGCTTCCTTGATTTCTGAGCTTTACTTCCCTTTTTCTCTATAGCTGTTGTCTTACCTGTCACAGAGTAGGGATCTGTCCAGTGTTAATTTTCCTTGCCTTCTTTAGGTTTCCCAAATGTGGGAAAGTCCTCGCTGATCAACGGGCTGGTGGGGCGGAAGGTCGTGAGTGTCTCCAGAACCCCCGGCCATACCCGATACTTTCAGACCTACTTTCTCACCCCTTCTGTGAAGCTCTGTGACTGCCCTGGCCTCATATTCCCCTCCCTTCTGCCCAGGCAGTTGCAGGTATGAGGTATGATGGGGCAGGGAGGGAGAGAAAGCAGAAGGCCAGGAACGGGCTGAGCATTCTTGTTTCCCCTCAGGTTTTGGCGGGGATCTACCCCATTGCCCAAATTCAGGAGCCATACACCGCAGTGGGCTATCTGGCCTCTCGAATCCCTGTGCAGGTCCTGCTTCACTTGCGCCACCCAGAGGCCAAGGATCCCTCAGCAGAACATCCCTGGTGTGCCTGGGACATCTGTGAAGGTGGGCTCCATGTTCCTGGCTTCTCCCCTTGCCCTTTACCCTGCTGTATCTCCTCTCCTCTTCTCAGAGGTTCTGCTCTTGGTAAAATATCTGGCTACTCATGCTTGGATTTCTGTCGTGGAGCCAGCAAGATCTGTGGCCTGGGATGTTCCAGAGAAAAGTGGAAGGACTACGTTATGGGAATAGGGTGATGGTGACTGGGTCCGGTTAACGGCTTCCCTCCCCATTATTCTTTTCTCTCTTCAGCCTGGGCAGAGAAACGTGGTTATAAGACAGCCAAGGCAGCCCGGAATGATGTGTACAGAGCAGCCAATAGCCTCCTGCGGCTGGCACTGGATGGCCGCCTCAGCCTGTGTTTTCATCCGCCAGGCTACAGTGAACAGAAAGGTCAGACAGCCAGTGTTCCTGTGCTATGATGTAGGCAAAAGGCTTTGTGGCCCAGGGTCAGATCTGGATTCTACACCTGTCAGCCAGCTCTGTGTTACTAAACATCTTTGAGACAGTTTCCTGGTCTGCAAAACCAGGGTGATAGTTGCCTCCTGGTAAGGTGGTGGTAGAAAGTAGAGTTAATGTATGCAGAGCTATTGTTCGGTGCCCAGCCCATGGGAGTTTGAATGAATGAATGAATGAATGAATGAATGCCAGCAGCTACAGAACTGATTGTTACTCTTAGTTTTTGCTTCTTCCCCATCTTTCTCTGGCTTTAGTTCCTTGCTTAAAACTCTCCTCCATTCTTTTCTTGTTTTGGTTCCCCAGGCACCTGGGAGTCCCATCCGGAGACCACAGAGCTGGTGGTTTTGCAGGGCAGGGTGGGGCCAGCAGGTGACGAGGAGGAGGAGGAAGAAGAAGAGCTGAGCAGCTCCTGTGAGGAGGAGGGAGAGGAGGACCGGGATGCGGATGAGGAGGGGGAAGGGGATGAGGACACCCCGACTTCAGCTCCAGGGTCCAGCTTGGCTGCCCGAAACCCTTATGCCCTTCTGGGCGAGGACGAGTGCTGAGTCCTTGCCCTGTGCCATCTGCTCCACCCAGTATCTCTGCTTTTGGACTGACCTGAGGGTACCTCCCCTCTGCCATCCCAATTGTGAATAAAGATTGTCTGCTTTGTAGCCCCTTCCCCAGATGGGCTGAGGTGAGAGCGGCTGTTTTAGGCCGACAGTTGTGGGAGACTTCTCTCTTCTCCCTTCTTTTCTCATGCATTCTTTTTGGGAAGGAAGAGCTCTCTTAAGGGTTACTTCACTGGGTTCTAAGGCTCTGAAATCCACTGTCTCTGCTTACTTTCCCATTCTGCACTTTATGGATCCTGTTATCAACATGGGGCGGGGAAGTCACTTCAGGCTTTGAGGCCTGGTCTAAATCCAACCCTCTTTTTGAGTTCATGCCATTCCTTCCTTCTCAGATTTGAGCAGCAGCCTTGTGTGTTCCTTGCTGCTAGACCTGGGTTATACTAGGATCTTTTTGGAGAAGAAGTGGTAAGAGGTGTGACAAGCTGATGTCTCCATGTGAGATTTTTACAGGATTTATTGAAGTTCAACAATTACTTTTTGAGGGTCAGCTGTTTGTCTGGATCTGTGCTAAGTACTGAGCATATAAAGATGCACAAACAGGACCTGACCTAAATGTGCAGCTTTGCCGTGATTAAGATCCCATTTTCAGATACCCAAGTTTTTGGATTAAGAAGGGTATGTGATGTTCTCCAAATCTTTGGGGCTCATACACTATAATTCTAGGACTTCCTGTTGATAGAATTTTTAGTTAAGACAATGTTTGTGAAAATGGTGATTAAATGTGTAGAAGTAGCATCTTAATTACTGGCAAACAACTAGTGTGCACACTTACGATTTGAGCAGACCAGTGTTAAGCTTTATTATTTAAAGGTCTACATGCATGGAAGGTCTGTGAGATTCATAAGGGAGGGCACAGAATCAGCCTTCTGAATCCCATTTGCCCTGGTTTTGGAATGGAGCTAAAATGAGCAGTGCAGGGTCTGAGCTAGAAGTCAGCAGGTAGACAGCTGTCTTATGGAGTCATGTGCATTTCAGCAGCAGTTAGTTCTCTTGTGAGTCAGGGTATTTTAACATTTGCTGTACTTTGTTAAGCAAGCAACTGGACTCCTAGACTTAATTCTTGGAGGAAAAGGAGAATGAGATTTGTTTTGTTGGCTACCACAATGTTGTCTGGGTTGAGTGGTAGCAAAAAGTATTGTTTAACAGATTGACAAACCATTAGGTGTAGGGGAAGGAGAAAATGCGAGTACCAGATTTTTCCCCTTCACTCTAAAGCATCCCATGCAGGATCTGGGTCATGGGGCAGTTTTCCGTAATGCCAATAGAAACCCTGCAATCCAGGAGTGAAGGAAACTAAGTATATTTAGGAGAAGCTGATATGTTTGGCTTTTGAGGCCTAGTCACATACTCCCAAGCTCATCCTCTGTTGGTCCAGTGCAGACATAAGTCCTGGAGTTTGCATTCCAGAACAAAGATTAAATACTGTGAGCATGTGAATGTGCTTAAAGGTTGCTCAAAATATGCTATAAAAGAGAAAAAGTCCCAGTTAGAGAAAAACCCACCTGTCTCCCATCTTTGGCTCTTCAGAAGGCTCTGATAGAAGAAAGGGGCTCCAGGCTCAGCTTCCTCTGAGGGTTCATGATGTTTAGGGAAGCAAGAGACTCATCTGCTGCTTAGACGTAGGGACATTAGTGTTCTCAAAAAATGGAGAAAGGGGAGAAAATCAGAATTCTACTTGTCCGCCCACCCCCCGCCTCCACCACAACGCTGCTTCTCATTTATCTTTTTATCTTTGCTGTCTCTCTCATGAGTTTCACTAGGGCCATAGGGAGAATCTGGGGGTGGGGATGAAAAGTTGAGGCCTGGAGCTGGAGGGGAAGCTGAAGAGGGGGTAGGTTTATGTTAAAGACTTAGAAGGAGGCAATTCTAACATCCCCAATGGGCTATACTGTAAATGATTCTTCCCAGCCCCTGTCAGTGACTCACTCACTGTAGGAAAGTAACACTGGGAAAAGAACTATCTTAGCAATAAATAGATTCCAGAGAAGGACAAATAATACCTTAATACCAGTGCTTGGGCTGAAGGTTGAAACTGTCTAAAAGAGACAAGCCAGGGTCCAGTCTCCCTTCCATGCTGATATACCCAACACCCCCGTCCTCACACTCCTTGGCCTGGGTCATGTCCACTATGGGGATACTTGACCATGGAGGTCTGGGGCCCTGACAGTTCCCATTGCTTCTGGCCTCTCTCTCTGTCTCTCTGTCTCTCTCTCTGTCTCTCTCTAAGGTTATGTATTTAAGTAATCTCTACATCCAATATGGGGCTCAAACTCATGACTCATGTGACTCAAGAGTCACATGCTCTACTGACTGAGCCAGCCAGGTACCTCTCTGACCAGTCTCTTGATGGAGAGAACTCATTGCTTCTCTCATTCATGCTGGCATTCTATTTAGACATTGAGCAACTTCCTCCTCCCCCCCCCCTTTTTTTTTTTTTCTTTTTCAGACTGAGTTCTAATCCTGTTTCTGGGACAAGGTAGCTGTGTACAATATAGGGTAGTTCAGTTATCTGGGCCTCTCTATCGTAATATCTTATGATCACCAATACAATCAAGTTGGTTGAAAACGATATGTGCCAGGCATGCTGAGTTTTCTGGAACAAATGAATTGAATAAGGCATAGACTGTACCCTCAAGAAGTAAAACAGCCAGATACTAATAATACAATAATTCTATAGCACTATGCAAATTAATTATATGTATCTATTGAACTTCATAACCAAGGTGGATAGAACTATAATCACCCCAAGGATTCATTCACCCAATGAAGTTTTGTTGAGCAATCACTATCTGCCAGTTGCTCCTAAGTGGTAAGTGATATAGAAGTGGTCCTTTATGGGGTTCACAATTTACTAGAGAATGGAAACAGACAATTACTAAAAGAGTATAGTAAGTGCTGTGAGAAGAGTCATACAAGATCCTGTGAGTTAGTAGTGGCTCCATTTGGTTGGTGGGGGGGGGGGGGTGCTTGGGATCTGATCAGGAAGGAGTGGTATAGGGCTGGAAGCTGTGTTTGGATAGCAAGTTATATAAGGATGCAAGAAAAAAAATCAGTAGTCTATGGTAAATAATTGCTATGGAAATACTAAGCAGGCAGCTAAGCTAGTCTTGGTGAGTCAGAGGAAGCCTAGAAAAACAGAGATCCAAGCTGAGACCTAAAGACAGAGCAGGAGTTAGCCAGGCATTGAGAAGGCAAGAGGATTCCAGAGGGAACAGCAAAGCTGAAGGAACAAGCACTTGACGAGCTGGGAAGACCAATGTATTCAGCATGGCTTAGGGGCCTAGGGTGCAAGGTAGAGGTGGGGAAAAGTGAAGCTGGAGAGGGAGGCTTGGGCCAGCTCTTGCTAGGCCTTGTCAGCCATACTAAAGGTGTAGAGTTTATCCAGAGGAATAGCGAAGAACTTTAAGCCTAAGAACAAGGAGAGATTTGTGCCTTAGATCATTTTGGTTTCAGTGTGGAGACTGGTTTGGAAAGGTAGAGAGATCCAAGGCTTTTGCAGTGATCCAAGGGAAGAGAATGGAAACAAGAATTAAGGTAGTGGCTGATGGAAAGAAGAGAAATAGTTTTATGGGGTACTTAGAGGGTAGAGTTAATGTCTGGGGAATAGTTTTGCTGTGTGGGGGAGGGAGAGAGACAAGGCAAGATTTTGTACCATTTCTGACTTGGAACCAGAGTAGGTGATGGTGCTATTTCCTGAGACAGGGTTTATTCGAGTGGAGCTTGGAGGAAGGGGGGGAGTCATGGCTGCAGACAGATTTGGGCAGCATCAACACACTGGGAGGAGAGTAAAGTAGATAACCCACAGAAAGTTCAGCATGAGAAAAGAAGAGGGCCAAGGAAGAAAGTGGAGAACATACATAAAAGGGTGGGCAGGGGAAGAGAAGCCAGCAGACAGGATGAAACCTGGAAAGTGTGGTGCAATGAAAGCCCAGGTAAGAAAGAAGGAAGGGTGAAGTGTGGGATGTTCCCAAGAAATGCTGACACCAAGAATGAAGAGTGGCTACTGGATTTGGCAACAAGAAGCCTTGGTGATATTGGTGGGAGTAGTTCCGTTGGACAGGTGAGATCAGAAGCCCCAGGATGTAAGGCAATGGAGGAGTAATTTGGAGGAAGAAAATGGAGGCAGTGGAGGAAGAGATATAGTCTTCAATAAATTCGGCTGTATTTGCAAGGAAAGAAAAACGGAAGGGGCAGATTATATAGAATTGAGAAACTTTTTTTTTTTTTTTTTTTTTTTATAATACTTTGTGTTAACATGTTGGGAAGAAGGATCAAGTGAGGAGGAAAAGTTGGAAATGCGGGAAAGTGGGAATTAGGATGGAACAAGCCCTGGAGAGCAGGTGATGCACTGAGAGTCCCAGTGCAGGGAGTACCCTCCCTCAGGAGCTGAGTGGCTTCTGTCTTAATAGAAGGAAACAGCACTGACATTCAGCTGGTCTGCACTGGTACAGCTCAACCAGTTGTTAAAACACTTTTGTACCAGTTAGTAAGTAGTATAAGAATAACTTCAGTAAGCAATAAACGTAATTAATAAAACAAATTCTGATATGAACTCATCAACTCAAGCTAATTAAGAGATTGCAACAGCCATGGGTAAAGGGTTTTCCCCTGCACCTGAAATGCTCTGTAGCATTATCTGCTGGTGTGGCAGCATCACTGCAGGCTGAGAGTTGCTTTGCACATTTATGAAGCACTCTTTAAAATTGCCTGTTTAAATTATCTTTGAATTATGGAGTTGCTACTGCTTCTAAATAGTTTAGCTTCATTTTGATTTTATTGCTAGTATATTGTCATTCTTGTGCCAGTAAGTTGCAGTGTTTTAATATTTAAAAATTCAAGAATTTTTAATAAAATACTGATGCCAAACTTGCATAACGAGACAACAAAGTTTGGATGTTTCTTAATATGTCTTGAAATCTGAAGGTGAGACTCTCTTGATTGCTGATGGGAACAAAGAAATATTAACGAGATGCATCCTGGAATGTCTTCCATTACTGTGTAAAAATCAGAATATTCATGTAGAAATTCTTTCTAACTTTTTATTTTGAAAATTGTCTAACACACAGAAAAACTGAGGAAAAAGGATGATAAACACCCAAACACTCAATACAAGGACTCAACAAATCTTAATATTTTGCTGTATCTGCTTTAATAGTCTCTGTTGTCTATCCATCTGTGTACATATCTTTCTTTTCCTGAACTATTTGAAAACAAGTTACAGACACCATGACCATTCATCCCTAAATCTTCAGTATATATCTTGCATCACTTAGATGAAATTATCATCCCTAATGAGTTAATAATTCTTAATATCATCTAACATTAATCTATATTCAAACTTCCCCAATTTAAATCTTTTATAGCGTTAATTAAAAAACCCCCAAGATCCAGTCAAGTTCCATATGTTGCTTTGTTGTTGTTGTTATGTCCTCCTCTCTCTTTTTTTCTTTTTAATCCAGAACAATCAGTATTTTTTCTTCATAGAATTGACTTTTTGAAGACATAAGGCTAGTTGTTTTGTTTTGTTTTGTTTTAAAGTAGGCTCCACATCCAATGTGGGGCTTGAGCTCACAACCCCGAGATCAAGAGTCAGATGCTCCACCAAGTAGCCACCCAGGCACCCTAAGGCCAGTTATTTTATAGAATGTCCAACGTTATGGATTCTGTTATTATTTCTGTCTGGGCATTTAACTTGTTCCCCAATCCCTCTGTATTTTTTCTTTTCAATTAAAAACTTAGATTCTGATTACCCAATTTGGGGACTAATTCTTTAAAAGTGCCATGTACTTAACATTGCCTCACATCAGAAGGGATGAGATCATCTCACAACTAATGATGCTTAGTGTGATCACTTGGTTAAGGTGGACATTGTCAGATTTGTCCTGTAAAGTTTCCCCCTTTGCAATTAACAAGTCATCTGCAAGGTTCTTTGACACCATGACTATTCTAAAACACTTTCACCTAATAATTGGCATCTATAGTGATCCTTCCCTGAGTGAATTTATTTCATCAGTGGTTACAAAGCGGTGCATTTCTAATTCTCCCCTTCCTACATTTATAAGGGAGTAGTTATCTAGAGAGGAGCTTTCCTTCATCAACTAGGACTCTAGAGTTCCTTCTAAAAAGGCAGGGTAAATGCTTTATTATCTCTCAGTAATTACCAATTTTCAGAGTAAGGTGGTGGCATATTAATCTACACAGGTGGAAAATCAGTCTTTTTCTTTAACTGTGAGATCAGGGTTTTTATCCATTTAGTATTTTACAACCAATTACAATCATTCTTTTTGTGCTCAAACTGTACTAAAATAGGTCCAGTGGGCATCCTTTAAAACTTGACTCCTGTGTCCTTTTGAGGTGCCCCCAAAGTTGTCTGTGAGCACTTTCTTGCTTTTGGCACAAGATGTCCCAGGCCCAATCTTACTTTCCCAAGCTCTGGACATGGAATCAGCCATTTCTCCAAGGAGCACTGGTTCTTTTAATGAGGAATGATTTTTAGAAAGCACTGTTTAGGAGCTGGGAGAGTTCATTGCTTCAGAAATATCACTGCTTTCAGACATTTAAGGCAGTGTTTAGAAAAATCATGAATTTATATTGATATTTTCAATTCAAATTTTATATTATAGTTTTCTCCTTTCTTTGATTTTATACTTTACATCTTTTATCAGGGTAATTGAAAATCTTGTAGGTTTCTTTTCTTTTCTTTTCTTTTTCTTTTTAGTAGCCTCCATGCCCAACATGGAGTTTGAATTCATGACCCTGAGATTAAGAGTCCTGTGCTCTATCAACTGAGCCAGCCAGGTGCCCCCAAGGTAATTGAAAATCTTGGCTCTTAATAACCTGGACATATTTACCTATTTGCTTTATCTTAAGATATACATAAAATAGCTTCAGAACTACAACAATCATAGTACTACTAACAATAAAATCGCTAAATGAAATTTAATATTTATTTGCTGTTTTTTTACTCCTTAGAGTATTTACTGTAAAGGATGTACAGAGTACTGTATTCAGAAGTCACCTGAGATAATTATTTTCTCTAATGGCTACCTTAAAATTTGCTAAATAAATAGGTTTATTTCCTTTAGTTTTCAGTTTTAGACTTTTATTTTTTCTTTCAAAATTAATTTCATTTTTATTATGTAAAATGCTTAAAATGTTTAAAAGTAAAAACACAATTAAAAACAGATTACTCAGACAAGTATATTTATCCTATCCTCTCTTTCATTTCTTCCTTCCCCCTCTAAGTAACCATTTTTATTAGTTTCTGTTTTATTTCACAATTTCTTTTTACAAAAATAAACACATATGTATAAGATTCTTATTTAGTCTCCCTTCTTATACAAAGAGTAGCATTATATAGACATCTTTGCACTTTGCTTTTGTTATTTAACTATATATCTTGATGGTTAATCCATATTAGTATGTATAGGTTATTTTCATTCTTTATTTACAGCTGCATAGCATTGTTGTCTGGATGTACCATGGTTTATTCAGTTTCCTACAGATGGACATTGTGTCGTTTCTAGTGTTTTGCTATGACAAACAATGCCAAAATGAATACTCTCATCCATGTTCACATTTGTAGAAATATGTATTGTAAGTAGATTACTAGAAATGGGATTTCTGAGTCTAAGGGTAATTATAGATGTAATTTTGTTAGATGGTGCTAAATTTTATTCCACAAGGATTCTAGTAAACATTTTGCCCTCCCATCAGCAATGTTATAGTGGGCCTGTTTCTCCACAGTCATTAATAGGTTGTTTTGAAAAACTTTGGCACTTTTGTCACTCAGATCAATGGGAAATTGTATCTTGGTGTAGTTTTATTTATTTATTTTTTATTATGAATACAATTGAGCATCTTTTCATATGTATTAAGGCCATATGCCTTTCCTTTTACTTTTTTTAATGTTTACTTTGAGAGAGAGAGAGAGAGAGAGAGAGAGAGAGAGAGAGAGAGAGAGAAAATCCCAAGCAGGCTCCACACTCAGCATAGAACCCAATGCGAGGCTCAATCTCATTGAGCCACTCAGGCTCCCCTGCTTTTCCTTTCCTATGAACTCTCCACTGATGTCTTTTGCTCAGTTTTCTTGTTTTGGTATGTGTGTTTGTGTTCTGTATTTTTAAGAACTGTAGCAGGGAGATAAGCTATAAATTATTTGTGATATGTTATACATCTTTATAATTTATCCTTCAATTTTGTTTATTATTTTGCAAAAACATGTATTTTTAATTTTATATAGTCAGATTTATTAATATTTTCTTTTATTACTTCTGTATTTTGAATCATACTTAGAAAGGCCTTCCCAACCCACAGGTTATAAAGGAATTAATCAATGTATTCTTTCAGCACTTGTATGGTGTCATTATTTATATTTAAATTTCTGATCTATTGGGGTTTATTTTAGTATGTGAAATCAAGTATGGCTCTAATTTTATCTTTTCCCAGAGGCTATTTAGTTGTTCAATACTATTAATTAAAAAGCCTATCTTTCCCCCAGGCATTTGAGATGCCACTTTATTGCACACTAAATTTTTATATTTACTTGATCCTATTTCTTAACATAGTATTCTTCCCCAGTAATCTCTTTCTCTATTCACTTGCTAATACCATACTGCTTTAATTATGGAGGATTCATATTACTTAAATATCTAATCAGATTGCCCTGCCCTCAAATGTTCTTCCTTTTCAGACATTCTTGGTTGTTAACTTTTCTATATGAGCTTTAAAATAAGACTAAATAACTCCAGAAGAAAACAATGGGAATATATGAAATTTATCAATTAACTTGGGCAAATCGATATATTTATGATGTTGAGTCTTTGTATTCCAAGGGAAGATCTTTTGATATTGTGCAGGAAGTAGTACTAAACATGGCAAGTAATTTGTGTTTTTAAATGAAAAGCAATTTGGGTATCTAAAAAGAATAGTGGGGTGGGGCGCCTGGGTGGCTCAGTTGGTTGAGCATCTGATTCTTGATTTTGGGCTCAGGTCATGATCCCAGAGTCATGGGATCAAGCCCCATATCAGGCTCTGTGCTGAGTGTGGAGTCTGTTTAAGATTCTCTCTCTCTCCCCTTCTGCCTCTCTTCCCTGCTTGTGTACATGTGTTCTCTCTTTGAAAGAAATAAAGAAGGAATGAAAGAAAGAAAGAGAAAGAAAGAAAGAGAGAAAGAAAGAAAAAAAGAAAAGACAAAGTAGTTGGTATAGCTAATGATGTAAAAGTTGGGTACAGAGTGTACTCAAAAGCAGTTTGATAAAAAGTAAAAATGCTAAACAATGTTAACAGAAGCTACCACTACCTTGCTCACCCGGTGAACCCAGCCAGTCCTCTCAATTTGGACTTGCCTTCATTGTCAGCCTGGCTTGGCTGAGTTTCAGGGCTTCCTCAGTGGTCCAAATTTGGAGCCAGAATTGAATATCCCAAGGCCCAAGGAAGGGTTATTCACCAGCCACCTCACTCCGCCAGGGAGAGAAGGAGCAGGGGTCCTGTTCACAGAGCCCAGGGTCACTCTCCAGAAGCCCTCTGGGATAAACCTCCCTGCTCTTCCCCTTCTGCTAACCCTTGAAACCAAGCAGGCAGCCTTAAAATATTTCAGGTTTTGGCTCCTTTTGCAGAGGGCTGAGGTTTGGCCTGTCACCTTGCTAAACCACAGGTCTCTCTTGTTTATCAGCTGGGTAAGCTTGTATGGGGTTAGAAGACCACACCCATTCCTAACACAGGTCCTTTCGACTGCACAGCCTGATCTCCCTTAGTCCAAACTACTCAGCAAAGGGCATGGTGGGCACTCTCCAGAGGAGGCCAGACCGAATTGTCAGGAGAGACTGGACCGAAAATTCTGCCATATCAGAGGGAGCAGTGCCCATGATGAACCTGAATCCAGAACTGTGGATCTGGGAGACTGGAGTAAGGAGGGGGAAAACGGGTCCCAGGGTTTAGGAGGAGACTCATGGTCAAAATGTGACAGGGTTCAGCCTTCAGCACTTGGGGATCTCAAGGAGGGAAAATCTGAGCTGGGGTGGAAACTTTATTTATTTTGCATATTTAGGCCCTATGAGGCTAGACTGGGTTTCTCATCTGTGAGTACAGGTGACTGGGCTTCAGCTCAGGGGAGTTGTCTTCTACCTTTTGTCCTCGAGTCTCATTACAGGAGTAGAAACTGAGGGGTGCAGGGCCAGTAGCTGAATAGGATTTGGAAATGCAGGACTCAGAGCTGAGTGTCGATTATACCATACCCTAGCTTGTTTTTAAAAAATATATAAATATATGAACATGCATGTAATCTTCTTTTAGTAATTATATTGAATCCTCAAGAACCCACTTCCTAGTCAGGAGTTATAACCCCAGCCAGTGCCCAGGAAGTCCTGAGTGCCCCTTCTCCATCATAATCATCTTTTCTCCCCTCACCCCCATCCCAACTAAGCATGGTTCCCTCTTCTGTGGTAATAGTTTCTTTGCTTTGCTGTATGCTTTTCCATTGTGTTTGCACTCTCTGTGAAATAAGGAATAGCTTCCCAATTCTGATTTTTCCTTCCTGCCCACAGGAGATTTCCCCCTCAGAGCTGAGAATCTCACTGGGCACTTCAAGTTCTGGGTTGTGGTGGGCTCTGGTGACCACAGGAGTGTTTGGAGCTGCTTCCCTCTCGCTGTGGTGGGTAAACTCCCCTTCTATCCTCTCTCATCAGCTGGCAAAAACAATCCATGAATAATGTGCAGAACATCATCTTCATGAAATGGTGGTGGCGAGGGCTGTTAGGAAGTTGGGAGAAGAATTCTACCCAAGTGAATGAATTTAGAGGCAGTTTGTCATATTAATCCCATGAAAGGAGCCATGAGGGAGACTAGAGTATGCCAACCTGCTCAGGTCAAAGGGTTCGTAACTCCTCTTACCTCTCTCTTCATTAAGGCAGCCTCAGTGACCTTGCTTGGCTTGAGTGCTGGTGCCCCACTCCCCAAGAACACATCCTCCCATGCAATTTTACCTTCCTGGTGCAGGTATATGGTAGTTTGGACTGGACTGGGAGTCAGAGTTACAATTATTTACTTATAAGAATGTTACTGACGTCTCAGTCACACATTAAGCTCCCTTAATTGTCCTTTTCATACACACTAATGTTTCTCAGGGATTTAATAATTGCCTGATGTTTTCATTTTCTTACGTTTCATGATATTTTAATTTTATAAATGTGAATCCTTCTCAATCCCTTCAGATTCATTATGGTTGTTGTCTAGGTCATTTTGTTGGTGAAGGCTCCCTTCTGCCTTCCCAGCACCTAGGACACCCTATCCCTTCTAGGCCTCTCCCCGCTGTCCCGTAGACTCTTCTTCCTCCTGACTTTTCTTGGTGACTCCCTTTTCCCTCTTGTGGGTTGAGGCTCTGGTTTCCAAGATTCCACAGCTTTTTTGGTATACACCCTCCTTTTCCTGGAGTACATCCCTATACTTCCCAAAAAAGGTTCACAGGAAGAAAATCTTAGTTTCCTTAATGTCTTATTTTCCTTCTATTTTATGGGAGTGGGTTTGGGAGTCATGGTCATCCCCAGCAGGGACATCTAGGGTCACAGGAAGATCCCTATCAAGGTGCACAGATGGCCCTTCTCCTGATGAGGAATCTGAATCATCCCTATCCCGATTACCCAAGCAGGCAGCACAATAATACCAGGGCCTGAGGTCTTCTCTGACTCTTAGGTCCCTTATAAGTCCCTGTTTGGGGAGATTAAGCTGAAGGAGTGGGTGACCTTGTACAAGCATCATTAGGCTCTGGGTCTTAGTTTCCTTCCCTGGGCAATGTACTGATTGGAAGGCCTTCCTCACATAACTGAGGATCAGATGTGGGGGAAAATGCTTTGATAATAATAAAGCAAAACTTAAAAAGGGGCACCTGGATGGCTCGGTCAGTAGAGCATGTAACTCTTGTTCTCATGGTTGTAAGTTTGAGCCCTGTGTTGGGTGTAGAGATTACTTAAAAAAAAAAAAAATATTTTAAAAAACAAAAAGCAAATGACCTCAGCCTGCATTTATGTTCCTTCCTGAACTTTCACGGAGGAAGAAAGAGAGGAGAGGCAGAGCAAATGGGAATCACAGCCAGGAGAACAGAAGGATGGAGGGAAAAGCAGAAGAGGTCGGAAGGGGAAATGAGGAGGAAGGATAGTCTGATGGGGGAAGAGCCTGCAGAATGAGTCACAGTAAGTGTGATAGAGGGGTGGAACCTGGGAATATCTCTGGAAACCCACATTTGGCTGCTTTTACAGTTCTCACTTCTCTATCTACCAGGAGATCCATACCAACTTGGTTAGAAACCTACTAAAATGGAACTGAGCTCCTGATTTTTAGACTGGCACCATCACCATCCCCAAGCTCTTTCTTTACTTCTTTGCTCTCTACCTCCTCACCCCCTATCCCCAACTCTTTCCCTTGTGCTCTTCTTCCCATCATGTTATTCTTCCCATCATACTCTTCAAGGTAGCCACTTTTGGGACTCCTGTCATGACCAACAAAGCCTTGAGTGACCATAGCACTCATTTCCTTGTCATTCTGTAGTCTGGAGCTTCCTCCTGTCCCCCAACTCCCTCTCTTGTTCTGCACTCTCCACACACCCTTTCAGCGCCAGAACTTGCCTGATAGGAACATGCAGGACAGCCTGCAGGACAACCAAATAGCCCCAGTGCCCCAACTAACTCCCTGTACTCACTCACCTCCCTCTGCACTTACTCACCTTCCCCCGACCATGCTCTTCCTGCATTCTAGGCTATAATCTGTTCTAGGTGTTATCAGTTCCCGAGCAGTGTTTGATCAAGCAGAGTGGCAGGATATGGGTGCTGAATTCAAGGCATGGGAGGTAGGATCCCCTGCTGGGGGTTCTCTGGTTTTTAAGATTAGGAGAGTTCCAGTTTTATTTTTTATTTTAGAGAGACAGAGAGCGAGCAAGCACACACTCGCATGAGTAGGAGAGAGGGGCAAAGGGAGAGAGAGAGAGAGAGAGAAAGAGAGAGAGAATCTTAAGCAGGCTTCAAAGCCTGATGCAGGGCTCTATACCAAGACCCTGGGATCACGACCTGGGCTGAAATAAAGAGTTGTCCCCTCAAATGACTGAGCAACCCAGGTGCCCCTGGAGAGATCCAGTTTTAAAGGAGAGGTACTGGATAAGAACCTAGGTGACCAGTTTCAGTTCAAACACCATCCTCTCTGGGACCAGTTAATTGACAAACTGGACTTGTTAGGGGATGGAAAAACATCTAACTTGACTTTTTCATTATATAATTCTCTCCAAAGGCATCCTTTGCCCTAGGCTTTTCTGAGCACTACATGGTCTGGTACTGTCTTACCTGGTGTTAATCTGGGGAAGCTGAAAATCTTCTTGAATTTGGCAGGTTTTGTTTTTTTTAAGTTTATTTATTTTGAGAGAGAGAGAGAGAGGAGAGAGGGAGGGGCAGAGAGAGAAGGAGAGAGAGAGAGACTCCTAAGCAAGCACTGCACTGTCAGCACAGAGCCCAATGCAGGACTTGGACTCACAAACCACGAAATTATGACCCAAGCCAAAACCAAGAGTCGGCTTCTTAACCAACTGAGCCACCTAGGCAACCTGAATTTGGTGGGTCTTGATGGTTTACCTGGTGGTGTTATCCAATCCCTTATCCCCAAAGGATCTGAGGCCCTGGTAATCATATTTTTGTCAGCTGGGGTTGCTGCACATGTGCTTTCATAGTCATAATTGGGCATGGAGTACCAAGAGACACCCACATGGATCATCTGAGTTCTACACAGACTCCTACCTGCCTTCATAATGGAGGCCCACTTCCTCTTCCTGTTAGAGTTACTCCTACCAGCACTGAATCTCCTTTTTTCTTCTATTGGTGTTTGGATCCAAGGAGACCAGAGTGTCTAGACAACAGTCACAGTTTTAGGTCAGTATGACCCTTACTGTATCACTTGGCAAGAGGGTTCCATGACTTCTAATCCAGCATAGCCAGGACTAAAAGAAGCAAGAAGCACAAATTCCCCCAATGGGTTATTGGCTGTAATAGAAAATGAGCCCACTCCTCCCATCCCTTCATTCTTGGACCAATGTCCTGTGTACTGTTCTCACTGGGGACATAACACCAGATAAAGGTCTCTGATTCAATAAATACCCTACATTATGAACATTGACACCTTATCTTGAAAAGTATTACTTCTGAGCTGATGCTTCAGCAGCACTATCAGCAGATTATCCCAGTGCTCTGCCAGCAGCTTCAGATTGGTGCAATGTGTGATATTGTCAGTGGATACCATGGTCATCGGCCCACTTTTCACTTCTTGTTTGTTGTGAAGTGGGTCTCCTGGACAGAGCTATGTTGTATGGGCCAGACACTCTGTAATTCCCTTGATAGTGGTATTTGGCCAAGGTTCTAAGAACAGAAAATGCAAATTCTTACCCAGAATCAGTGTCTATTTGTAAGAAATGAACGACTGGCTCTTGAAGGTGGAGGAAATCCAATGTAGTCAACTTGCCATCAAGTAGCTGGTTGGTATTTTTGAAGAATATTGCCATATTGTAGGCTGAGCATTAGTCTCCAGTGCTGGCAGGTAGGCCATTAAAGAGGCACAACTGAAAATGGAGTTAAGAAAACAATTCAATTCATAAAAGCATCAAATACTTAGGAATAAATTTAAGTAAATAAGTGCAAGACTTGTCTGCTGAAAATGGAAACATTGCTGGGAGAAATGAGTGGTCTAAATACATGGAGAGACATTTAATGTTCTTGACTGGAAGACTCAGTACTGTTAAAATGACAATTCTCTCTAAATTGAATAAAATCCCTATCAAAATCCCAGCAACTGTTTTTTATAAAAATTGACTCACAGATGCTAAAATTTGTACAGGAATACAAATGACTTAGCATAACAAAACAATTTTGAAAAAGGAGAATGAAGTAGGAGGACTCATACCACCCAGGTTCAAAATTTACTATTGTGATCTTATGATTCATATATCTCATATATATTTGGTCTTTCTCCATGGTTCCTGGTTCCATGAAGCCCCCCAAACCCTTGGAATTTCCTAAGTGTTAAGAATGATAAAAGTGTCTTTTGTTATGTGAATGACATGACTTTTGGAAAGCACCTAAGGGAGGGGGCTATTTGCCAATAGAGCCAAGCAAGTGATTAGAAGATTGGAACTTTTAGTTCAACCCCTGACATCCAGGGAGGGAAAACGGGCTAGAGATTGAATCCATTCAGCAATGGCCAATAATGTAATCAATCACACCTATGTAATAAAGCCTCCATAAAAACCCAAAAGGACATGTTTGGAGAGGTTTGAGTTGGTAAACATAGGGAAGTATTAAGAGAGTGGCACATGTAGAGAGGGCTTGGAAACTCTGTGCCCTTTCCTATACATCTCTTCCATCTGGCTATTCCTAAGGTATATCCTTTTATAAGAAAGTAGTAATCTAAAATGTATTTTTTTAATGTTTATTTATTTTTGAGAAAGAGAGACAGAGCGCAGGCAGGGGAGGGGTAGAGAGAGAGGGAGACACAGAATCCGAAGCAGGTTCCAGGCTCTGAGCTGTCAGCACAGAGCCCTACGCAGGGCTTGAACTCACAGACTGGGAGATCAAGACCTGAGCTGAAGTTGGATGCTTAATCGACTGAGCCACCCAGGTGCCCCGAAACTAGTAATCTAGTAAACAAATGTTTCTCTGAGTTCTGTGAGCTTCTGTATGCAAATTAATTGAACCAGAGGAGTGAGTCCTTGGAACCTCTGATTTATAGCCAGTTGGTCAGAAGCACAGGTAACAACCTGGGCTTTCAACTGGCATTTGAATTTAGTGGGTTGGAGGGGGGCAATCTTGTAGGACAGAATCCTTAACCCATGGAATCTGATGCTAACTCTGGATAGTCAGAATTGAGTCACATTGTAGGACACCTAGCTAGTGTCGGAAGCATTGTTTGTTGTCTGTATGGGGACCCCCACAATTGGAAATTGGTAGCAGAATTCCATTAACTATACAGCCATAGTAATCAAGATAGTGTTATATTGGCACAAAGACAGGCATATAAAGCAATGGAACAGAGTTGAGGATCTAGAAATGCATTCTCATATTTATGGTTAGTTTGTTTTCAAGGTGTCGAAGGAGAGTAAGTCTTTTCAACAAATAGTGCTTGGACATTTCAATATCTGCATGCATTGATTAAATTTTGACCCTTACCACACATCAAACACAAAAATTAACTCGAAATGGATCATAGACCTAAATGTAAGGTCCAAATGTAAGGCAAATAAAAAAACAAGCCACTAACTGGAATAAATTATTTACAGGCCATACATCTGGTAAAGAACTAGTATCCAGAATATATAAAGAACCCCTATTAGTCAATAATAATATAAATAAGCCAATTAAAAATTGAACACTCAAAGAATACAAAAACACTAATTCAAAGGAATACATGCATCCCTATGCATAAACATTATACAGCAGTGTTATTTACAATAGCCAAGATACAGAGGCAGCCCAAAGGTCCATCTATTGATGAATGGGTAATGAAGATGTGAGATACACATACATATTAGTGGATATATATATGTATATATAATGGGATATTATTAAGTCATGAAAAAGAATGAAATCTTGGCATTTGTAACAATATGGATGGAGCCAGAAAATATGCTAAATGAAATAAGTAAGTCAGAGAAAGAGAGATAGCATATGATTTCATGCATAGGTGAAATTTAAGAACAAAAAAAATGAGCATAGGAGGAAAAAAGAGAGAGACAAGTCAATAAACAGACTCTTAATTATAGAGAACAAGCCGATATTTACCAGAGGAGAGGATAGGTGCTAGATTAAGAAGTGCACTTGTGATGAGCACCAGGTGATGTATGTAAGTGTTGAATCACTATATTGTATACTGAAACTAATATTACACTGTATGTTAACCAACTGGAATTAAAATAAAGAATGGACAAAAGATTTGAATCACCATTTTACCAAAGAAGATATATGAATGCCTATTATGCTTATGAAAAGATTAGTATTTCAACAATTTAGTCATCAGGTGGAAAACTACAACCAAATGAGATTCCACACTGAGATACAATTATAGCATGGCTCTTATAAGAAAAAACATTGTATAAAGAGAAGAGCATTGCCAAGGAGAAACTAGAACCCTCATACATCGCTAGTGGGAAAGTAAATTAGTAGAGTCACTTTGGAAGACAATTTGACACTCTCTTAAAAATCATTAAACATAAATTTAAAATAGAGCTTAGCCATCCCACTCCTGTGAATCTACCCAAGATGAAGAAAAACACAAGTTCACACAAAGACATATAAATGACTGTTCATGGCTTCAATATTTATAATAGCCTCCAAACTGGAAAGAACATAAATGTCTACCAACTGATGGTGGGAAAAGCAAACTTTGGTAATCTATACTATGAAGTACTTACTATTCAGCAATTACAAGGAACAAACAACTGATACATGCTATCACATGGATGAACACCAAAGGCATTATACTAAGTTAATGAAATCAGACACAAAAGACCGTGTAATGTACAATTTCATTTATATGATACACCTAGGGGTGCCTGGGTGGCTCAGTCGGTTGGGCGTCCGACTTCGGCTCAGGTCGTGATCTCGCGGTCTGTGAGTTTGAGCCCTGTGTCGGTCTCTGTGCTGATGGATCAGGGCCTGGAGCCTGTTTCAGATTCTGTGTCTCCCTCTCTGACCCTCCCCTGTTCGTGCTCTGTCTCTCTCTGTCTCAAAAATAAATAAACATTAAAAAAAATTTTTATATGATACATCTAAAAAGGGCTAAAAATAACTGATCAGTGGATGGCTAGAACTAGGGCTGGGAGTGGGGATTAGAACAAGGAAAATTTTGGAATAATGGAAATGTCCTAAAACTTAATTTTGGTGATAGTTGCACAACTCCATAATCTTACTAAAATCATTGAACTATTGAATTGTATATGTAATAAAGTGGGTGAGGAATGGTGAAGGTAAAGATTTAGGTTGTCAAAATGTTCCTTCTGAGAAAGCAGTTGCATTACCACCATTCTCTTATGCTTCCCATCATTAAAAACAGTAGGTTTTTTGAGGGTGGTGGTGGTGGTTAAAGTAATTCTGGGCACAGAAATGAGTAGATAGAATCCTTGAGGATATATAATTTCCTCAGAGTACTAATGGTACCTCACAACCTCCTTTGTCTCCAACAGGAGCCCTCCTGCTCCCTGCTGCATTTTCCAGGATCCTATAACTAGTTTGACATGGGACTTTTCAAGACTATGTCCAATTTTTCAGATCCTGTCTTCTCTATTTAGAAGGGGATGGGCAGCATATTACAGACCTAATTCATTCTTGGTCATCAGATAGGGGATTTAGAGATTGTACACCCTTATAATTGTCAAGAACATTGAGATGTCTCAGTCTGAGTCCTTCACTTTTTGGAGGCGTGAGCTAGGGTCTGAAACTGATGACTGCTTTAACCAAAGCCTGGTAGAGAATTAGAGGCAGTGTTAGAACCCAGAACTCCTGAATATGAGGCCAGGGTGCTGTGTGCTGCAGAGCACTTGAGTTTGTAGCAGCCAATAGAGAAATGAGGCTCAGAGTCTTTGCCACAATGAGCAAGTGATTCTGAGGGTGATGGTTCTGGTGAAATTTGTAGACCTTCAGGATCCAGAGCCCAGCTCCATTACTGCATTACTGGGGAATGAGAATGAAGGTGGGGTAGGAGTGTGGTTAAGAGGATGTGTGTGTGTGTGTGTAATCACAAGAATCTAGCCCTGCTTTGTGGTAGTAAGATCCATCCACTCTCATCTGTTCAAACTTTGCAGATGCAGGGTCTCAATAGAGATGAGGAAACTGAGGATAGGAAGGTTTAGGTATTCAGTGGGGTCATGGAGTTAGTACTTGGTTATATTTGCAAAGGTAAGTACTAGGTCTCACTGTGTTTTGTATGACACCTCCTCTTTTTTTTTTTTTTTCTTGAAAGGGTTTGATCTCTTGTTCTTTTCTTTTATAATATTATGAGATATAAAATATATGCAGAAAAGTACTGAAACCACATGTAAAGTTAACTAGTGATTATGATCATGTAAGCAACATGCAGGCCAAGAAGCAGATGGGGTCAGAACCCCACAACTGTGCACCTCTCACATTATTATACCCTTTCTCAGCGCCCCTAGTAATTACTCATCTGACTTGTGATAATAATCTCTTCCTCATCTCTGTTTGCAACTGCTGTGATAAAAGGATTGCTTCTCAATTCTGGTCTCATCTTCCCTCTTGAGGCCATGTTTCTGAGACCCTCTCTGTCAGTGCAGGCCACAGACCTTGGTGGCTTCTGGTCCCTGTGGGAGTTCTTGGAGCTGATTCTGTCTGGCTGTACCAATGAGCTCTTCTTGTTTGCTCACACATTTGCTCTATGAACATTCATGCACACTTGTGTGTGTGTGTGTGTGTGTAAATTTAAGATTACATTTCTCTGGGATAAATGTCTAAATAGTGAATTGCATGTTAATTAAACAAACAAAAAAGACTGCCATACTTGTTTTCCAAAGTAGCTATACTATTTTACATTCCCACCAGCAATGAATGAATTCAGTTTCTCTGCATCCTCACGAGCATTTGGTGTTAATCACTCTTCCTTATTTTATCCATTCTGATTTTGGTTTTAATATGCATTTTCCTAGCGGCCAAAGCTAGTTAATCATCCTTTCATGTCTTTATTTGCCATCTGCATGTTCTCTTTAAGGAAATGTCTGTTCATGTCTTTTTTCATCTTCCTATTGTATTGGTTGTTTTTTTAACTGTTGAATTTTTAGATTTTTAAAAAATGTATTCAAGATATAAGTCCTTGGTTGGACATGTGGTTTGCAGTGGTAAACTTCTGAGGTCATGCATATGGGATTTTCTTCCTCTTTTTCAGGGGCAGATTCTGGAGTCAAGGCTAGCTGTGGCTGGGAAAGCTGAGTCTTGGCAGTCGCAGGGTGCCCAGGCTCAGGGGACCTATTCCCCCCTTTCTCGCACCTCCTCCCCAGCCCAAAGGGTGCAGGGGAAAGTTAGTGCCATTTCTATCCCTATTTCTGAAAACAAGATGCAGAATATAATGTCCTGGACTGGGGTCTCTGACTCTTGGGGGTCTTGGGAGATGGCCTCCATCACAGAGAAGCCTGGATTCTAGTCTAGCTGAGGGGTTCTGTGTTCTGGCCAGCCTCTCCGCCTGCACCTCACTTTCCTTACCCAGGCACAGGGTGATCAGACAGCCTGCCTGTCATAGCTGAGGAGAGGAAATCTCTTAGGAAAGTATCCTGTAACCAGAGAGCATGCTGTCAATGGTAATGCCTGAGAGGGCAGCTCCTGGGATCTCTCCAAAACCCTAACTGGAGCGCCTGATGCCACCCTCGTTTCACTCCCTGAATTCTCTGAGGGGAAGGATGGTTGAGGGGTTGCAGCCTAAGGGGCAGGAGGAGGGGGGAGAAGCTGGCAGAGTTGGAAGAAATAAGAGAGATGAACAGGGCGGGAAGGAGCGGTGACTTGCAGGCGCTGGGCCAAGACCCCCTTGCGGAGCCCACACGTGGTGGGTCTCATCCCAGCGCCCTGGGTCCCGCCGCTGCGTTGTATGAAACGGGATAAAACGTACCCCACACAGCTGGTTCCCAGCCTGGTACCCCTAACCCCGCCTCTCTTTGATCCGTTTGTGCTTCGCTGTACCCCACCCCCATCCCTCATTCTCATCCTACTCGGACTGGGCAGCCAGTTCCTCAGCTCGGTTCTTGGCTTCTAAAGCCACGAGTCACTAAATCACTTGTGGCGTTTTCACAAGCAGGTCTGAGGTTCCCAAGTCACCATTCCTTGGCTCCTGCCTGGAGGGCCTTTCACTGGCAGAATCCACGGCCTCAATAAGCTCCCTAAAGGGCTCTGCTGTCCTGGTGAGACACCGGGAAGGCCTTTTCTGCTCCAGGACAGGCTTTGGGGGACTGGCAGGACGGTCTGCACGCCAGCCCCCCTGCTGAGCTTCACTAGTCTCCAATGTGTCACCTACCGTGGGCACTTCGGCCCCCTTGGAGACGGTTGTCTTGGCGTCCGGTGGTCGGCCTCAGGGAGGGGATAGTCTGCAGGGGCTCAGTTATCCGGAGAGCGGAGGGGACACCAGGCCTGAGGGACAAGCTGCACAAAAGCCAGGAGGCCCATCGTCCTCCACTAACTCGTGTCCTGGCACCGGTTTATTGGCATGCTGACCTCGGTAGGGGCCAGCAGGAGAACGTGTCTATTTCTTGGTATACTTCTCTCCAAAAACAGCATCAGCCCTCAGCTTCCTGGGGCTCAAGGGAGGCCTCTCCTTTGGGGAAGCTAAAAAGCCTCTTGGGCTCTGTCCTCCGCTGAAGCTGCTGAGACCCGTGTTTGGTGGAGCTGCGGTTACCTGGAGGTCAGAAATGGGGGGTGGAGTTGGGGGTGGGGGCAGAAAAAGAAAGAAAAACAAATACCCCCCCAAACGAACAAAACCCTCAATTTCCCAAATCCCTGCTCCTCCAATTCCATTTATATAACCCATCTTTTAGCAATTGATAAAACAACTAAACAAAATATCAATAAAGACAGAGAACCTGAAAAAAACCCAACAACAAACTATCAACTACCTTGATCTAATTGTCATTTATAGACCATTACCTCCCAGCAATTGAAGAATAAAACTTTTCAAGTGCATGCAGTAGATAGGTAATATACTGTGCTAGAAAACAAGTCTCAATAAATTAAAAAGGATAGAGATCATACAGAATGTATTCTCTGAATATAATGTAATTAAATTAGAAATTAATACCAATCGAATATATAGGAAGGCCCAAATATCTGGAAATCAACACACCTCTATATAGTTCATAGGTTGAAGACAAAATTACAAGGGAAATATAAAAATATTTAGAATTAAAAATTTCAACAATACAACTTATTAACATTTGTAGAATGCAGTCAAAAGAGTCACTTGAGGAAAACTTAAAGCTTTGGATGTTGAGATTAGAAAACAAGAAAGACCTCGGGGCACCTGGGTGGCTCAGTTGGTTGAGTATCTGACTTCGGTTCAGGTCATGGTCTCACGGTTCATAGGTTGGAGCCCCAAGTAGGGCTTTGTACTAACAGTGCGGAGCCTGCTTCAGATTCTCTGTGTCCCCCTCTCCCTGACCCTTCCCTGTGGGTGTTCTCTCTCTCTCTCTCTCAAAAATAAATAAACATTAAAAAATACTAAAAAAAAAAAAAAAAGAAAACCCTAAAAGCAGTAACATGAATTTCACCTTAAGAAACTAGAAAGAGTAAAATTAATCCAAAGGATAAAAGGAAGGAAATAACAAAGAAGAAATCAGCTAAATAAAAAACAGACAGCAATAGTGACAATTAACAAAGGCAAAACTTTGTTCTTTGTTGACTTGACAAACCTTTAGGTAGACTAATCAAGAAAAAAAAGTGGGGTTCTGGGTGGCTCAGTCGGTTAAGCTTTTGACTCTTGATTTCCCCCCAGGTCATGGATTCTGAGTCCGTCTCCCCTTGGGCTGGCTCTGTGCTAACAGCACAGAGCCTGCTTGGGATTTTCTCTCTTGCTCTCTCTCTGCCTCTTCCAACCTCTCAAAATAAATAAATAAACATTTAAAAAAGACTCAACATTGTTAAGATGACAGTTCTTCCCAAATTGATCTATAGATTGAACAAAATCCCAAAACAAAATTTGAGGATAACTTTTGGTAAACATTGGTTAGCTGATTTTAAAATTTATATGAAAACATTAAAGACCCAGAACAACTAAAGCAATTCTTAAAAAAGGCGAATAAAGTTAGAGAACTTATTTTCAGCTAAAAAAGCTGAGATGATTTGTTGTGTTTATGACCACTTCTATACAGTTATACATACTATCTACTTGTACAATTTCTGTTGATTTTCTTCCCGTTATCCATCAAAGAAATGCATATGTAACCACTTTGGGAAAGGACAGGAGAATGGGTGAGGGAAACTAGAAAATCAAACACTAGCCTCCACAAGGCACAGAAGGAAATGCTATTTTAGAGCAGATTCTAGGCTAAAGCTGAGACCACACAGAGATGGAGGCCTCAGGCCAGCAGAAGAGGAACTGTGGCTCCATCAGAGATAAATGTAGAATCAGACTGAGCAGCAGGCCTTGGAAAGTGGTTTAGGGCAAAGTCTAAGGGAAAGAAATCCAAGCAAAGCTTGGTCTCCAAGATCAGTTTCAAAGAGAAATTGCCTTTCAATTATTTCTGGACGTCTTTCTCCCTACCTTCCTTCCCCAAAACCTCTTATTCCAAAATGATCCAGAAAGCAGTGGCCCTGGGTGGGGGTAAACTGTCCTAGAGACCCAGACAAATTCAACCTCTCCATCAGAACCCCTTAAACTATATGGAAGGTTCTCTGATCCCTGCCTTGTTCCCATTCTTAGGGACAGCGCTACAGACACTGTCCCAGTCAAAAAGGAGGTCCAAGGAGGCTGCTCCGTGGTCCCCAGGTACCTAGGTGAAGAAGCATGCCCTCCTGGTTCTCCAGGGTTCTATGTGGGGGATCCAGGCAGTACCCTTCAGGTAGGTCTGGAAGCACACCACCGACCAGGCTGCCTTCCCTTTCGAGTAGTCCAGCCTCTACTCCAGAGCTCAGGTCCCTGTTGAGGAAGACGCAATGTGCATAGGGGTAGGAGGCAGCTCACAACTGCGCAAAGGCTCCAGTTGGGGCATGCACAGGACGGTATGAGACCCTGGCCCCAGCCCCGCAGCATCCCCTTTCCAAGACAGTGGTTAGCCAGATCAGGGGTCATTCACAGTTCTCTTCTATGTGGGACCAGTGGTGTCCCAGGAATACAACTGTGTGCATTATCCATGCCTTTGAAGTACCCAGGCTTTGCGAATCTGGGCTGGGGATAGAGTGGTGTCGAAGCACCTCAAGAAGTGGGACCCTCTGAGGTAGGCGGGTCTCGTGTGTGTGTGTGTGTGTGTGTGTGTGTGTGTGTGTGTGTGTTGGGGTGGTAGGGAAGGTGACGAGGATCAGAGAAGGCAGGTGAGCAAGGGGGCAGGAAGGAGAAGAGATCCAAAGGGATATACCTCTTTTCCTTCCTCCTCAAAGGCAGTTTCACTCCAGATCCCACATTCACTCTCCTGGGTCTCTGTCGGAATTAGCATCCCTGAGAGGACCAGGTGGAGATTTTGGACCACAGTAATCTGATGCCTCAGGACTTCAGAGTCGGGGAACTCTGGCTACCTTTCTGCTCCTCTGTAAAAATAAACTCCATCTAGTTGGCTTCTCTAGAACAGGATACCCAGTGGAAACAGATATTGACAAGTGTCATGGGTCTCCAGGCATGAAAGAGATTGTGAAATTGAAAAGTGAAACTTCTGAAAAAAACAAACATAAAACTAACCCTTGTGTGAATGGGGATTCCCAGATGCCTCCTTCCACATTTGGCCACACTACACCACCACAGTTATTTTCTGCATCCCAGAGGTTACCCTCAGTGCTGGACCCCTGAGATCAAAGTTGCAGACATTGGTACCTTTCTCTGAGCCCTCTCCTCTGCCACATAGGGAACCCTTGCCCATTGTCTCAAGACCAAGTCCTGCCCCGAAACACTCAGAAGGAGGAGGAAAGAAGACAGAGTGATATTAGCTTGACTCTCAGCTTACTTTTCTTCTTCATTTTCTAGAATCTCTGCCCTGAACTGGGCAGGGAAAAGGACTCAGAGACTCTTGACTCAAGATTCTCCTCAGTCTTTCCTATTCCCTTCTGGAAAAATATCTTTCTTCAAAGAGCTCAAGGACAGATAATAAGCACCTCTGGACAATGGAAGGTGGCAGGATGGAGGCTCTTTCTTTAGTTCAGGAGACAACTGATGGCTGCATCGGGTCAGATAGTGATTCTCTTACAGTTTTTGTTGTTGTTTGTTAACTTCTGTTTTGAGAACTATACCCCGCAAAGAGCCAGGAGCCCAAGGTAGTTTCCATGAGGATTTTGGCCACTTCTCATATGCCAAAGTGTCCTGCAAGCTTCGCATAATGCACCTGAGTTCATTCCATCAAGGAATATATTTGTATGACTTTGGGATTGAGGTGGATTACAATTGTTTGTATATCATATCCAGGGATAATAGCACAATGTGGATCATATGTGTATCAGTCAATGTAGACAGTCCCTCAGGAAGCAGAATTTATTCACAAAGTTTAACAAGCAGTGTGTGGGGCGCCTGGGTGGCTCGGTCGGTTAAGCGTCCGACTTTGGCTCAGGTCATGATCTCATGGTCCGTGAGTTTGAGCTCCGCGTCGGGCTCTGTGCTGACCGCTCAGAGCCTGGAGCCTGTTTCCGATTCTGTGTCTCCCTCTCTCTCTGCCCCTCCCCTGTTCATGCTCTGTCTCTCTCTGTCTCAAAAATAAATAAACGTTTAAAAAAAATAAAAAAAACAAGCAGTATGTACAAATATTAATCAATACATTTTTTTTTCAATATATGAAATTTATTGTCAAATTGGTTTCCATACAACACCCAGTGCTCATCCCAAAGGTGCCCTCCTCAATACCCATCACCCACCCTCCCCTCCCTCCCACCCCCCATCAACCCTCAGTTTGTTCTCAGTTTTTAACAGTCTCTTATGCTTTGGCTCTCTCCCACTCTAACCTCTTTTTTTTTTTTTTCCTTCCCCTCCCCCATGGGTTTCTGTTAAGTTTCTCAGGATCCACATAGGAGTGAAACCATATGGTATCTGTCTTTCTCTGTATGGCTTATTTCACTTAGCATCACACTCTCCAGTTCCATCCACGTTGCTACAAAAGGCCATATTTCATTCTTTCTCATTGCCACGTAGTATTCCATTGTGTATATAAACCACAATTTCTTTATCCATTCATCAGTTGATGGACATTTAGGCTCTTTCCATAATTTGGCTATTGTTGAGAGTACTGCTATAAACATTGGGGTACAAGTGCCCCTATGCATCAGTACTCCTGTATCCTTTGGGTAAATTCCTAGCAGTGCTATTGCTGGGTCATAGGGTAGGTCTATTTTTAATTTTCTGAGGAACCTCCACACTGCTTTCCAGAGTGTCTGCACCAATTTGCATTCCCACCAACAGTGCAAGAGGGTTCCCATTTCTCCACATCCTCGCCAGCATCTATAGTCTCCTGATTTGTTCATTTTGGCCACTCTGACTGGCGTGAGGTGATATCTGAGTGTGGTTTTGATTTGTATTTCCCTGATAAGGAGCGATGTTGAGCATCATTTCATGTGCCTGTTGGCCATCTGATGTCTTCTTTAGAGAAGTGTCTATTCATGTTTTCTGCCCATTTCTTCACTGGATTATTTGTTTTTCAGGTGTGGAGTTTGGTGAGCTCTTTATAGATTTTGGATACTAGCCCTTTGTCCGATGTGTCAAATATGTATATGATCTATTTTGGAGAATGTTACATGTGCACTCAAGAGGAATGTATTCTGTTGCTTTTGAATGAAAAGATCTGAATGTATCTGTTAAGTCCATCTGGTCCAATGCGTAATTCAGAGCCATTGTTTCCTTACTGATTTTCTGCCTAGATGATCTGTCCACTGTTGTAAGTGGAGTATTAAAGTCTCCTACAATCATGGTATTGTTATCTATACATTTATTTATGTTTGTGATTAACTGATTCATATATTAGGGTGTTCCATGTTGGAGACATAAACATTTACAATTGTTAGCTGTTCTTGATGGATAGGCCTCTTAATTATTATATAATGCCCTTTTTCATCTCTTGTTAGTCTTTGTTTTAAAATCTAGTTTGTCTGATATAAGTATGGCTACTCCGGCTTTCTTTTGACATCCAGTAGCATGACAGATCATTTTCCATCCCCTCACTTTCAATCTGCAGGTGTCCTCGGGTCTAAAATGAGTCTCTTGTAGGCAGCATATAGATGGATCTTGGGTTTTTTTTTTTACCCATTCTGATACCTGTGTCTTTTGATTAGGGCATTTAGTCCATATACTAAATGAGTGATTATTGAAAGATATGGATTTAGTGTTGTTATGTTATCTGTAGGTTTCATGCTTGTGGTGATGTCTCTGGTCCCTTGGAGTCTTTGCTGCTTTCCACTGACAGAGTCCCCCTTAGGATCTCCTGTAGGGTTGGTTTAGTGATCATGAACTCCTTTAGGCTTTGTCTGGGAGAGCCTTTATCTCTCCTTCTATTCTGAATGACAGTCATGCTGGATAAAGGATTCCTGGCTTCATATTTTTCCTATTCAGCACATTGAAGATTTCCTGCCACTCCCTTCTGGCCTGCCAAGTTTCAGTGGACAGGTCTTCTATTCCCCTTATATGTCTACCTTTGTAGGTTAAGGCTCATGTGTCCCTAGCTGCTTTCAGAATTCTCTCTTTATCTTTGTATTTTGCCAGTTTCACTATGATATGGCATGGTGTTGACCTGTTTTTGTTGATTCTGAAGGGAGTTCTCTGTGCTTCCTGCACTTGGATGCCTTTTTCCTTCCCCAGATTAGGAAGTTCTTAGCTGTAATTTGTTCAAATAAACCTCTGCCCCTTTTTCTCTCTTCTTCTTCTGGAACTCCTATGATACAAATATTTCATTGCATTGAAACATTTAGGTTTCTGAATCTCCCCTTGTTGTCCAGTAATTTCCTTTCTCTCCTTTTCTCAGCTTCCTCGTTTTCCATAATTTTATCTTCTATTTCACCTATTCTCTCATCTGCTTCTTCTATCCTTGCTATCACTGTATCTAGTTTATTTTGTATCTCATTTACAACATTTCTTAATTCATTGTGTCTATTTCTGAGTCCTATGATCTCTGCAGCAATAGATTCTTTGCTGTCTTCTATGCTTTTCAACCCAGATATTAGTCTCATGACTATTATTCTAAATTCTTGACCAGATATATTGTTTATATATTTTTTGAACAATTCTATAGCTGTCATTTTTTCCTGGAATTACTTTTGAGGAGAGTCTTCCATTTCATCATTTTGGCCAGTTTTATGTCCTTTATGCATCTTAATAGCTTGTTCTGTGTCCTGCACCTGTGAGTACTACAATATTAAAAAATGTCATACCTTGTCAAGGTCCTAACACCTCAGGAAGTGTTTTTAGAGTGTGTTGCATGTACTCTGTTATTGTGTCTTTGGCTGCTTTATCTCATTACTTGTAGCAGTGGATTGGGCCTTCCATCAGGTGTGCTTTGATTTATTCATTTAAGTAACCCTGGAAAAAAAAGAAGGTGGGGGGAGGGGGAAGAAACCTTACCCCAAACAGAGAAATGACAAAGGCGGAACATAAGACCAGGCAGAGAATCAAAGAAACTATAGGGCTTATACGAGAAAGAGAGAAAGAAATAAAGAAGAGATACAGAAAAGGTGTAAAAAGAATAGAGCAAAAATGTCTGATTAAATAAACAACCAGAAGAGATAAAAAATAAAGAAAAAATATAATAAGAATTGACAAAAAATTAAATCGGAAACTATGAGGAAAACCACAGGATAGTTTTCTCTTGGTACCTTGGAACCAGTGGCTGTGCTGGTCTGGAGGAGAGGGCTTTGGTTTGGTCAGTTTCAATCTTCCTCCAGTAGATAAGCAGTTATCAGGCTTGGAGATCATGATCTGAGCTGAAATCAAGAATCTTATGCTTAAGTGACTGAGCCACCCAGGTACCCCAACACTACCTTCTCTTCTGACCCTTACTCTTCTGCCTTCTCTGATAAGAACCACTGTGATGACATTGGGCCCACTATGAAAATCTAGAAAGTCCTCTTCTTAAGATCTTTAACTTCATCACATCTTCAAAGTCCTTTTTGCCACAGTCATAGTTTTGAGGGATTAAGATATGATTAGAGGCCAATATCCAGACAACTATCAAGAGTAATTTGTAAGTAAAATTATGACAGAGAAGCAAATTAATTACATCCTAAAATTTACAGTGCAATGTTTTTTATTGTACATTTGACATGCATTTTCTGCAATTAAAGTGCTTTAAAGCACTAAATGTTGGTAGCTTTTGCTTTATTTGTACTCAAGACTTGGCATGCAATTTGGGGCTATGTTTTCTAGAAACATACATAGTAACAGGGTATCTGAGTGGAATTTGTACAAGGAAAGAGATGAAGAAAATAAAAAAATGAAACCAAAGCTAAGAACTCACTATATTTCTAGGTTTTCCCAACATCTTTTACAAATATAACTCATCCAAAGTTCAAAATTCTGATTAGGCATTTTCTTTAACAACGCAATAGAAAATTTGATTTTGGTACACTCTTACAGGATTCATTAAATTCTATCGAAAGAAAGTACGCATTACAACTTTCTCAAAATATTCACAAGATGACTGAAAATACCCTAATACTTAAGTTGGGTGAAGGAATATGGTGTTATTATGGGAAATTGCATTTCCTTAATCTGACATACATTATGATTTATGTTTGGTCCATAAATTGGCAGTATGCTTCCTCCAATTCTTTCAGTTCCTTCCTTTCTCACTCCCCCACCTGTACTGGATCAATCCACCTCTTTAGGACTGAAGGAAATACGATATTGCATGTATCCATGCAGACATCCATGCAGACATCCATGATGTCTGGCTTCCTACATGGTTGCTGAGAGGCTGGGGGTAGAATCAAGTTTCCTAGTAGCCACTAAGGGGTGAATGGCACAAGGAGAAATGGAATTTAGAAGGGATATGGACAAACCCATCCCTCCTTCTTTCTGTCTTTTGTGGACTATAGTGAGCTGCTCTTCCATCTTGCAGTCCTCCCAAACAATCCCTGTATGCAGACTAAATGGATCAACTGAGCTCAGTTTTCATCTCAAGGCTTGTTCTGAGGCAGAGACAGAACAGTACTGCATTTCTTTGCATTGTGTCACATTTTCCCTTGACTTAATTCTCTCTTCTATTAGCCTTCACAGGCCTAGGCCTGTTATTCACAAACAATTTTTAGTATCTTAAATATTTGACTCAGTCTCTGCTCTCTAAAAGACCCAGGCTAAGACAACTGGCATTGTAAATAGTCCTAGAAAATTAATTCTTGGGTTGCCTGGGTAACTCACTTGGTTAAGTGCCCGACTCTTGATTCCGGCTTAGGTCATGATCTCATGGTTTTTGGGATCGAGCCCTGGGTCCCACTTTGTGCTGACAGAGCCTGCTTGGGATTCTCTCTCTACCTCTGTCTCTGTCCCTCCCCCACTTGCACATGCGTGCTCTCTCTCTCTAAAAATAAATAAATAAACTTAAAAAAAAAAGAAAATGAACTCTCAGGCTAGGATTTTGGAGTAGATGGCTAAATTGTCTGCAAGCAATAAGAAACTCTTTGCTGGTTTCTTGGAATAAAAAACAGTTTCTTGGAATAAAAACTTGGAATAACTCTTGTCATGAAAAAGCAGTGTAGTTATTCTTTTGCCTGTAGTTTATTATGATGAAGTAGAAGTGGAGAGCAAGGTGGGTGGTCATATGTTTATGGCACTTAAGACGGAAATAATGTTACTAATGAAGATTTTGGAATAGTCAAATTATTAAAGCTTTTTGGAAATATGTCTTTTTTATTGTGGTAAAATATATACGACATAAAATTTACCATTTTAACTATTTTTAAGTGTACAGTTCTGTGGTTGTAAGCACATTCCCATTGTTGCATCCATCACCGCCATCCATCTCCAAAAACTTTTTGTTCTTTTTTTTCTTTTTTCAAAAATTAAAAAAAAAATCCAGTTAGTTAACATATAGTGTATTATTGTTTTCAAGAGTACAATTTAGTGATTCATCACTTACATATAACACCCAGTGCTCAATATAACAAGTGGCCTCTTTAGTACCCATCATCCATTTAGTCCATCCCCTAACCATCTCCTGCCATCAAACCTCAGTTTGTTCTCTATCATAAAGAGTCTCTTAAGGTTTGTTTCCCTCTCTTTCTCCCCCTACCCATAAGTTCACCTGTTTTGTTTCTTAAATTCCACATATAGTGAACTCATATGGTATATGTCTTTCTCTGACTGACTTATTTCGCTTAGCATACACTCTAACTCCATCCACGTCATTGCAAATGGCAAGATTTCATTCTTTTTGATGGCTGAGTATATGTACCATGATTTTCTTATTCATTCATCAGTCAATGGACATTTGGGCTGTTTCCATAGTTTGGGTATTGTTGATAATGCTGCTATAAACATTGGGGTGCATGTACCTCTTTGAATCTGTATTTTTATATCCTATGGGTAAATACATAGTAGTGAAATTGTTGGATCATAGGGTAGTTATATTTTTAACTTCTTGAGGAACCTCCATACTCTTCTCCAGAATGGCTGTGCCAGTTTACATTCTCACCAACAGTGCAAGAGTTCCTCTTTCTCTGCATCCTTGCCAACACCTGTTGTTTCTTGTGTTGTTAATTTTAGCCATTCTGACAGGTGTGATGTGCTATCTCATCATGGTTTTGATTTGTATTTCCCTGATGATGAGTGATGTTGAGCATCTTTTCATGTGTCTGTGAGCCATCTGGATCTCTTCTTTGGAAAAGTGTTTCTTTGCTGGATCTTTATAGATTTTGGCTACCAACCCTTTATCAGATATGTCATTTGTAAATGTCTTCTCCATTTCCACAGGCTGCCTTTTAGTTTTGCTGATTGTTTCTTTCACTGTGCAGCAGGTTTTATCTTGATGAAGTCCCAATAGTTCGTTTTTGCTTTTGTTTCCCTTGACTCCAGAGATGCGTCTAGTAAGAACTCGCTCTGGCTGAGGTCTGCCTGTTTTCTCCTCTAGGATTTTGATGGCTTTATGTCTCACATTTAGGTCTTTCATCCATTTTAAATTTATTTTTGTGTATAGTGTAAGACAGTGTTCCAGTTTCATTTTTTTTACATGCTGCTGTCCAATTTTCCCAACATCATGTGTTGAGGAGACTGACTTTTTTTTTCCATGGATAAACTTTTCTGCTTTGTTGAAGATTAGTTGACCATATAGTTGTGGGTCTATTTCTGGGTTTTCTATTCTTTTCCATTGGTATGTACCTGTTTTTTTGTGCCAGTATAATACTGTCTTGATGACTACAGCTTTGTAGTATAGCTTGAAGTCTGGAATCGGGATGCCATCAGTGTTGCTTTTATTTTTCAGGATTGCTTTTGCTATTCGGAGTGTTTCTGTGAAAAATGCTGGTGGTATTTTGTAGCAGGATTCTTGCACAGAGAGTCATGACACCGAGGCTTTTTTTCCAGGAAGCAGCTTTATTTCTGCTGGCACCACTCAGTTGAGTTTGTACCCAAAGAACTGAGCCCTGAATGCCGTGTGGTGTAGTTTTTTAAATATATTTTTTACTTCTTTGTCTCCCATATGTGGTAACAGACAAACATGTAGTCTTATTAAGTGGTCTCATGTTACAAGGTTGTGAGGGATGTTGTCACGTACATGTATAGTCAGGTTGCCTTGAGGTTTTTTCTTTCCTTAGGGAGGGGTCCCTTCCACATTCCCCCCTTTGATGCTCAGACACCTATATTTTGGGACAAAGAGCATCATCTTGGTTTAAAGGTTTATATTTTTATAACATCATTACATGAGTGGCCATCTTTTTATTTATTTATTTATTTATTTATTTTAAATTATGGCCTCAATGAGAGTGGAGGCAGACCTTACAACCAGGGGAGCTAAACAAGGTAGAATTAAGCAACCTATCAGAATTAGGAGGATAATTTTTATGAGAGTTTTGAATCCCCTGAAGGTTGAAAACCATCCTCCAAATAACTGCCCAGGGTTTTAACCATCCTGTTTCAATTTGGGTAGTTTATATATTTCTAGGAAGTTACCCATTTCTTCTCGGCTGTCCAATTTATTGGCATATAGTTTTTCATAGTATTCTCTTATAATTGTTTGTATTTCTGTAGGATTAGTTTTTATTTCTCCTCTTTCATTTGTAACTTTATTTATTTGAGTTATTTTTCTTTTTTTCTTGATTAGTGTGGCTAGAGGTTTATCAATTTTATTATTATTATTTTTAAAGAACCAGATCCTGGTTTCATTGATCTGTTCTGTTTTTGTTTTTTAAGTTTCTGTGTGACTTATTTCTCCTCTAATCTTAAAAATTTTTATTTATTTATTTTGAGCAAGTGAGAGACACCACGAGGTGGGGAGGGACACAGAGAGAGGGAGAGAATCCCAAGCAAGCTGTGCATTGTCAGCCCCGATGCTGGTCCCATGAACTATGAGATCATGACTGGAGTTGAAATCAAGAGTCAGATGCTCAACTGTCTGAGCCACCCAGGTGCCCCTCTTTTCTAATCTTTATTATTTCCCTCCTGCTGTTTTTAGGTTTTGTTTGCTGTTCTTTTTCTAGGTCCTTTAGGTGTAAGGTTAGGTTTTTCATTTGAGTGTTTTCTTGCTTCTTGAGGTGGACCTAAATTGCTATATACTTTCCTCTTAGGACAGCTTTAGCTGCATCCCAAGGGTTCAAACGATTGTGTTTTCATTTTCATTTGTTTTCATGTTCTTTTCTACTTCTTTTACTTCCTGGTTGACCCACTCATTGTTTAGTAACATGTTATTTACCCTCTATGTATTTGTGGTCTTTCTAGGGTTTATCTTATGGTTGACTTCCAGTTTCATAGCGTTGTGGTTTGAAAGAATGCATGGCATAACTTCAATCTTCTTGGGTTTGTTGAGGCTTGTTTGTGGCCTAATATGTGATTTATTCTGGAAAATGTCCCATGTGCACTTGAAAAGAATGTGTATTGTGCAGTTGTAGGATGGAATGGTTTAAGTATATCAGTAAATCCATCTGTTCCAGTATGTCATTCAAAGCTACTGTTTCTGTGTTGATTTTGTTTAGATGATCTGTTCATTGATGTAAGTGAGGTGTTCAAGTCCCCTACTATTATTGTATAATTATCAATGAGTTCCTTTATATTTGTTTTAACTGTTTAATGTACTTGGGTGTTTCTATGCTGGGTGTACAAATATTTACAATTGTTAAAACTTCTTGTTGTATCGTCCCCTTTATTATGATATAATGTCCTTCTTTGTCTCTTGTTACTGTCTTTGTTTAAAGTCTAATTTGTCCAAAAGAAGTATTGCTATTCTGGCTTTCTTTTGACATACATTTACATGACTGATGTTTCTCCATCCCCTCACTTTCAATCTGCAGGTGTCTTTCTTTTTTTTGTATTTTATTTATTTTTATATTTTAGTCAACATACAGTGCAATATTGGTTTCTGAAGTAGCATTCAATGATTCATCACTTACATACAATACCCAGTGCTCATCACAACAGGTGCCCTCCTTAATACCCATCACCCATCTAGCCCATCTCCCGCCCACCTCCCTCCATCAACCCTTAGTTTGTTCTCTGTCATTAAGAGTCTCTTGTGGTTTGTTTTCCTTTCTTCTCTTCCTCCTTATTTCCCATTTGTTCATCTGTTCCACATATGAGTGAAATCATATATTTGTTTTTCTCTGATTGACTTATTTCTCTGCAGTTGTCTTTGGGTCTAAAATGAATCTCTTTGTAAGCAGCATATGGGTAGGACTTTTTTTTTTATTCATGCTGTCACTCTATGTCTTTTGATTGGAGAGTTTAGTGCATTTATGTTCAAAGTAATTATTGATAGATATGTATTTCTTGTCATTTTATTATTTGCTTTGTAGTTGTTTCTGAAGATTTTGTCTGATCCTTTATTTTTCTCATGGTTTGCTGATTTTCTTAGTGATATATTTGGATTTGTTTCTTTTTATTCTTTGCATATTTATTAATGGCTTTTGATATGTGGTTACTGCTAGGTTTTATATAATCTCTTCTGCATATAACAGTCTGTATTAGGTTGATGGTCATTTAAATTTGAGCCCATTCTTTACTCCTTCCCATGTTTTAGATATATGTCATTATATTTTACATTCCTTTATTTTATGAGTTCCTTCACTGATTTTTTACAGAAATATTTATTTTCACTGACTTTGTGTTTACTTTCCTTTATACTCTCAGTTTTGGTCTCTTTTTCCCAAAGAGTCCTCTTTAATATTTCTTGCAGGGCTGGTTTAATGGTCATGAGCTCCTTTAGGTTTTGTTTGTCTGAGAAACAATTGCTCCTTCTATTCTGAATTATAGCCTTCCTTGCTGGACAGAGTATTATTGGCTGCAGATTTTTCCTAATCAGCATTTTGAATATATCATGCCACTCCCTTCTGGCCTGAAATGTTTCTGCTGAAAAATCTCCTGATACACTTAAGGGATTTCCATTGTAACTTCCTACTTTCTTTTGTCTTGCTGCTTTTAGAACTTTTTTTTTTGGTCACTATATTTTGACAGTTTTTTTGTTAAAAATATTTTAAAATGTTGTATTTATTTTTGAGAGAGTGCAAGTGGGGTAGGGGCACAGAGAGAGGGAGACAGAGGATCTAAAGCAGGCTCTGTGCTGACAGCAGTGAGCCCAATACAGGGCTAACTCACAAACCATGAGATCACGACCTGAGCCAAAGTCGGACACTCAACTGACTGAACCACCCAGGTGCCCCTATATTTTGCCAATTTAGTTACAATATGTTTGGTGTAGCTCTGCTTTGTTGATTTTGATGAGGGTTCTCTGTGCCTCCTGGGTTTGGATGTCTGTTTTCTTTCCTAGATTAGGAAAGTTTTTAGCTATTATTTCTTCAAATAGTTTTTCTGCCCTCTTTTCCCTCTCTTCTTCTTTTGGGACTCCTATAATGTGAATGTTGTTATGTATGATTGAGTCACTCATTTCATTAAATCTATTCTCATTTTTCATAATCTTGTTTTCTTTTGTTCAGCTTGATTACTTTCCATTTCTAGGTCATGAATTAATTCCTCGGTTTCTTTCAGCCTGCTGTTCATTCCATCAAGTGTTCTTCTCATTTAATTTAATGAGTCTTATACCTCTACGTTATTCCTTATCTCTATGTTAAGGGTCTGATTCATGTCTTTCACTCTTAAGTCCAATGAGTATCCTCATGATCATGGCTTTAAATTCTCCATTATGCATGTTACTTATATCTCTTTTGCTTAGATCTCTGGCCATGGTCTTGTCCTGTTATTTCATTTGGGATACATTTCTCTGTCCTGTCATTTTGTCTAAGTTTCTGTGCCCGTTTCTCTGTTAGGAAAGTCAGCTGTGTCTCTTGTTCTTGGGGGTAATGGCCTTATGAAGAAGAGTTCTGTAGTGCTGTATAGTGTAGTGTCCCCTCTTCCCCAGAGCTTGGCACTTCCAGGAGTGTCTCCAATGTTGTTGTGTGTGCTCTGCTGTTTTGTCCTGGCTGCTTTATCCTCCAGGCCAGTCATCTGCAGAGCCTTTCTTTGCCTATTGTGGGCAGTTTTTTGCCCCTGGCCTGAATATGGCACATTTTAACTAGGTATGATCTGGCCTCTTTGTGAAATGAGATCTGTCACCACTGCCACAGGAACCAAGGCTCCAGAAAATTCCCATGTGGGGAGATGTGGTCTGAGCAGGGCCAGTGTTCTGAGGCAGGGGGTGGGGGGGGGTGGGGTGTCACTGCGCTGGGACTGATGCAAGTGTGACTGGGAAGGGTAGTTCCATTGGAGCTAGGGGACAAGGCTAGATGTAAGCAAGTTAGATAGCAAGTGTTGGTGCTGCACTGGTTCCCGCAGGTGGCCCTTGCTTATGCTAGGGTGTGTGAGGGGGGGCGGGGGGGGGGAGGATGGCATTGGCAGTTCCTTTGTTCCCAGAGGGATCTCCCTGTGAATGCTCTCTGGGATGTGCTCGATGAGCAAATACCTCCCCACTGTGTATTCCAGACACCTTTCAGATCACTGTTTCCACACTGTATGTCTGGGGGCTGTTTGCCCTGCCTTTTCTCCAAGGGCAGCACAATGTGTTCTGGGCTCTATCCCAGCAAGCCTGCTGACCTTTAAAACTCCAGGCTTTAAGCTCCTTTCATTGCAAAAACTCATGAAATTCAGCCTCTCTCAGTTTCCAAACCACCTGCTTGGGTATTTGTTTTCCCTGTGTGCTGGTCTGTTTCTCACCCTTCTCCATGACTGTGGCCACAGGCATTTCTCTCCAAAACTGCATCTCTGCACTTCCTACCTTCTTCAATGTAGCCTCTTCTCTACCTTTAGTTGTAGAGTTTGTGCTGCCAGTCTTGAGGTCAATTTCTGGGGTATTTAGGATGATTTGTTAGTTATCTAGTTGTATTCATGGGATGAGATGAGCCTAAGGTCCTCCTACTCTGCAGCCATCTTTAATAGCTATGTTTTAAATGAGAGATACACAGCTATTTATTTATGGTTGAATTTGGATTTGCATAACAAATACTGTGGTAGTGAGATGCCTCCTAAGGTCCCTGCCTCCTGAGATTCATGCCCTTTTGTAATCCTTTCCTCTAGAGTATGGGCCAGACTTATTCATGCAATTCTGGTGAACAGAATACGACAAAAGTGACGGCATATTGCAAAAGACTATGAACCCATGGTGAGCATCCTCTGTTGACCCTCCCTCTATCTCTAATGAAAGCCAATTGCCATGTTGTAAATTGTCATATGGGGAGGCCCACATGCCAAGGAACTAATGTGACCTGTCAATAGCCAGGAGGGACCTGAGGCTTCCTAACAGCCATGTGGATGATCTTGAAACCATATCCTCCCCTAGTGAAGCCCTTAGATGGCTGTAGCCCCAGCTGATATCTTGATTGCAGACTTCTGAGGGACTCTGAGCCAGAAGATCCAGCTGAGCTATGCCCAGATTCCTGTTCCTTAGAAATTGTTATAAAACTGACTTCAGAAGATGGCAGCATAGGAGGACGCTGGGTTCACTTCGTCCTGCTGATCACTTAGATTCCACCTACACCTGCCTAAATAACCCAGAAAACCACCAGAAGACTAGCAGAACAGATTCTCTGGAGCCAAGTGCAGATGAGAGGCCCACGGAAGAGGGTAGGAAGGGCAGAGAGGCGGTGCACGCTACAGGGACTGGCGGGAGGGAGCCGGGGCGGAGGGGCGGCCGGCGGGCCAAGCAGAGCCCCCAAGTCTGGCTTGCAAAAGCAGAGGGGCTGGACGGAGTGTGTTCGGACAGCCAGGGGGACTTAACATCTGGAAGGTTATAAGTTAGCAGCTCTGCTCGGAGAGCGGGAAGGCTGGAGGACAACGGGAGGGAGAGTTGCTAAGCCCCAGGACGACAGAGCTCAGTTAGCGGGGAACAAAGGTGCTCACCAGCGCCATCTCCCTTGCCCATCCCCCAGCCAAAATCCCAAAGGGAACCACTTCCTGCCAGGGAACTTACTTGCACCGCGCAAACACCCAATGCTGTGCTTCTGCGGAGCCACCCCTCAGGAGGCAGGTCTGACTCCCTCCTGCTGCTGCAGGGCCCCTCCCGAAGCGGTTCACCAAAGGAGAAGCAGGAGAAGCGAGCTGAGCCTGCCCCTCCCGCCCCCGTGCACCTTGCCTATCCACCCCAGCTAATAGGCCAGATCCCCAGCACCACAAGCCTGGCAGTGTGCAAGTAGCCCAGATGGGCCATGCCACCCCACAGTGAATCCCACCCGTAGGAGAGGGAAAGAGAAGGCACACACCAGTCTGACTGTGGCCCCAGTGGTGGGCTGGGGGCAGACATCAGGTCTGACTGCCGCCCCACCCACAAACCAAGTTATTCAAAACAGCACAGGGGAAGTGCCCTGCAGTTCCGCACCACTTCAGGAACTATCCAAAATGACGAAACGGAAGAATTCCCCTCAAAAGAATCTCCAGGAAATAACAACAGCTAATGAACTGATCAAAAAGGATTTAAACAATATAACAGAAAGTGAATTTAGAATAATAGTCATAAAATTAATCGCTGGGCTTGAGAACAGTATAGAGGACAGCAGAGAATCTATTGCTACAGAGATCAAGGGACTAAGGAACAGTCAGGAGGAGCTAAAAAATGTGATAAACGAGCTGCAAAATAAAATGGAAACGACCACGGCTTGGATTGAAGAGGCAGAGGTGAGAATAGGTGAACTAGAAGATAAAATTATGGAAAAAGAAGCTGAGAAAAAGAGAAATAAAAAAATCCAGGAGTATGAGGGGAAAATTAGAGAACTAAGTGATGCACTAAAGAGAAATAATATATGCATAATTGGTATTCCAGAGGAGGAAGAGATAGGGAAAGGTGTTGAAGGTGTACTTGAAGAAATAATAGCTGAAAACTTCCCGGATCTGGGGAAGGAAAAAGGCATTGAAATCCAAGAGGCACAGAGAACTCCCTTCAGACGTAACTTGAATCGATCTTCTGCACGACATATCATAGTGAAACTGGCAAAATACAAGGATAAAAAAAAAATTCTGAAAGCAGTGAGGGATAAACGTGCTCTAACTTATAAAGGGAGACCTATAAGACTTGTGACCGATCTCTCTTCTGAAGCTTGGCAGGCCAGAAAGGAATGGCAGGAGATCTTCAATGTGATGAACAGGAAAAATATGCAGCCGAGAATCCTTTATCCAGCAAGTCTTTCATTTAGAATAGAAGGAGAGATAAAGGTCCTCCCAAACAAAGAAAAAACTGAAAGAATTCGTCACCACAAACCAGCCCTACAAGAGATCCTGAGGGGGATCCTGTGAGACAAAGTACCAGAGACATCGCTACAAGCATAAAACATACAGACATCACAATGACTCTAAACCCATATCTTTCTATAACACTGAATATAAATGGACTAAATGCTCCAACCAAAAGACATAGGGTATCAGAATGGATAAAAAACAAGACTCATCTATTTGCTGTCTACAAGACTCATTTTAGACTTGAGGACACCTTCAGATTGAGAGTGAGGGGATGGAGAACTATTTATCATGCTACTGGAAGTCAAAAGAAAGCTGGAGTAGCAATACTTCTATCAGACAAACTAGACTTTAAATTAAACGTTGTAACAAGAGATGAAGAAGGGCATTATATACTAATTACAGGGTCTATCCATCAGGAAGAGCTAACAATTATAAACGTCTATGCACTGAATACGGGAGCCCCCAAATATATAAAACAATTACTCACAAACATAAGCAACCTTATTGATAAGAATGTGGTAATTGCAGGGGACTTTAACACCCCACTTACAGAAATGGATAGATCATCTAGACACACAGTCAATAAAGAAACAAGGGCCCTGAATGATACATTGGATCAGATGGACTTGACAGATATATTTAGAACTCTGCATCCCAAAGCAACAGAATATACTTTCTTCTCGAGTGCACATGGAACATTCTCCAAGATAGATCATGTACTGGGTCACAAAACAGCCCTTCATAAATATACAAGAATTGAGATCATACCATGCATGCTTTCAGACCACAATGCTATGAAGCTTGAAATCAAGCACAAGAAAAAGTCTGGAAAATCTCCAAAAGCATGGAGGTTAAAGAACACCCTACTAAAGAATGAGTGGGTCAACCAGGCAATTAGAGAAGAAATTAAAAAATATATGGAAACAAACGAAAATGAAAATACAAATATCCAAACGCTTTGGGATGCAGCGAAGGCAGTCCTGAGAGGAAAATACATTGCAATCCAGGCCTATCTCAAGAAACAAGAAAAATCCCAAATACAAAATCTCACAGCACACCTAAAGGAAATAGAAGCAGAACAGCAAAGACAGCCTAAACCCAGCAGAAGAAGAGAAATAATAAAAATCAGAGCAGAAATAAACAATATAGAATCTAAAAAAACTGTAGAGCAGATCAACGAAACCAAGAGTTGGTTTTTTGAAAAAATAAACAAAATTGATAAACCTCTAGCCAGGTTTCTCAAAAAGAAAAGGGAGATGACCCAAATAGATAAAATCATGAATGAAAATGGAATTATTACAACCAGTCCCTCAGAGATACAAGCAATTATCAGCGAATACTATGAAAAATTATATGCCAACAAACTGGACAACCTGGAAGAAATGGACAAATTCCTAAACACCCACACTCTTCCAAAACTCAATCAGGAGGAAATAGAAAGCTTGAACAGACCCATAACCAGTGAAGAAATTGAATCAGTTATCAAAAATCTCCCAACAAATAAGAGTCCAGGACCAAATGGTTTCTCAGGCCAGTTCTACCAGACGTTTAAAGCAGAAATAATACCTATCCTTCTCAAGCTATTCCAAAAAATAGAAAGGGAAGGAAAACTTCCAGACTCATTCTATGAAGCCAGTATTACTTCGATTCCTAAACCAGACAGAGACCCAGTAAAAAAAGAGAACTACAGGCCAATATCCCTGATGAATATGGATGCAAAAATTCTCAAGAAGATGCTAGCAAATCGAATTCAACAGCATATAAAAAGAATTATTCACCATGGTCAAGTGGGATTCATTCTTGGGATGCAGGGCTGGTTCAACATTCGCAAATCGATCAACGTGATACCTCACATTAATAAAAGAAAAGATAAGAACCATATGATCCGGTCAATCGATGCAGAAAAGGCATTTGACAAAATTCAGCAACGTTTCTTAATAAAAACCCTCCAGAAAGTCGGGATAGAAGGAACATACTTAAAGATCATAAAAGCCATTTATGAAAAGCCCACAGCTAACATCATCCTCAATGAGGAAAAACTGAGAGCGTTTTCCCTGAGATCAGGAACACGACAGGGATGTCCACTCTCACCGCTGTTGTTTAACATAGTGTTGGAAGTTCCAGCATCAGCAATCAGACAACAAAAGGAAATCAAAGGCATCAAAATTGGCAAAGATGAAGTCATGCTTTCACTTTTTGCAGATGACATATTATACATGGAAAATCCGATAAACTCCACCAAAAGTCTGCTAGAACTCATACATGAATTCAGCAAAGTTTCAGGATACAAAATCAATGTACAGAAATCAGTTGCATTCTTATACACTAACAATGAAGCCACAGAAAGACAAATAAAGAAACTGATCCCATTCACAATTGCACCAAGAAGCATAAAATACCTGGGGATAAATCTAACCAAAGATGTAAAAGAGCTGTATGCTGAAAACTATGGAAAGCTTATGAAGGAAATTGAAGAAGATATAAAGAAATGGAAAAACATTCCGTGCTCATGGATTGGAAGAATAAATATTGTCAAAATGTCAATACTACCCAAAGCTATCTACACATTCAATGCGATCCCAATCAAAACTGCACCAGCATTCTTCTTGAAACTGGAACAAGCAATCCTAAAATTCATATGGAACCACAAAAGGCCCTGAATAGCCAGAGTGACTTTGAAGAAGAAAACCAAAGCAGGAGGCATCACAATCCCAGACTTTAGCCTCTACTACAAAGCTGTCATCATCAAGACAGCATGGTATTGGCACAAAAACAGACACATAGACCAATGGAATAGAATAGAAACCCCAGAACTAGACCCACAAACGTATGGCCAACTCATCTTTGACAAAGCAGGAAAGAACATCCAGTGGAAAAAAGACAGTCTCTTTAACAAATGGTGCTGGGAGAACTGGACAGCAACATGCAGAAGATTGAAACTAGACCACTTTCTTACACCATTCACAAAAATAAACTAAAAATGGATAAAGGACCTGAATGTGAGACAGGAAACCATCTAGAGGAGAAACGCTAGAGGAGAAAGCAGGAAAAGACCTCTCTGACCTCAGTCATAGCAATTTCTTACTTGACACATCCCCAAAGGCAAGGGAATTAAAAGCAAAAATGAACTACTGGGACCTCATGAAGATAAAAAGCTTCTGCACAGCAAAGGAAACAACCAACAAAACTAAAAGGCAACCAACAGAATGGGAAAAGATATTTGCAAATGACATATCGGATAAAGGGCTAGTATCCAAAATCTATAAAGAGCTCACCAAACTCCACACCTGAAAATCAAATAACCCAGTGAAGAAATGGGCAGAAAGCATGAATAGACACTTCTCTAAAGAAGACATCCAGATGGCCAACAGGCACATGAAATGATGCTCAACGTTGCTCCTCATCAGGGAAATACAAATCAAACCCACACTCAGATATCACCTCACGCCAGTCAGAGTGCCGAAAATGAACAAATCAGGAGACTATAGATGCTGGCGAGGATGTGGAGAAATGGGAACCCTCTTGCACTGTTGGTGGGAATGCAAATTGATGCAGCCACCCTGGAAAACAGTGTGGAGGTTCCTCAGAAAATTAAAAATAGACCTACCCTATGACCCAGCAATAGCACTGCTAGGAATTTACCCAAGAGATACAGGAGTACTGATGCATAGGGGCACTTGTACCCCAATGTTTATAGCAGCACTCTCAACAATAGCCAAATTATAGAAAGAGCCTAAATGTCCATCAACTGATGAATGGATAAAGAAATTGTGGTTTATATACACAATGGAGTACTACGTGGCAATGAGAAAGAATGAAATATGGCCCTTTGTAGCAACGTGGATGGAACTGGAGCGTGTGATGCTAAGTGAAATAAGCCATACAGAGAAAGACAGATACCATATGTTTTCACTCTTATGTGGATCCTGAGAAACTTAACAGAAACCCATGGGGGAGGGGGAGGAAAAAAAAAAAAAGAGGTTAGAGTGGGAGAGAGCCAAAGCATAAGAGACTCTTAAAAACTGAGAACAAACTGAGGGTTGATGGGGGGTGGGAGGGAGGGGAGGGTAGGTGATGGGTAGTGAGGAGGGCACCTTTTGGGATGAGCACTGCATGTTGTATGGAAACCAATTTGACAATAAATTTCATATATTGAAAAAAAAAACTGACTTCAGTGGGCAAAACAGCACCCCCAAGCGGGGGCCAGAGCCACTTACACCAACACCTGCCTCTGGGTCCACCCCCGCCCCCCCACCCACACCCTGCAGGTGCATCTCCACTAGGGCAAGTCCACCTGAGAATCAGTGCAGCCCGCCCACCTCCCAGCAAACCAGCACAATACCTTTAACTACAACAGAGTGCTACAAAGCTTCAGCTCTAGGGTGAATAGGATCTAGCTTCCCCCACCCAACCCCACCACCCCCAGGATACAGAACAAGCAATTTATATTTTTATTTATTTTAAAAGAAGTTTATTTATTTATTTTTGGATCTAGCTTCTTTTGACAAACAGACAAAACCACAAAACACAGCCTCCCCCCACAACCCTTTTTTGAATTTACAACATGAGAAGATGGAGAAATTCACCCCAAAAGAAAAAACAGGAAGAAGGAATGGTCAGAGGTTTAATCAATACAGATATAAGTAAAATGTCTGAACTAGAATTTAAAACAATTATAGGGGGCCTGGGTGGCTCAGTCAGTTAAGTGTCCAATTCAATTTCGGCTCAGGTCATAATCTTAAGGTTTATGGGTTCAAGCCCAGTGTTGGGCTTTACACTGTCAGTGTGAAGCCTGCTTGGGATTCTCCTGCTCTCCTTCCCTCTCTGCCCCTCCTCCACTTGTGTTTATGCATGCTCTCTCTCAAAAATAAATAAATAAAATGAAAAAAAATAAAACAACAATTATAAGGATACTAGCTGGGTTTGAAAAAAGCATAAAAGTCACAAAAGAATCCCTTACTGCAGGGATAAAATAACTAAAGCTGAAATAAAATGCTGTAACTGTGAGCAAACCAAAACCAAAAAGAAATAAAAGGTCCAAATCGTCAAGAAAGAAGTCACACTTTCACTATTTGCAGACAACATGATACTCTACGTAGAAAACCTGAAAGACTCCGCCAAAAAATTGCTAGAACTAATACATGAATTCACCAAAGTTGCAGGATAAAAAATCAATGTACACAAATCGGTTGCATTTCTATACACCAATAAGGAAGCAGCAGAAAGAGAAATCAAGGAATTGATCCCTTTTACAACTGCACCAAAAACCAGAAGATACCTAGGAATAAACCTAATCAAAGAGGTAAAAGATCTGGACCCTAAAAAGTACAGAAAACATATGAAGGAAATTGAAGAGGACACAAAGAAATGGAAAACATTCCATGCTCACGGACTGGAAGAACAAACATTATTAAAATGTCTGTAATACCCAGGGGTACCTGGGTGGCTCAGTTGGTTGAGCGTCTGACTCTTGATTTTGGCTTGGGTCATGATCCTAGGGTCGTAGGATCCCATGAGCTCAGCATGGAGCCTGCTTGGGATTCTCTCTCTCTCTCTCTCTGTCTCTCTCTCTCTCTGTCTCTCTCTCTGTCTCTTCCCCCCAACCCTGTCTGTAAAAAAAAAAAAAAAAAAAAAAGTCTCTACTACCCAAAGCAATCTACACATTTTTTTAAATTAATTTTTTGGGAGTCTATTTATTTTTGAAAGAAAGAGAGAGAGAGAGAGAGAGAGAGAGAGAGCAAGCGAGGGAGGGGTAGAGAGAGAGGGAGGCACAGGATACAAAGCAGGCTCCAAGCTCTGAGCTGTCAGCACAGAGCCTGATGCAGGGCTTGAACTCACGAACCGCGAGATCATGACCTGAGCTGAAGTCAATGCTCAACCGACTGAGCCACCCAGGTGCCCCACAATCTACACATTTAATGCAATCACTATCAAAATGACACCAGCATTCTTCACAGAGCTAGAACAATCCTAAAATTTGCATGGAAACACAAAAGGCCCCAAATAGCCAAAGCAATCCTGAAAAAGAAAAGCAATGCTGAAAGCACCATAATTCCAGACTTCAAACTATATTACAAAGCTGTAGTCATCAAGGCAGTATGGGTCAAAAACAGACACATGGATCAATGGAACAGAATAGAAAATCCAGAAATAGACCCACAACTATATGGTCGACTCATATTCAACTAAGCAGAAAAGAATATCCAATGGCATAAAGACTGTCTCTTCAAAATGGTGGTGGAAAAACTGGATTGCAAAATGCAGATGAAACTGAACCACTTTCTTACACCATACACAAAAATAAATTCAAAATGGATGAAAGACCTAATCATGAGATGGAAACCATCAAAATCCTAGAGGAGAACACAGGCAGCAACTTCTTCAAACTTGGCCATTGCAACTTCTTACTTGACACATTGCCAGAGGCAAGGGACACAAAAGCAAACATGAACTATTGGGACTTCATCAAGATAAAAAGCTGCACAGCAAAGGAAACAATCAACAAAACTAAAAGGCAACTTACAGAATGGAAGATCTTTGCAAAAGACATATCTCATAAAGGGTTAGCATCCAAAATCTATAAAGAACTTACTAAACTGAACACCCAAAAAACAAACAATCCAGTTAAGAAATGGGCAGAAGACATGAATAGACATTTTTCCAAAGTAGACATCCATATGGCCAGTAGACACATGAAAAGATGCTCAACATCACTCATCACTAGAGAAATACAAATCAAAACCACGATGAGATACCACATCACACCTGTCAGAATGGCTAAAAGTAACAACACAAGAAACAACAGGTGTTGGTGAGGATGTAGAGAAAGGGGAACCCTCTTGCACTTGGAATCCCTCTTGGTGGGAATGCAAACTGGTGCAGCCACTCTGGAGAACAGTATGTAGGTTTCCCAAAAAGTTAAAAATAGAACTACCCTACAATCCAGCAATTGCACTACTCAGTATTTACCAAAAGGATACAAAAATCCTGATTTGAAGGAGTACATGTATGTTGTTTATGTTGAAGGAGTCCTGATGTTTATAGCAGCATTATCAACAATAGCCAAAAAAGAGCCCAAATGTCCATTTGATGAATGGATAAAGATGTGAGATACACACACACACTGCTGTCAAAAGAAATGAAATCTTGACATTTGCAATGATGTGGATGGAGCTACAGTGTATTATGATAAGTGAAATAAGTCAGTCAGAGAAAGATATCATTTGATTTCATTCATGTGGAATTTAAGAAACAAAACAGACAAACATATGGGAAGGGAATAAAAAAGAGAGGGACACAAACCATTAGAAACTCTGTAAAAAAATTTTTTTTAACGTTTATTTTTGAGAGACTGAGCACAAGTGGGGGAAGGACAGAGAGAGAGGGAGACACAGAATCTGAAGCAGGCTCCAGGCTCTGAACTGTCAGCACACAGCCTGATGCAGGGCTTGAACTCACAAACTGTGAGGTCATGACCTGGGTTGAGGTTGGACACTTAATTGATTGAGCCACCCAAGTCACCCATAGAGACTTTTAATGATAGAGAACTGATGGTTGATGGAGGGAGTTGGGTTGGGGATGGGTAAATGTATGATGGGTATTAAAGAGGGCACTTGTTATGATGAACCCTGGGTGTTGTATGTAAGTAATGAATCATTGAATTCTACTCCTGAAACCAATATTACACTATGTGTTAAGCAACTAGAATTTAAATTAAAAAAAATTAGTAAACATGAAAAAGGACACAGTTTTGGAAGGATGAATATGACTTCTAGTTAGAGGAATCTATTCTGATGAAAACACAAAACAGATGAACAAACCACAAACACCTAAGTGAACCATATTCCACATGGTTTCATCTATTTCCCAACTGGAACATGATTTCCACAGTCTCCCCACAAGAGGGATATCACTTAATGAACTCAGCCATGAAATCAAAACTCAAAGTTCCCTCATTATCCCACTATGGGCATGTTCAGTCATGTGCAATCAACAAAACACTCCAAACAAACTTAGCCAAAAATCACACCCAGTGTACAAGAATGAGTAAGATCAGAAATGAGACTCATGGATGGAGCCAAGGAACAAGAACTGAAGATGAAAAGGGTCCAGGTCTACAGGAGGTGCACTTTCAGGCTACATGTTTATGTTGGTTGTTGCAGTTGACCCAGGTAGACACTATCTCCAGAAATAAACTGTTACAAAGTAACTGAGAAACAGTTACTTGCACACTATTTACTATCTTTCATGCAATATAGTTACTTGCACATTATGTACTACTTTTCATGTAATTTAGTTACTTGCACACTATTTACTATTTTTCATGCAAGTAACCTATTGACATACGGAGTCAATGGGAAAACTGAGTCAAGGATGAAGGCAAAATAAAGATGTGGTAGATTGCTACACTGGTGGTCCCCAGGGAACAAATGAACCTTCTGGTATGCATGCTCCTTCCCTGTTGAATCTGGGCTTGGTTACTTGCTTTGTCAAGGGGACATCAATCAGCAAGTGTGATGAGAACAGAGGCTTGATAAGTTCTTGCACCTTGGAGCTTGACCTCTTAACTGCTTTCGGTGGAAGCCAGAGGGCATGTAAGAGGTCCAACCTCCTTGAGAGACCTATGCTGTAAGAACATCAAAACCAGCTATGTAGTAGGCCACACAGAAAAGCAAGGAGGTGGCAGACATGCATATGAACCTTCTGGGCTCTTCTAGACCAGGTACCACAGAGAGCAGCTAAATGCAGCTGAGTCACTCCAGCTGATGCCATATGGAATAGAAGAAACTAGCCAGTTAGGCTCTCAGAAAGCATAGTCCACAAAATCATTGTTTGAAGCCACATCATGCAGTGATTTTTATGCAGCAATAAATAAGTACAACACAGGATTTATAAGAGCAAGAGAAGAAAGAAAATTGTATTCTGGGAATCGTGAATTTTGTTTGTATATGTTTGAGGGAAATTGATTAGCTGGCACCCAGCAAGAGGTCAGTCTGAAATTCTGTCTTTGAGTAAGTTCCCTAGGGACATCAAATAAAACAATTTTTGTTGTTTACTCATTCTCAAGAAAATCCTGAGGGTTTATCTATGCGGCACAGTTGTGTACTGTCCACCAATTGTCCTTTCGTTATCACCTTTGACCTTGTTCAGGTTTGTACCACTTCTCATATTAGAATTTTATAGAAGAAAACCAAGAGATTGGGAAAGATCAGCTTGGAGTGAGCCTGGAGGATCTGAAGCCATTCTGACCCCCTAAACTTTTTTTCCTTGTCTAAAAACGACATCAGTGGCATCAGCAGTCTGTTTAGCCCTTTAGTCAACAGTGAGGGCTACCTAAATAAAAAATATTCTATGAAGGCTCAAGCTCTTGCCAACAACCCTGGATCCTGAGTTCCAAATGTGGCATTACACTAAGGAAGCAGGGATGAAGGAGCACTGGGGTCAGTATCCTGGAAATGGAAGCTGCTCAGTGGGCAAGTGGTTTATAGAAATCAGGATCTCCCCAAATTGTAGGAATATGAACATGGTAAAGACAGAGAGGTTAGCCAGTGACAGAGAAATACAAACTGAAACAGAGGAAAATAGAATGAAGAGCTGAAATACTCACAGAATCACACAAAGTGAGACACCAATATACTTTATTTATTTCGAAGATAAGGTGAATCCATCACTGGTGGCTGGAGCTCTCATGCTGCACTTTCTCCTCACAGAGGTGGGCTAGAATGGGGTGGGCTGTGTTTGGCAGGGGTTGTGGAGATTTGGGATCTGTGTAGATGAGAATTTGGGTTTTATAAGACTGTGGCACCTCTCACAGCAATGTAGAATCCACCTGTGTAACCTCATCAGACCTATGCCCCCCATCACTCCTATCTTCCTGGAGTATCCTCAGTTTTCCCCTACAAACCTCTCACCTGCCTGGCTCCCCAGCTGGGCCTCAGGCCGGTCTCCCCAGAGCAGATGATCAGGATCATTGAGGAAACGTTGGCTGCGCTGGCATGTCAGGCAGGTCTGTACTGTCCAGCGCTGTCCCCTGCATCCTGGGGTTTAAGCAGGGGTGGGGTGGGGAAAGAGTGCCCAGATTTAGGAGAAGAAAAGCTCTCCTTCATCCAATTTTGCCTCCACTGTTTTTCGGTACAAATTCCAACCCTCCCCAACTTTGAATACAAATTTGAGATGTCTTACCCCTGCTTAAAGTCCATCAATTTTTTTGTATCCTTTAAGATAAAGTCCAAAGTCCTTAGAAGTCTCTTTAAGATCTGCCCTGTTTCCTTCTCCAGCCTCATGCTTTAACCTTGCCTACCTCAAACTCCAGGCTCCTAAACTCTGGTCTCCTTGACAGCACCACAAGCTCTCTTGTCTCAGAGTCCTCACACATGCCTAGAATTTCCATCTCTTCACTCCTTTTGCTTATCATGAACCTCATCACTACTGGTATAAGTAATGTTACCTCCCCAATTAAAGCATTTTTCTACACTATTTTAATTGTTTCTTAGTCTATTCTATCAGACTATAATTTCAATGAGAATAATGTATCTCATACAATACTTGATACACCTTAGAAAAATCAATATTTGTTGAATGAATGAATGAACAGTGATGTGAATCCTGTCCTCCACAATGCAAAATAACACCTATTATTATGTATGGGTGGGTTACCTCTTATAGCAACATCATTTCCCTATTGTCCAGATCTTAGTTTGTCCAAGAGGAGTTAACAATTTAACCCAAAGCTGGAAAATGTCGGCTGCTGCAAATCCCACGCTAGACGCCCATCTAAAGCGAGGAAGGGGATCCCCTCCGCAACCCACTACTGCTCCTCAGTCACCCCACGTTAGTAGGAGCACTCACGTCTCTGACGCTGGGTGCAGGTGAGACCAGGGATAAGAAGGGAAGAGCAGCCACGACAGAGGGTCCTCTTCACTGAGGGGTCCCTGTGGGCGGAGGGGGATGGTGATCCAAGCGCCTGCGCTCATTCTCCCCATTCTTCCCCACGTCCCGCCCGCCACCAGGCTCCCGGAGCGTCTCACCGCCGCAAGACCAGCCGCTTTGCGATGGTCCTCTCCGTGTGGCAGTAAAACCTCGCCAGCGCCTGGTTCTTGGGGTCCTGCGCAAGGACACAGTGGGCGGCCTAGGGGAGGGAAACCATCACTCGGTGGCCGGCCAAACCCAGTCGCCTCCCCAAACGCCCCGACGGACTTGCCTGGTACAGGAAGTTTAGCCTCTGGAAGGCCTCTCGGTCCTTTACTGGGCCAGCCATCGACGCTGCACTAGCGCCTCACAAACGAGCGTCCGCAGGTCCTGCCCCTCCGATAGCTCCGTCTCGGGCGCCTGCACAAGGCCTCCTGGGAAGTGTAGTTCCTGGGGCTCTCTCAGGGAGATCCTTACTCTGGCGCCACCCTGTGGCCTCACAGACCCAGCTGTTTGTAAACCCATACTCATCCATGCAATCCAAGCCCAGGGCACCTTTCTGAATTTTGGCTTTCTTCTAGTCTTCCTCAAGCCCATGATCAACTGTACTAGGTAGGAAAGGCTAGTGGAACAGGAGATTATCTTAAACTAGGAAATATTTTCAGGACAGAAGACTGGTCTCTTTATGTAGATAGGCTGGGGAGATGGTTATATGCAATTTATTCCTGCTAGAACTTCTTCCCTACTCTCCACAAGCCAAAGGTAGATAGATGCCTGGAAGATCTACAGACTGAAGAAACAGAAGTTATACATTCAAAAAAAGCACTGGTACTGGTGGGAGTGAAATTGGAAAGGATCATGAGGGTGGTGGAGGGAGGGAAGTACAGCTTATTCCCATTCCTTTCCACTTACCCAAAAAACACTTCCTGTTATGCAGTGCTAGACACATAGTAGGTGATCCTAGCTAACTCCTAGTCTTAGGTACTGGAGCACAGAAATTTTGACAGCATCTCCTGTCTCTGAAACTCTCCCCTACCCCAGACCCCTACCCAAGGCATATATTTAACATCCCTTACTCTGACCTCAGTCTCCTGTTTGTTCTGTTTGACATCCTGTGTTTACCTTTGTCTCATAGATAATGACCAGCATTTCCTGAAGTCAAGAGTAGAGGAATGTGGGGTGGAAGGGCATAACATGAATGAACCCTGAGACAGGGAGAGGGCAGAATTAAGTAAGGAGAGAATGAGGCCTCTCTCTCTTCTCAAACCCTATCAGGCCAGGCAGGGAACCAGCCCTTCAGCTCAGAAGAAATGGCCCAAACTTCCTCTGGGACTAATTTCCCAAAGTTCCCTAAACTCAAATGAGGAGTATGTTTAAAATGTAGAGGCCCAGGCCTACCCCAGACTTTGATCAATCACTGAGGATAGCCCCAAGAACATGCACTTTTAACATCAGTGATTCTTACATATCAACACAAGGCCATTGTCAAATTACCACACAACACAGAGATCACTTCAGTGGATCCTTTGTTCCATGTTATGTTTTACCAACCAAAGCATCTTGCCACAAAGAACCACAGTCAAGGCACAAAGGTAAGAGGAGAGTCTGGACAAAGTCCTGTTGAGGTGGTAGGAGGAAGTGAAACACTCAATAAACTGCAGTTTCTTGTCCCAATCTTCTGTGAATCCCTGATCACCCAAGTAGCAGATATTCCAAATCATTTTAGTTTGGTTTGGCATGCATCGCTTTAACCTTTTTTGACAACATATGTACCCTACAAGTTGTTTATTTTGGCCTAATGTTAAAATGATTTACATTCTCTGATAGGGGAAATGGCAAAAGGTGAAGGATGGCAACAAATAAGCAAGAGACTGGCTCTTGTGAACACTAGTTCCAGGCCATATGAACATAGGCTAAAGGAAGTTGCCTATGTGACACTTTACTCTACATACCCTGTCTTCTACCCTGTCCTCAGGGTGAGGAAGACTCCATTTTCCTTCTCCCTTTTTGGCTTGGACACCTTAGCCAAGTAACAAGGCTGACAACTTGGGAGCAGATACTTAGTAACATTCTTTAAGGCCAGGGCTTTGGATAGAAATACCTTTCTCTTTCCTCTAATACTTGACTGTCCTTTCCAGGTCCCCTTGGGAAAGCAGTGAAAGGGTAGACATGTCTTGAAGGGTCTCTGGCACCTCACCTCTGCAGGAGAAAGGTGACTGACCGATTCTTGGAGACAACCAACTCTAAGGAGACAGGCAATAAGCCAGCTTTGCTGAAGGCTGAGGCAGGGACTTGGGTTCTCCTCTCATTTCTTCTCACCCTCTCCTCCCCACATTCCTACCTCTGGCCAATCCTACTCATAATGGCAACTTACTCTGGGAATAGAAGACCAAAGAAACCCTGTTAGGAATCTGTTCCTTTAGCCCCTTTCCCAACTTCCTTTCTAATCTTCTTGATGCCCAATCTCTGCTCTCAAAAACAAAAAACAAACAAACAAAAAAACTCCTTAACTTCTAGACCCACAAGAGCAACTATCATTCATCTTTATTTTAGTCTAGAGGTACACAGACCCCTCTGATCTTTCTCAACAAATAAGAACCCCTTAAAAGAACGTACAGGGGTTTCTGTTTCCTCTTCTGGTTTTGAGCAAGTCAGACCCTCTCACAGACTTTTTGTTTCTGGAAAAGCCTCTCCTTCCTTCCTAACCTATCCATGTGCAATAGAAAACCTGATGGACTTCAGGGGAGATAACCCCTGGGAACTAATTCCCCACCCTGACGGTTAGGAGAGAGACAGCTGTGTGCTCATCCCAGACCAGTCCTACATACTCCTCCATATAAACCATTCTAGAAACCAAGGTGCTTCTCCTAAACAGTGCAGGACTGGAACCAGGCAGACACGAAGACGTTCCAGCAGGTCACAGGAAGGAAGGCCCATAGCTCTTGACCCTGACTCACCCCAATTATTCCCACATCCCTACCTGTCACTCCCAATCTGTTGGGGGCCTGATTGTAAGTGGTGCAGCATTCTTCCGACCAGCACGGATGCCTGGATAGAAGAGGGGCCAAAGTTTCTCAGTAAAAGTATCAGTAAAGGTGTAGATATGAGAGCGGTCTGTGACATTGTAAAAAGACAGTGTGCCGGCCTCATAGTCTAGGAATATGCCTACCCGTTTGGGTTTCACCTTGATGTGCAAAGGGGTAAAAGGCGTGGTGGTGGCTGCATATTTGTCCCCATTCCACAGCCGCACCCGCCAGTAGCCAGTCTCAGGGAGTGGAGTCAGCTCGCCCTTTCGGCTTACGGAGTCCCGGCACACGCCCACTGCCCAGTGGGTCTTATCACCCACCTCCACCTCCCAGTAGTGTCGGCCTGAGGTGAAGCCCTCAGTAGCCAGGACACAAGGATAGAAGGTGAATCGCCGTGGTGTGTCAGGGAGATCCCGGAGTCTTGTCTCCACAAACTTGACGCTCTTACGATCTTCGGACAGGACTAGGTTAGGGTGAGCAGTCTCTGGGTCCAGGGTCACATCCGCTGGCGGGAGAAGCCAGAGTGGGGAGCTAGATGAGGATGGGAATAGCTAAATGCCCCTGCCTCACTCTCCCAGCCTGCCTTTACAAACTTGTTTCCTTAAAGGTCCCCAGAACACCATGGTTTGATTAACTTTCTCAATCCATGCTGTCACCTAAGGGAGAGGAGGGAACAACGGCTTCCCTTCTTACCCTGGCCCTAAAGTAAACAGATAATAATCTCAATTCTGCAAGGGCTGATGGTTTAGGCTCCTGCCTTATCCCTTCTTCATCCCCCTGTGACATCATCTCACTGAGTGATGAAGCACAAGTCACAGTCCAAGGGCCAGAAAGGACAGAAAATGTTAAGAAAGATACACAGCAAGACAGCAGTATGGTCCAGGGATAGGGTGACCATGTATCTGGTTTCCTGGAACAGTCCTGGTTTGTGACTATTTTCTCTGAGTAAATATTAATGGCATTCCCTCTCGTTCTCAAAAAGGGACAAGTTTAGGCCTATTATTTAACTTCTATGGGTCCCTATTTAGAAAAGTGTGGGCCTAAGAGTAGATGACACCTAAGCTCTGTCACTCACAGTGAGATTGAAAGCCAGATAAAGGGGTGGGTGTGGCCATGGGCACAAAATGACAGATGGTACGACTGAAGCCCAGATAAAGTGGGACTTAAAGACTTTCTTCTCTGCTGATTTCCTCTGCTAGTTTATTTTTGGGAACAACTCACCAATTAGCTGTTTAAGGATTTTCCTTAGGGCAAAGTACTGTCGGGGGAAATTGCTGAAGTTCTTTTCCAGCTCTATGGACACTGAAGTCACCTCCATGGTCTTCACCTTCTCACATCTAGGAGGGATAGGGAGATAGGGGAAGAAAGGGCAGGGTCAGGGGAAGCTCCAGCTGAGTGAGTATGCAGATATTGTCATATTTAGGGAGAAACTAAAATTCTCCATCCTCCCATTTTCTCCCTCCTCCCTGAAGACAAGTACTCACTTACTGCTTTCTTTTGCCAATCTATGGAGAGCCATAGGGTCCCCTGGACAGAGTCTTATTTTAAGAATGAGTCTCAGAACTTTCTGGGGGTATTGCTATATTTCATGCAAATGGGTAGTCACCCTCCCCACTTTCCCAACCCCTTCCTTTGTCTGTCTTGTTTGGACACATTTCCACCAATGGACAAAGGTAGCATCTGGTTCTACATTACCTTGGTTTCTTCCTTACCAAGTTAGTCCTGATGCTCAACGGGGAAATGGTAATGTACTCTTACTCCCAATGATTTGCTCTCTAACAGACTTCATGGACACAATGAACCTTCTCCCACATCCTATCCAGACACTGTGTGACTTTCCCATCATTCTCCCCTACTCCTTACTGTACCCTTGGTTTCTAAGCCAAGACCTAACTCACTCAAAGAGATGCAAGAATCACTTACTTTTCCAGGGTACTTTTGACATCCTAGAGGGAAGGAGAAAAGAAAGCAATATTGGTCCTGGTAGTCAAGGGTCCTGAAGGCAAAAGGTTCCCCCTCCTCCCCAAAATTCTAGATCTATAAAATAGGAATAGGGCAATCTGAGGGTCAAAATGCAAAGGGAAGAGCTCCAGAGGGATCAGAGTACATCTTTCCCAATCTGATCTCTGTTTTCAACTTTTGGATAACATCAAGCTTGGTAATTTATATCATTTCCAAATGGTTTCTTGTGTGTTTGTCTTGCTCCTCAAGGACACTGGGAGCTCAATGCAAGGGACAGGGATTGTGTCTGCTCTATACTCTGTCCCCCAAGTACCAACCACACACCTGTCTCCTTGAGGATCAGTACAGACTGGTGGCATTGGAATGAATCACTTTCCTGTTGTTGTTGTTATCCCCATCTGGTACTGGTTAATAAACATTGATAATTGTGTGCCAATCCTGATTTTTGAATACTTGGGGTCCAGAAGACAAAGAAGACAAATCTTTGCCCCCCAAGGATTTCCCAGTTTAATGTGGAAGGCAGAACACACATACATGAAAGGACACAAGAATAAGTACCAAGTAATACATAACATGCAGATAAATGTACAATGAAGCCTCACTGATTCAAATGCTGGTAATCTGATCTCTAAAAAGAGATATGTTTCCTACAACCTTGCTAACACCATTCATCTGCTTAAAAGAACAAATTATTTCAAACATTTTAGAGTCATTATTTACATAGCAAAAGTTAATATATTATTTATACATAATTTCAAGTGTCCTTCAAACTAGGTTTCTATTTTTTTTGTTGTTGTTTTTTTTAGCACTAGGTAAATCAAGTTCCAGGACCTAAAAGTAATGGCAACTGCATTCACATAATTTTTAATGTATAGTTTTTTCACTGATTCAGACTAGATTTTCCTCCTTTCAAAGGAGTGAATTTTTTCTTTGGTACAAATTAAGCACATATTGTTCACAAGACATAAGAACACAGAAATGATTAGAAGGGGATGGGAGAAATCAGAAGAAGACTTTCTGTAGAAAAAGATCCTTTGAGTATGTCTGGAAGAAAGAACTGGATTAGAAAAGCAGAGCAGGAGGGTGAGCATCCCAGGTTGACAGAATGGCCTGTGCAAAGCTATACTGCACTTGACCTGAGAGGCTATACAGGGGCAAAGGTCGAACCTTAAGCATCTCGAAGCCCGACTGTAAGCACTTGCCCTCCACCTCAGCAGCCAAGTGGGCCAGGTCCCGGCGCTTGTCTCCAAGGTGAGCAGCATTTTCTCGGAGGCGCTGTAGAATGTCCTGTTCCTCCTCCTCCAGGCGTGAAAGCAACATCTGCTGTTCTTCATCCAGCCGCCTATGAAGCTCTTCAAATTCCTTTAAGATCTGTTGTCGGCGACACTCCACTAGTCTCTAAGAAAATAGGGAAAGCATTATACTTAACAGGGCCAGTGGGGCATAAGGGAGCCTTTCCCTACCCACCATGTGTATGAATTAATAGATTTCCAGTGTCATTGCAAATAGTCTAACAGGACACTCATGTTTCTCTCCATTGAAATCTCCTTCTCTAAGTAATGGCTCCATCCCCATTATCACCCCCTACTGGTGACTTGGGAGTGAAGACTACTGGGGAGATTAAAAAAAAATCAGTGTTTAAAAAAATTTTAATTTTAGGGGTGCCTGAGTGGCTCAGTCAGTTAAGCGTCCAACTCTTGACTTCAGCTCAGGTCATGATCTCATGGTTCATGAGTTCAAGCCCCACATAGGGCTCTGTGGCGGCAACACAGAGCCTGCTTGGGATTCTGTCCCCTGCTTTCTGTCCCTCCCCTGCTTGCTCTCTGTCTTTCTCTCAAATAAAAATAAACTTTAAAAAAATTATTTGAAAAAATATTTAATTTTCTTTATTAAATTAACTTCTAAAAAAGCTATACTTCTATGGTTTGGTGAAAAAAATGCAAGATATAAGAACTCAATAATATAGAGACATCTATTTTATTATGGATACAAGATATTTTTGCTAGTTCCAATGCTAAAGTTATAGCTAATGAAATTTATCAAGAAAAGGAAAATAATAAATACTGGGAAGTTGGAGACCAGATGATCATCATTTGTATATTGCTAGACATCTACCCACTAAAAACCAGAGACCAACTGGAAAAGTATCAGAATCAGTAAAATTTTAGTTATGAGTTGTTACCAAATATATACAGTTGACTGTTGAACAACATGAGTTTGAACTGTGAGAGTCCACTTATACACAGAATTTTTTGGTTCAATATGGTATAGTACCATAAAGGTATTTTCTTTTCCTTACGATTTTCTCAGTAAGTTTCTTTTCTCTAGCTCACTTTATTGTGAGAATATAGTATACAATACAAACATATAAAATAGGTATTAATCACTTTTTATGTCATCACTAATGCTTCTGGTCAACAGTAGGCTTTTAAGAATTAAGTTTTTGGGGAGTTGAAAGTTATATGCCGATTTTTGACTGGACTGGGGTTGGCACCCCTAACTTTGTTGTTCAAGGGTCAACTGTATATAGATTTCAGGGAATAACATGTTAATAGTTTCAAGTCACTTCAGACAACTGACAGTTCCCATCCCAGGAATAGGTTCCAGAAATTTGTTAGTGAATTATATATTGAAATTTGACGTTTTTCTCTCAGCTACCACACAGACTTAAACCTTTAACATTCCTGAAATTTGATAATATGGGACTAAGACACCAGCCATAATACTTTTTGAGGGTTATTAGCAAGCACATCCTTCCTTCTCTACCTCCACTGCAACAAGTGATCTGCTCAGACATATTCTCCAAGTGTCATATGGCTGATGGGGAGAAATAAACCCAACAGGGAAGCAAGAGAGAAGCAGAGACTGGGACTCTGGAAGTAAAATGCAGATAGAAACTGAAAGGTAGGGCTGAGGGTGAATAGAGAGGGGCTGCAAAGCCTTACAAGCCTGGTGTTTCTGGATTTCAAGCTAATTCTCAGCAGAGGCTGGCTAGCTCCAGTTCTAGAGTTGCTGTTTCCCATTCTACTGCTGCCTTCTCAGGTACACACTGGAACAAAATATATTCTTAACACATTTACTCTGTGAAAATTAATAAAAGGAAACCTGGCTAAAATGGTCAGGTTGCCAGCAGGGGGAGCACTCACGCCCCACCACTGGTCAATTTTTATCCCAACAGGTAGAGATGTACCTTATAGGTCCATACTACCTTACTACACCAGCAGGAGGAAGAAAGGTTTTCTTTTTGCAGTCAACAAGCCCAGCCAATGATAGACTGTCACAACCTAGCCAATAAAAAGTCACTATACTCTGAACTCCGAGTTTACTCCAAGGATTTTCTTCCCAATTCCCCCCTTTCCTATATAAAAGAGTGGTCCTCTCCTTTGTTCTCTGGACTTGCCTATGGTTTTGCCTTAACTTGCTTATCCTGAATTGCAGTTCTCTGCTATTCCTGAATAAACTCAATTATGCTGATAAAATAACTGGATTTTATTTCTAAGGTTACCAACCCTTGAAATACAACCTTTTTTCCTGTGTGTGTGTGTGTGTCTGTGTGTGTGTGTGTGTGTCTACATGTGTGTCTATGTTGAGAGGTGATGTATGGGTAGAATTTAGGATTAATAACTATGTTTAATAGGAAGCCAAAGGGATCTCTCTTATATAATCCCATCATTCTTCTCTTTTTTTTCCCCACTCTATAGTTGTATGGCAGTGGTTCTTAATGAAGGTGTTACTTCCCACTAGGGATATTTTAGAAACAAGGGGCATCTTTTTGTTTGCCATAATAGGGGGTACTCTGGTGGGCAGCTAGCACTCCAATGTGTGAGATGACCCTGCAACATGCACAGTCCTGCACCATTTTCTATGTTCTGCTGGATATTCAAAAACATAGGCTTAGACTTAAATGCCATTTTATACATAAACAGAGTAATTCTTACCCAATTTTAATATACCTGATTTTTTCAGAAACAGCTGAATAAAACTAAGACTGTATTTTGTTTTTCTTAGAACTTTATTAAAAGTTACTTATCATTTTGAAAAATTATGTCACTAAGAGCTAAGCTGCTTGTGGTGCTTGTCAACATGACTACGCAATTACCTGAGTCTGAATTTGTATTTGTTACATTGTTGATGGTGTCACAGAGAGATGCAAGGATAAAACTACATTGTTGTGTCTTTCAGGATAGTAATGCCCAAATATTTACATACCAGATTTTACTATAAATCACTTTCCTCTATGCTGTGTGTGTGCGTGTGTGTGTGCGTGTGTGTTTGGGCATAATAATCTCTTTTAAAATTATGCAGATAAGTTATTTTATCTATAATTTCCACTTCAGCATGGTTAATTACAAATTATTTATTTTTAAAAGGGGCATTGGGTCTGATTCTGGAAATAGGGATGAGGGAGAGGTTTCGGAGATTTCAAATGGTTACAAAAGGAATGTTGGTGGTAGTTTCAGAGACCACTGAATTTTTAAAAATACCACAGTTCTGTTCAAGCATTTAAAAGGTTTTTAAAAATTTTTATTCCCCTCTTTATCCTTTACCTTTAAGAAGGTGATCAACAGGAACAGGAAAGTTAATGACTGGGAATAAGCTTCGTTTTCACATATTTTAAGTTTCTCAGGAGCCCTCCAAAAGAACAAAGAACTCTTTTTTAAAGTTCACCTTTGCAATCAAAATTAATTAAAATTTTAAAAGTTCAAAATCTTGTTTTATTCAAATATATAAAGGACTAAGGTAATACTTAGTAACACTTAATAATACTTGCTTTCTGTCAAAATGTTGTCATTGTTAAAAAATTAGTGTTCCTACTATTTTCAAAGTTGTGTTTAATCTCTGGTGATCCCTAAATCTCAACTCCAAAAGCGAATTATTTCTTCTGGAAGCTTTTAATGAGGTCAAATTTCTATGTTGTCTTCTTATGAATTTGCAACTGTGCTTTTTGTGCCATGTCATTATCTGTTTTCTCTACTTGACTGTAAGCTTAAGCAGGACAGGGACTGTGTGTTTGCTCATCATTGTTCCCCAGTGTCAAACACAGAATTTGGCCTATACTGGAAACTTAATACATATTTATAGATTCATGCAGAGCTAATATCCCTGATTTTGTCCCATACTGGCTATGTGATCTTGGACTAGAACTTATCCAAGTTGTTTCCTCCTGTGATAACTAGGGGTAATAATACTCACTTTACAAGAGATCTAAGTTCACCCTTGCTAAAGATGACCTTCAGGACTTCCTTCCCTTTGTCTGACAGCTCATCTAGGTCCCACTAAAACTTAACACAACCCTGTACATTTGGAATGTCATGGACACCCAATGAATTAACACACAGGACTCAATAAACAGTTATTACTGCTACTATTAGGAATTGTTCACTGTCCAATAAAATAAGACAGTTACCAAAATATCATGCTACAACTATGGTAATACATGAAAGAAGTAAAATTATATGAAAATTAAGAAAATCAATTTCTGAAGGGTCAGGAAAGGCTACATAGGAAGTGGCTTTTATCCTGCCTGAAGGACAGATAGGATCCTACAGATGTAGGGTAGACAGGGGAACAGTTTAGGAATGAACCAACATCATCTAGCATACCTGAGCTTACTTAAGAGAATGTAGTCCTAAAAGTCACTGGGCATTTTTGTGAGCTCTTGGTCAGCTGCTTCTTTCTTCCACCCCAGTGAGCCTTCCAAATTCTCTCCTCAATCCCTCTAAGAAACTCCTATCCCTGCTCTCTCCCTGCCTCTCTTCCTGTTTTACAAGAAAAAAGACCAATGGGCATGAACTCCCTCAACTTGTCAGATGTAAGATATTCTGTCCATCCTTCCTTCACCTCTTACATCCTTCTCTACAATACTTAATTCATGACAAATAATTTAATGCAATGTTTAATGACAAAGAAGCCTAACAAAATACCATTGTTTTTAAGAGAACAGCAGTTTTCCAATGAATCAGAACTGGCGGATTAAATAATGTATGGTTAATTGCCTGCAAAGCAGCCCAAATGGAATCACCTGCCTTTACCTTGAGCTCTCCAGGCTTCTTCTCCTCAGAGGACTTGCAGCGGGTGATCTCCTGCAATTTCTGCTCCAGGGGCTCCAGGCACTTCTGCAGTTTTTCCTGAGGGTGGGAAGTGGGAGAGGTGGGATTTTGGGGTGGCTGGCATATCCTACATTCAGAGGTTAACCCATTAGTTTGAAACCATTTGTTTGCTTCCTGTCTATCTCACCACCTCTTGATCCCACTTCTTTCTTTGTTTGTCATTTGGGGTGTCAACTTTTGGTCCCTCCTCCTGCAACCAGTCTGTCCCCATCATCTTCCTTGCTCACCAAGAACTTTCCTCTCACTGAATCTCACAGTTGTCCAGCTGTCACCAACTCCGTGTCCTTCCCCAATCCTGTCATTTTGTTACTCAAGTGACTGCCCATTATGGTCAAAGTGACTTTCTGTATTCTGATAGCCTTCTTTAAACTTGTCCTCTCATCCAACTCTAACCACCTGCAAATAAATCCGTATTACTTACACTGTAGACTACTTTAAATCTTGCTTCCAAGATTTTATTTAACATAATTAAGCAAAATACTTGATACAGTGCTAACATATTAAAATCTTTAGTTCCTACTACTTGAACATTTACCCTGTGTCCCAGCAGTACTTAAATCAGATGCCACATTATCCATTATCTGGGAAGATGCAAACATCTTAGTCTGGTGGGGATCAGTGTAAACTGATGTTATCTATTCCCAATACCAATGGGAAAATAAGGAACATTTTGAGCAGGGGGATAGAATGAACCAGACTAGGGGCACCTGGGTGGCTCAGTTGGTTGAGTGTCCAACTTCGGCTCAGGTCATGCTCTCACGGTCTGTGGGTTTGAGTCCCACATCGGGCTCTGTGCTGACAGCTCAGAGCCTAGAGCCTGTTTCCGATCCTGTGTCTCCCTCTCTCTCTGCCTCTCCCCAACTCTCACTTTGTCTCACTCTGTCTCTCCAAAATAAATAAATGTAAAAAAAAAAAAAATGAAACCAGACTACTTTTCAGTTTTTCCTAAGTTTCATAATCTCCAAGTGGTTTCATTCATTTATATAATACATTACAACACCACACATATCCCCATGCTTGGGGATAACTGATAAGATGTACTCTGTGCCCTCTGTGTTTGTAGCTCTGAGGGGACTAGAGAGTAAAGACCAGTTATGGTCTTGCTGTTAGGAGCTTAGGATCCTTTACCCAGGGAGTCTCCCATCTTCTGCGCTCCTCCCTCATGCCCCATGTTGGCATCATGTGTGTGGTTCCCCACCTTGTACTCCTGTGTGGCATCATCCAGTGGCACGACGGTGTGGGCCCGGTGGGTGTGGGAAATTGCACATATCAAGCATACAGCCTCCTGGTCCTCATAGCAGAAAAGGCTGAGGGCCTCATGGTGCTGGGGGCAGAGGCTCTCATCTCGGATCTTCCGCTTGACAGCCTGGAGCTGCTTGGCAATTTCCACCATGCTGCCTAGCTGTCGATTAGGCCGGAGGCTGCGGTAGCGAGATGTTTTTCGACAGACAGGACAAGGGAAGTCCCTCTCTAGGTCCTCCCACCAGCGGGTGATGCAAGCTTTGCAGAAGTTGTGCCCACACTCAATGATGACAGGCTCCTTCAGATACTCCAGGCAGACAGAGCAACTCGCCTCCACCTGTAAGTTCTCCAGAGCTGCAGCTGTGGAGGCTGCAGAGGCTCCAGCCTCTAACAGACTTGTTTCTGCCATTATTTAACTTAGGGATGAAAAGGGGGCAGAGAAAGAAAAATATTAGTTGGAGGTTTAATTTTTTTGTGTCCCTGGACTGGCATTTACTCCCATGATAAATCCTAACTCCAGTTAGCCCCATCTTGGTATTTTACATTTTCTCTTCCACTAGATACAACCTCTCTTTTGTTTCTCTATTTCCAAACCTTGTGACTCCCAACCATCAATCTAATTTTTTTTCCTGTTCAGCAAACTGACACCCAACCACCAATCTCTTTTGTCTTTTACCTCTGCTTTTTCTTATTAGAGGCTTCTTTCAACTCTAGCCCAGCACACTTCTTCTGATCCAGGCTCAGTACACATGTATCTTAAAAGGAGACCATTGTATCCCTACTAGATATAGTTTTCTAATAGTGAGAAAGGATCTTGGGAAAGTGAAACATGCCATAAAAGTCCAAGTATTAAGATTTCTTAAGTATATTTTAAAGTTTAATGTTACAGAAGAGTTTTATTACAATAGCCCCCTGGAGCATAGGCTTCTCTGCCATTGTCCTCTCTTTCAAGGGTAATAAAAGGAATATTAGGCAAGGGTAACAACCTCTTCTTTTCAGGAAAACTTGAAATTATTCTTCCCTTTATTAGAGTAGTCTAGGGGAAGTGTGTCTTCTTCTTGGAATGACATTATTCACCCAACATCTCATTTCTTTGAGTGCACTTAGACATTTAGAACTGCTGAAAAGTGATTAATACGTGGCAACTACACTAAAGAGTATATACTTCTTGAAAGTATATACTTCTTGAAAAGAAGGCTGACAAGTCTATTCTAAATATTCAGCAGTGACTGGAGTTTTGAAATAGCTACTGATAACTAATACCTTGGATGTACTGTGCCTCCAACTAGTAGGTTCTGGAGTGGCTGGGAATTAGAGAAAGAGGCAATTAAAGTCTCCCTCAAGTTAAGGCTCAAAATGTTGGAAATACATCAAAGAGATTTATAAAGCTGGTCCCCCACTCCTTCCTTGAAAATCACCACTTTTATCGATGAAACCATGGATTTCTCTATCCACCCTCCCTTCCCACAGAAGAAAGGAAATTTAGTAGGTCTAAGTGCTAAGAAAGAAGTGGCCATGTGGTGAGTAGGGTTAACAATGATTACTGTATATATTGTTGTTGGCACACATGAAAAGTGTTTAATTTGGAGTTGGAGCTGATAACTTATTTGGACCTGAATTCTTTCCTCAACTAGGAGAGAAGTTGAGTTAGATGATTTTTCTTTACCGAAGAGAATCCAACTAGTGAACCTGTCCCTTTTTTCTAGAAATTAGGTGGTCTCCTCACCTGGGGTAAGTTGAACTGTATGCAGAGTTAGGGACCAGGATGGATCTAGACTGGCAAAGAAGTGGTGTGAAAGAGAAATGGGGAAAAGGTTAGGGATGCATAGAGAGGACTTGGAGTTACAGCCATAGTGAGGCCTCGGGTGCCTCCAGGTTGGTAATTTCTTTCCCTCTATTCCTTGTGTCTCAGTAGAAGGGCAAACTTGAGGAACGTCCTCATTTTGTTTCTACCACTGTCCGGGGTCCCACCTTGCGACCCTCTCCTGAGCGTCGTCCACAACTCATGCCCACCCTCGTCTCCATCTTCTCTCGCCAGATCTGGCGTAGGGGGATTGGAGAAGGGGAGAGGAAACGTCGTGGTTGACAGGGAGGGAGGAATGCGTGTCCAGGTGAGGAGAAGGTGTGACGTGAAGGTGGGATGCCCGCCGCTATGACGCAGCCGAGGCCCGCGGTGACGGCGTCAGAGTTTCACCCGGGGAGGCGAGCGGCAGCGGGACGGGGGAACGGCGGGGTAGCCAAGCAACGCCGGACGCGCTGACGTCGCCGGGGCGGCAAAACGTCCGCCCGGGCCCGAGGCGGGCGGAGGCAGCTGTGGTTACGTGCGGGGGGCCGGTGACGCAGTCGCGGGGCGCTGGGACGCGGCGTGCCGAGCCGGCCGGCGGGGGCAGGCCCCAGGGCCCGGGCGCGGCAGCGGGACAGCACCTACCTTCCCGGCTTCAGGTCCGGGAGTGCGGGGCGCGGAGCCGCCGGAGCGCTGCCTCCCTCCTTCCTCCTCCCCCCGCCCCCGCCCCGCAGCGCGACACACAATACTCGCCGGAAGCGGAAGCCGCGCCGAGAGGCTCGTGTCAGTGGAAGCCTTGGTGTCGGCTGGCGGCCGCCGCAAGGCCTAGCAGTGCCTGCGGAGAAGGAGAAGGAGGGGGTCAGAGGTGAGAAACAGCGGGAGGAATCAAGAGCGAGAAGGGACCCGGAGGGGCAGGTGGCCGAAATGCGGTCGTTCAGGTGACCCGAGGAATCCTCAGGAGAAAGAGGGCCGCGCATGCGCCTGGTTGAGCGCTGAAGCCCCATTGCCCGCAGGGCGCCGATGGGTGCCAGAGACCGCTGCAGTCCCACTCGGGCTGCGGGCCCCGGCTCTGGCCACGCTTGCTGGTCCCGGGTGGGACTGGAAGCCGCTGGGGGCAGGGCAAGGGCGGTTGCGGACTTTGAGCTACACTTATCCTCTCTTCAGGCCAGTCCAGGGAGAAGGTGGCTAGCTGAGGCGGCGGCCAGTTACGTGGCGGACCTGCAAGTTTCAGCTGTCACGTCACTTCCGACTGGTTGAGTTTTAGCCTTTTAACATTACAGGATTAGGTAAATTGTCCCTGCCGTGGGCTACAAATGCTCCTCGCATTCCTAGGCGGGCTTTAAAGACATTGTTTACCTCCCCCAGTGGAGTGGGAGCCCCGGGAGAGCTGCCATTCTGCTGCTCACCTTTCTATCCTAAGCTCTTCGCTCGCTGCCCGGCCTCTAGCAAGCGTGTGGTAAACACCTGTTAAGTGGGTGCGAGCCAAGTCCCATTTCTTTTCACTTTTCGGGCTATGACTTGAGATCTTCCCAAAGAGCAGATGATGCTTGTGTGGGAACTCCAGACTTTTGCATTATAGCCTTCCTGCTTTCCTCTTCTGTTACTGGAAGCTTTGCACGCCTGTGACTTTGGAGGAAGACTCTGCTGATAGAGGTATGATGAGACTGGGGAGGAGGTCCTGAATAGAGGTGATGGAGCTGGGGAGGACCTAGTGCAGGGTAGAGATGTGATGAGGCTGGGGAGGAGTCAGTGCTAGGAGTGTCTGACATTGTTCATAGAAAAGGCAGCTTGTCCCGCCTCTTCTCCCCCAACACTTGGTATGCAGAATGCTGACTGAAAGAGATGGGCAAATTTTGGTGTACCCTATAGGAGGAAATGGCCCAACGGCCTATCTTGTTCCTATGTAAGTTGTGATATTGTCTACAAACACAGTGCAAGATTTAACCTTTTACTTCAGGGGGCCAGAGACGATATACTTGCAGAAAATATCAAATGTAGGGATTTAGGATCATGCATACTACATATAATTGGTCTACTTCTCCCACCCCCTTTTTTTTTCTGGTAGCCAATGATTTGAAGAGGATTAAACTTGGGAAATTAACATTTACTTTTTTTTCTCCTTGCTGTTTGACCATTAGGAATTTTAGTGGCGGTAAAATTTAGTTTACACAACGCCTCAATTCTAAGATAGGGTAGTTTGAAAGCCACTAACTGAGGAGTTAGCCTCTTTAGCTTCACCTTGGAGGGTGGCTGGTGGTGGTGAAGTTTGGTTTTGGTTTTGATTTGTTCATTTGTAACTTTTAAGGTGTTGCTAGCACTCCATTCTGGTTTTCTGTTTGTAGGTGATCAGGGATGTGGTTAGACTAAGGACATTCCCAGGAGGAAGTGCATTTCAAAGGTCTATGAAGAATGTGTTTGCCTGGAGAGTAATAGATAATTAACAAGACTTTATGCTGAATATGGAAGGAAAGGCTGGAGAATGTTTAGGTAAAAGTATAAAATCATGTAGGGCATGTAATATGACATAGAACATAGGGGTTGGCAAATCTTTCCTGTAAAGAACCAGATAAGCTGTACTTTTGGCCTTGAGGCTCATACTTTCCTCTGTCTTTGTAGTGTGAAAACAGCATTAAACAATACCAAACAAATGACCATTGCTGTGTTCCAGTAAAACTTTTTGTATGGACACTGAAAATTTAATTTTATATGTCATAAAATACATGTATTTTTTGATGGGAGCGGGGGAGCACATGTGAGGAAAGGGAAGAGGGAGAGAGAGGGAGGGAGAGGGAGGGAGAGGGAGAGAGGGAGAGAGGGAGAGAGAGGGAGGGAGAGAGGGAGAGAGGGAGAGAGAGGGAGAGGGAGAGAGAGAGAGAGAGAGAGAGAAAGAGAATCTTAAGCAGGCTCCATGCCCATCGTGCAGCCTGACATGGGGCTCGATATCATGACTGGGAGGTCATGACCTGAGCTGAAATCAAGAATCAGACTCTTAACTGACTGATCCACCCAGGTGCCCCTACTTTTCTTTTGATTTTACCCGCAGTCATTTAAAAATGTGAAAACCATTCTTAGCTTTCAGGCCATATAGACAGGTAGCAGACCATAGTTTATTGACCCCTGACATAGAACAATAATGAAGCGTACCGAGTATTTTTCAAGGGAGATTTGGGAAAGAGGGTGAACACAATGCTATGATTTTATTTCCATCGGTCTATGTAATAATACACAAAATAATAATGAAGGAAGCCTCAATCTTCCCCCACATTTGTTATTATGAGTTGTGAAACTTGGTAGGCTGAGATTTATGAATGTAGTAGGATACAAACACATTCTTTAGTCAAAGAAGTGTCTATTCCTTGTTCAGAATTGAAAGGGATTGTAGTTCAGGAGATGTGGAATAACACTGATTTGTAATGTTGATTTATACCAAGGGATTTCTACCACAGGAGTATGAAAAAATTAATTATTGTAATAAGATAAAGGGTAATTAAAAATATATACATTTTAATACTGTTTTTATATCTGTAAAGGAGAAAAGATATCTTGAAGCCACTGAGTTTTATAGAGGAAATGAGTATAGTAGTAGCGCATGTAGAAAACTGGTTGAGGTCAGATATGGTAGGTTGGGGAGGGAGAGGGTTCACCTGTTCAGACATTTGAGATTCTTAGAAAAGGCAAAGCATCTAATTTTCCCTGACCACTTTTTTTTTCAATTTCTCAAATTATGGAAAAATCACAAACACATAGAGAGTGTTCTGTTTACATTTTATACTTCATAGTGGCTGTTTTTTCTTTCCAGTTCAGTGATACAGAGAGCTATCTCATTTTTTTTCCAAGTTTGTGTTGTTACTTAATTGTGTATATGTATCATTGTGTATATGTATCATATGTATCATTTATTCAACCATTTTATTAAGAGTAAAGATTTAGGGGGTTCCTGAGTGGCTCAGTCAATTGTGTCTGACTTCAGCTCAGGCCATGATGTCACAGTTTTGTGGGTTTGAGCCCTGTGTCGGGCTCTGTGCTGACAGGTCAGAGCCTGGAGCCTACTTTGGATTCTGTGTCTCCCTGTCTCTCTGCTCCTCTCCTGCTCGCACTCTGTCTCTCAAAAATAAACATTAAAAAATATTAAAAAAAAAAAAGAAAGAATCAAATATGGCCTTTTGTAGCAACGTGGATGGAACTGGAGAGTGTGATGCTAAGTGAAATAAGTCATACAGAGAAAGACAGATACCATATGTTTTCACTCTTATGTGGATCCTGAGAAACTTAACAGAAGTCCATGGGGGAGGGGAAGAAAAAAAAAAGAGGTTACAGAGGGAGAGAGCCAAAGCATAAGAGACTCTTAAAAACTGAGAACAAACTGAGGGTTGATGGGGGGTGGGAGGGAGGGGAGGGTGGGTGATGGGTATTGAGGAGGGCACCTTTTGGGATGAGCACTGGGTGTTGTATGGAAACCAATTTGACAACAAATTTCATATTAAAAACAAACAAACAAAAAAAGAGTAGACATTTAGTTTCTTTCCAAGTCTTATTAAAGGCTGTAGTGAAAATCTTATCTTGTTTTCCTCTGTTTTATTTAGGTGTATAAATAGACATATAACATTGTATTAGTTTAAGGTGTACAATGTATAATGATTTGATATATTTGCACATACATCATGCCATGTTTTAGTAGGACACATTTCTGGAAGTTGGGCTGCTAGGTCCAAATGCATGGGAATATAGAATTTTAATAGAGTCCTCTAGTTTCCTTCCCATAAAGTTGCACCTGTGTATACCCACACCAGCATATTATGAAATAGTCTGTTTCTCTACAATGGAGCCCGTGCTGAAAGTTTCATATTTAAAAATTTTTGCTAATGTTTTTCATTTAAGATTTGAATGATTGTATAACAGATTTTATTCTGCAGGTGCCATACATTTTTCAACTTTTTATTGGCAGATGGGAATTTATTTAGTTTTCTTTTTTGCCTTAGTTTCCTTTTTTTTTTTTTTTTTTTTTTTTTTTTGCTGTTACACTAACAGTGTTATAGTAAATATTTTCTGAAGATATGTCCTTATAGATTTATATGTGCTAATAGATTTATTACTGAGAGAAAAGTTTCTGGGGTTGTTTTAATTAAAAAAATTTTTTTTATGTTTATTTTTGAGAGAGAGAGAGAGAGCATGAGCCAGGGAGGGCAGAGAGAGAGGGAGACACAGAATCTGAAGTAGGCTCCACGCTCTGAGCTGTCAGCACAGAGCCTGACGTGGAGCTCGTGGAGCTCGAGATCAGAGATCAAGACCTGAGCCGAAGGCAAACACTTAACCAACTGAGCCACCCAAGTGCCCCTGGGGTTTTAATTTTAATGGATATTGGGGTATTGTTTTTTCACAAGGGTGTTATTCCTTACATTTCCCTGGCAGCAATGTATGCGCTGGCCTCCTTTCCACATCCCCAGTAGACATAAGTATGATCTGTGTTTGTATGCTTTTCTAGTCAGTAAAGAAATGTCTTAGTTACTTGAATTGCATATTCTCTTCCTTAGTAATTTTGGGTATCTTTTTGTTATTGTTTGTTTGTCAGTGGGATTTTTCTTTGTATTTCCAATCTTTGCCCATTTTTCCTGTATGATTCTTTGTCTTTTTTATTCAATTGCTACATATATATAAAATATACGCATGACATGTTGTCTTTATTACAATATCCATCTTGACCTCCAAATTCTTATTTACTTTCCTAGATTTTAAAAAAGTTTTTATTGAAATACCAGTTAACATACAATATAATATTAGGTTGAGGTGTATAACATAGTGATTTGACACTTCCATACATCATCCAGTGCTTATTACAAGTGCACTCCTTAATCCCTATGACCTATTTAACCCATTTCTCCCCAACTGCCTCCCCACTGGTAACCATCAGAGTCTGTTTCTTGATTTGTCTCTCTGTCTCTCCCCCCACTCTCCCCTGCCCTATGTTCGTTTGTTTTGTTTCTTAAGGTCCACATATGAGTGAATTCATACAGTATCTGTCTTTCTCTGACTGACTTACTTCACTTAGCATAATACTCTCTGGCTCTATCCATGTTCTTGCAGATGGCAGGATTTCATTCTTTTTTTATGGCTGAGTAATATTCCAGTGTGTGTGTGTGTGTGTGTGTGTGTGTGTGTGTGTACACATCTTTATCCATTCATCGGTTGGTGGACATTTGGGTTCTTTCCATAATTTGGCTATTGTAGATAATGCTGCTATACACATTGGGGTACATATATCCCTTTGCTTAGTAATTTTAAATGGTTATTTTTAAATATTTTTTTTTTATTTATTTTTTGTTTTTTAAATTTACATCCAAGTTAGCATATAGTGCAACAATGATTTCTGGAGTAGATTCCTTAATGCCCCTTACTCATTTAGCCCATCCCCCCTCCCATAATCCCTCCAGTAACCCTCTGTTTGTTCTCCATATTTAAGAGTCTTATGTTTTGTCCCCCTCCCTGTTATATTATTTTTGCTTCCCTTCCCTTGTGCTCATCTGTTATGTGTCTTAAAGTCCTCATATGAGTGAAGTCATATGATATTTGTCTTTCTCTGACTGACTAATTTTGCTTAGCGTAATACCCTCTAGTTCCATCCACGTAGTTGCAAATGGCAAGATTTCATTCTTTTTGATTGCTGAGTAATACTCCATTGTATATATATACCACATCTTCTTTATCCATTCATCCATCACTGGACATTTGGGCTCTTTCCATACTTTGGCTATTGTTGATGGTGCTGCTATAAACATTGGGGTGTATGTGCCCCTTTAAAACAGCATACCTGTACCCTTGGATAAATACCTAGTAGTGCAATTGCTGGGTTGTAGAGGTTTTTTTTTTTTAGGTTTTTATTTGTTTTGAGAGATTGAGAACGAGCAAGGGGAGAGGCAGAGAAAGAAGGGGACAGAGGATCTGAAGCAGGGTCTGTGCTGACCGCAGAGAGTCCAGTGTGGGGCTCGAACTCATGAACCGTGAGATCATGACCTGAGCTGAAGTTGGATGCTTAACCAACTGAGTCACCCAGGTGCCCCAACTTCGATTAGTATTTTTGTGTTCTTTGGGTAAATACATACTAGTGCAGTTGCTGGATCATAGAATAGTTATATTTTTAACTTTTTGAGGAAACTCCACATTGTTTTCCAGAGTGACTGCATCAGTTTGCATTCTCACCAACAGTGCAAGAGAGTTCCCATTTCTCCACATCCTTGCCAATACCTGTTGTTTCTTGTGTTGTTGATTTTAACCATTTTGTAGTTATGATTTGTGTTTCCCTGGTGATGAGTGATGTTGAGCATCTTCTCATGTGTCTCATAGCCCTCTGGATGTCTCCCTTGGAAAAATGTCTATTCATGTCTTCTGCCCATTTTTTAATTGGATTATTCATTTTGGGGGGGGGTTTGAGTTGAGTTTTATAAGTCTTCATATATTTTGGATACTAACCCTTCATCAGATATGTTGTTTGCAATGTCTTCTATTCCGTGGGTTGCCTTTTAGTTTTGTTGACTGTTTCCTTTGCTGTATGGTTTTTATCTTGATGAGGTCCTAATGGTTCATTTTTGCTTTTGCTTCTCTTGCCTCGGGAGATGTGTCTAGTAAGAAGTTGCTACAGCCAAGGTTAAGGAAGTTACTGCCTGTGTTCTCCTCTAGGATTTTAATGGTTTCATGTCTCACATTTAGGTCTTTAATCCATTTTGAATTTATTTTTGTGTATGGTGAAAGAGAGTGGTCCAGTTTCATTTTTTGCATGTTGCTGTCCAGTTTTCCCAGCACCATTTGTTGAAGAGACTTTATCCCAATGGACTTTCCAGCTTTGTTGAAGATTAATTGACCCTGTAGTTGTGGGTTCATTTCTGCAGTTCCTATTCTGTTGAGGTATATTTCCTATAACCCTACTTTGTTGAGGGTTTTTATCATGAATGGATGTTGTACTTTGTCTCATGCTTTTCCTGCATCTATTGAAATGATCATGTAGTTCTTATCCTTTCTTTTATTAATGTGGTGCATCATGTTGATTGATTTCAGAATATTGAACCCTTGCAGCCTAGGAATAATCCCACTTGATCGTGGTGAATGATTCTTTTAAAGTATTGTTGGATTTGGTTTCCTAGTATTTAATTGAGAATTTTTGAATCCATGTTTATCAGGGATAATGGCCTGTAGTTCTCTTTTTTAGTGGAGTCTTTGTTTTTGGTGTTAGGGTAATGCTGGCCTTATAGAACGAATTTGGAAGTTTTCCCTTTTTTCCCCTAATTTTTGGAATAGTTTGGAATAGTTGAGGTATTAACTGTTCTTTAAACGTTTGGTAGAATCCATCTGTGAAGCCATCTGGCCCTGGACTTTTATTTGTTGGGAGATTTTTTTATTACTAATTCAGTTTCTTTGCTGGCAGTCGTTCTGTTCAAGTTTTCTACTTCTTCCTGTTTCAGTTTTGGTAGTTCATATGTTCTTAGAAGGTTATCTGTTTCTTCCAGGTTATCCAGTTTGTTGGCATATAGTTTTTCATAATATTCTCTTAATAATTGTTTGTATTTCTTTGGTGTTTGAGCCTTAGTATTTTTGATCTGTAAATAGTATATAACATGAGAGTGTCATAAAGACGATTTTCTTCAAAGAAATTGTTTAAAGTTAGATTTATGATATGAAAGTTTTATTTGTAGTTTGGTATTCTTTCTAAGATACTTGTCACCTCATGTATTTACATATACTTTATTTCATTTCGAGTTAACTGTAGCATCCAAAATGCATGATGATGAAATTGCAATTTGTCTGTCTGCATTATTTCTGGAAAACAGGTTTGAATGCAAAGGCAGAACCAAAGAAGTCTAGAATGAGAGCCTCAACAAGTAGTTTATTTTATTTTATTATTTATTTATTTATTTATTTATTTGGATGTATGTTTTCATTTTTTTTTTTTAATTTTTTTTTTTCAACGTTTTTTATTTATTTTTGGGACAGAGAGAGACAGAGCATGAACGGGGGAGGGGCAGAGAGAGAGGGAGACACAGAATCGGAAACAGGCTCCAGGCTCTGAGCCATCAGCCCAGAGCCCGAAGCGGGGCTCGAACTCACGGACCGCGAGATCGTGACCTGGCTGAAGTCGGACGCTTAACCGACTGCGCCACCCAGGCGCCCCTGTTTTCATTTTTTTTAATATGAAATTTATTGTCAAATTGATTTCCATACAACACCCAGTGCTCATCCCAACAGGTGCCCTCCTCAATGTCCATCACCCACTTTCCCCTCCCTCCCACCCCCACATCAACCTCAGTTTATTCTCAGTTTTTAAGAGTCTCTTATGGTTTGGCTTGCTTCCTCTCTAACTTTTTTTTTTCCTTCCCCTCCCCCATGGTCTTCTGTTAAGTTTCTCAGGATCCACATAAGAGTGAAAACATGTGGTATCTGTCATTCTCTGTGTGACTTATTTCACTTAGCATAACACTCTTCAGTTCCAAGGGCTAGTATCCAAAATCTATAAAGAACTCACCAAACTCCACACCCGAAAAACAAATAATCCAGTGAAGAAATGGGCAGAAAACATGAACAGACACTTCTCTAAAGAAGACATCCAGATGGCCAACAGGCACATGAAAAGATGCTCAACGTCACTCCTCATCAGGGAAATACAAATCAAAACCACACTGAGATATCACCTCACACCAGTCAGAGTGGCTAAAATGAACAAATCAGGAGACTATAGATGCTGGAGAGGATGTGGAGAAACGGGAACCCTCTTGCACTGTTGGTGGGAATGCAAACTGGTGCAGCCACTCTGGAAAACAGTGTGGAGGTTCCTCAGAAAGTTAAAAGAATTACCCTACAAGGCCACAGTAGCACTACTGGGAATTTATCCCAAGGATACAGGAGTGCTTATTTGTAAGGGCACAATTACAAATTGTCTAATATGGGGTTCTTTATAGATTTTGGATACTAACCCTTTATCCATTATGTCATTTGCAAATATCTCCTCCCATTCTGTCAGTGGCTGTTTAGTTTCATTGATTGTTTTTTTTGCTGTGTGGAAGCTTTTTATCTTGATGAGGTCCCAATAGTTCATTTTTGCTTTTATTTCCCTTCCCTTGGAGACATTTCAAGTAAGAATTTGCTGCGGTCGAGGTCTAAGAGGTTGCTGCATATTTTCTCCCATAGGATTTTGATGGTTTCCTAGTTCACATTTATTCTTTAATCCATTTTGAATTTGTTTTTGTGTATGGTGTAAGAAAGTGGTCCAGTTTCATTCTTCTGCACGTCGCTGTCCAGTTCTCCCAGCACCATTTACTAAGGAGACTGTCTTTTTTCCATTGGATATTCTTTCCTGCTTTGTCAAAGATTAGTTGGCCATACATTTGTGCGTCCATTTCTGGGTTCTCCATTCTATTCCATTCATCTGTGTGTCTGTTTTTTGTGCCAGTACCATACTGTCTTGATGATTACAGCTTTGCAATAACAGTTTGAAGTCCAAGATTGTGATGCCTCCAGCTTTGGTTTTCTTGTTCAACATTACTTTGGCTATTCAGGGTCTTTTTTGGTTCCATACAAATTTTAGGATTGTTTGTTCTAGCTCTGTGAAGAATGTGGTGCTATTTTGATTGAGATGGTATCGAATGTGTAGTTTGCTTTGGGTAGTAGAGACATTTTGACAATATTTGTTCTTCTGATCCATGATCATGGAATTTTTTTTTCATTTCTTTGTGTCTTTGTTTCTTTACTAAGCTTTCTATAGTTTTCAGCGAACAGATCTTGGTATTTTACGATTTTGGTGCAATAGTAAATGGGATCAATTCCCTGATATCTCTTTCTATTGTTTCATTATTGGTGTATAGAAATGCAGTTGATTTCTATACATTGATTTTATATCGTGCGACTTTGCTGAATTCGTGTATCAGCTCTAGCAGTTTTTTGGTGGAGTCTTTTGGGTTTTCCACGTAGAGTATTGCGTTATCTGCGAAGAGTGAAAGTTTGACTTCTTCTTTGCCAATTCGGATGCCTTTTATTTCTTTTTGATATCTGACTGCTGCGGCTAGGACTTCCAACACTATGATAAAAAACAATGGTGAGAGTGAACATCCCTGTTGTGTTCCTGATCTCAGGGGGAAAGCTCTCAGTTTTACCCCATTAAGGATGATATTAGCTGTGAAACTTTTATGTATGGCTTTTATGATGTTAAGTTATGTTTATTCTATCCCAATTTTCTTGAGGCTTTTTATTAATAAAGGATGGTGTATTTTGTCAAATGCTTTTTCTGCATCTATTGACAGGATCATATGGTTTTTATCCTTTTTTCTATTAATGTGATGTATCATGTTGATTGATTTGCCAATATTGAACCAGCTCTGCAGCCCAGGAATGAATCTCACATGATCATGGTGAATAATTCTTTTAATGTACTGTTGAATTCGATCTGCTAGTATCTTGTTGAGAATTTTTGCCTCCAGGTTCATCAGGGATATTGGCCTGTAATTCTCCTTTTTAGTGGGGTCTTGGTCTGGTTTGGGAATCAAAGTAATGCTGGCTTCATAGAATGAGTCCATTTCTATTTTTTGGAACAGTTTGAGCAGAGTAGGAATTAACTCTGCTTTAAATGTCTCCAGAATTCCCCTGGGAAGCCATCTGACCCAGGACTCTTATTTGTTGGGAGATTTTTGATAACCAATTCAATTACTTCACTGGTTTGGGTCTGTTCAGATTTTCTATTTCTTTCTGTTTGAGTTTTGGTGGTGTGGGGGTGTCTAGGAATTTGCTCATTTCTTCCAGATTGTCCAGTTTGTTGGCATATAATTTTTCATAGTAATCTCTAATAATTGTTTGTGTTTCTGTTGGTTGTACTCTTTCCTCTGTCATTTGTGATTTTATCTATTTGGGTCCTCTCTCTTTTCCTTTTGAGAAGTTTGACTAGGGTTTTATTAATTTTGTTTATTTTTTTAAACACCGGCTCTTAGACTCATTGATCTGTTCTACTGGTTTTTTGGGTTCTATATTGCTTATTTCTGCTCTAATCTTTATTATTTCCCTTCTTCTGCTGGCTTTGGACTTTATTTGCTGCTCCTTTTCTAGCTCTTTTAGATCTAAGGTCAGGTTGTGTATTTGGGGCCTTTCTTGCTTCTTGAGTTAGGCCTGAAGTGCAGTGTATTTTCCTCTTAGGACTGCCTTTGCTGCATCCCAGAGGGTTTGGGCTGTCATGTTTTCATGTTCATTTGCTTCCATATATTTTAAAATGTCTTCTTTAATTTCCTGGTTGGCCCATTCATTCTTTAGTAGGATGTTCTTTCAGCTCCATGTATTTGGGGGCTTTCCAGTTTTTTTCTTGTGGTTGATTTCAAGCTTTATAGTGTTGTGATCTGAAAATATGCATGGTATAATCTCAGTCCTTTTATATTTGTTGAGGGCTGTTTTGTGACCCAGTATGTGGTCTATTTTGGAGAATGTTCCATGTGCACTCGAGAAGAATGTGTATGCTGCTGCTTTAAGATTAAAAGTTCTGAATATATCTGTTAAGTCCACCTGGTCCAATGCGTCAGTCAGAGCTGTTGTTTCCTTATTGATTTTTTGCCTAGATGATCTGTCTATTGTTGTAAGCGGAACATTAAAGTCACCTACAATTACAGTATTATTATCAATAAGTTTGCTTATGTTTGTGAATAATTGACTTACATATTTAGCTGCTCTCATGTTGGGGGCATAAACATTTACAACTGTTAGCTGTTCTTGATGGATAGACCCCTTAATTATGATGCCCTTCTTTATCTCTTGTTAGTGTCTGTTTTAAAATCCAGGTTGTTTGATACAAGTATGGCTACTCTGGCTTTCTTTTGACATCCAGTAGCATGATGGATGGTTCTCCATCCCCTCACTTTCAATCTGCAGGTTTCCTCAGGTCTAAAATGAGTCTCTTGTAGGGGCATATAGATGGATCTTGTTTTTTTATCCATTCTTATATCCTGTGTCTTTTGATTGTAGCATTTAGTCTGTTTACATTCAGTGTTTATTGAAAGATATGGATTCAGTGTCATTGTGTTATCTGTAGGTTTTGTGTTCATGGTGATGTCTCTTGTCCTTTGTAGTCTTTGTGGCTTTCCACTTAGAGTCCCCCTTAGGATCTTCTGCAGGGCTGGTTTAGTGGTGATAAACTCCTTTAGTTTTTGTTTATCTGGAAAAGCCTTTATCTCTCCTTCTATTCTGAACGTCAGCCTTGCTGGATAGAGGATTCTTGGCTGCATATTTTCCCTATTCAGCACACTGAAGATTTCCTGCCACTCCCTTCTGGCCTGCCAATTTTCAGTGGACAGGTCTGCTACTCCCCTTATGTGTCTACCCTTGTAGGTTAAGGCCCGTTTGTTCCTAGCTGCTTTCAGAATTCTCCCTTTATCTTTGTATTTTGCCAGTTTTACTATATGTCGTGGTGTTGACCTGTTTTTGTTGATTTTGAAGGGAGTTCGTTCTCTGTGCCTCTTGGGCTTGTATGCCTGTTTCCTGCCTCCCTCACCCCCCAGATTAGGAAGTTCTCATCTATAATTTGTTCAAATAAACCTTCTGCCCCTTTCTCTTCTTCTGGAACTCCTGTGATAGGATATTGTTTTGTTTCACTGAATCACTTAGCTCTCTAATTGTCCTCTCATGGTCTAGTAATTTCCTTTCCCTCTTTTTTCAGCTTCATCATTTTCCATAATTTTATCTTCGATTTCACCTATTCTGTCCTCTGCCTCTTCCATTCTCATTGTCACTGTATCTAGTTTATTTTGCATCTCATTTATAGCATTCCATAATTCATTGTGACTATTTCTTAGGTCTTTGATCTGTACAGCAGTAGATTCTCTGCTGTCTTCTACGCTCTTTTTGAGCCCAGCTTTTAGTCTATGACTATAATTCTAAATTCTTGTTCAGATAATTTGTTTATATCTGTTTTGTGCAAATCTCTGGCTGTGGTTTCTTCCTGAATATTCTTTTGGGGGGGAATTCTTCCGTTTCATCTTTTTGGCTAGGTTTCTTTCCTTTATGTGTTTTTATAGCTTGCTATGTGTCCTACACCTGTGAGTGCTACTATGTTAATAAGGGGCCACTTCAGGAAGTGTTTTTGGAGCATGTTGCATGCATGGTTGTTGCATATTTGGCTGCTCTATCCCACTGTCCGTAGTGGTGGATTGTTTGGACCTTCAACCAGGTGTGCTTTGATTTGTTCGTTGAAGTAACCATACAAAACCATACATATATTTGGGTTCTTCCACGTTTGGAGCATAAATGTTTACCCTTGTTATATCTTCTTGGTGCTAGACCCCTTAATTATGATATAATGCCCTTCATCTCTTATTACAGTCTTTATTTTAAAACCTAGATTGTTGATATAAGTATGGCTATTCCAGCTTTCTTTTGGCGACCGTTAGCATGATAGATGGTTCTCCATCCCCTTGCTTTCAATCTGAAGGTGCCTTTAGGTCTAAAGTGGGTCTCTTGTAAACAATATATAGATGGAATTTGTTTTCTTATCCATTCTGTTACCTTATCTCTTTTGATTGGAGCATTTAGTCCATTGACATTTAGAGTGAGTACTGAAATATATGAATTTATTGACATTATGTTGCCTGTAGAATTGGAGTTTCTGGTGGTGTTCTCTGGTCTTTTCTAGTCTTTGTTGCTTTTGGTCTTTTGTTTTCTGTGGGTTTTTTTTTTCCTCTTTTCTCTCTTCAGAGAGTCCCCCTTAAAATTTCTTGTAGGGCTGGTTTAGTGGTCATGAACTTCTTTAATTTTTGTTTGTCTGAGAAACTTTTAATCTCTCCTTCTATTTTGAATGACAGCCTTGCTGGATAAAGAATTCTTGGCTGCATATTTTTCTGATTCAGCACATTGAATATATCCTGCCACTCCTTTCTGGCCTGCCAAGTTTGTTGTGGATAGGTCTGCTGCAAACCTGATCTGTCTTCCCTTGTAGGTTAAGGACTTTTTTTTTTTTTTTTTTCCCTTGCTGCTTTCATGATTCTTTCCTTGCCTGAGTATTTTGTGAATTTGACTATGATATGCCTTGTTGATGGTCAGTTTTTGTTGAATCTTAGGGGAGTCCTCTGTGCTTCCTGGGTTTTGATGTCTGTGTCTTTCCCCAGATTAGGAAAGTTTTCCACTATGATTTGCTCACATAAACCTTCTACCCCTTTTTTTCTCTCTTCCTCTTCTGGGACCCCTATGATTCTGATGTTGTTCCTTTTTAATGAGTCACTGAATTCTCTAATTCTTAAATCATGCTCTTTTGCCTTAGTTTCCCTTTTTTTGTGCTTCAATGTTCTCCATAAGTTTGTCCACTATATCACTGATTCTCTGTTCTGCTTCATCCATCCTTGCCACCATGGCATCTGTTCGAGAATGCAGCTCAGTTATAGCATTTTTTATTTTATCCTGAATAGCTTTTACTTTTTTTTTATCTCCACAGAAAGGGATTCTAATCTATTTTCTACCCCAGCTACTATTCATATTATTGTGGTTCTAAATTCTGGTTTAGACATCTTGCTTGTATCTGTGTTAAGTCCCTGGCTGTCATTTCTTCCTGTTCTTTCTTTTGGGCTTAATTCCTTTGTTTTGTCATTTTGAAGGAAGAAAAGGAATTAATAAGGTAAAATGTTAAAATTAAAAAATGTAGGGGCGCCTGGGTGGCTCAGTCGGTTAAGCGTCTGACTTCGGCTCAGGTCATGATCTCCCGGTCCGTGGGTTCGAGCCCTGCGTCGGGCTCTGTGCTGACAGCTCAGAGCCTGGAGCCTGTTTCAGATTCCATCTCTCTCTCTTTCTCTGACCTTCCCCTGTTCACGCTCTGTCTCTCTCTGTCTCAAAAAATAAATAAATGTTAAAAAAAATTAAAAAAAAATTAAAAAATTTAAAACAACACAAAAAATCAAAGGCTGCTAGATCTTAGGTGTCTTTTGGTCTGGTTGTTGAAAGTAGCTTGATAGGTTAGAGAAAAAAGGGAAAATAAGAAAAAAAAGAAAGAAAACATTTGAAAATTTGAAAAAATGAATACACCCACATAGAATAAAATTAAATTATGGAAGTAAAATCGTATTTAAGAAATTTACAAAAAAGTAATAAAATAGGAAAAAATTAAAAATCTTTTTAATAAAAATGGAAAATGAAAGTAAATTTTTTCTCCTTCTGTATTCAAGAATAAGAAAAAGAAAAAAAAATTGAATAGATGGACCAGAAAACAGACTGAAATATGATTGAAATTACATCAGTTTCCCCTAGATGTCAAACTATGAAGTACTTTATAGTCCTTAAACTAAGCAGGTGGAGAGACTTGCGGTATTTCTGAAGAGTGAGGTTGGCCCAGTTGGGCAGGGTTGAGTGTAATGGCTCCATTCTCCTCTAGATGGTGCTGCTTAGCTTACTGGGGTGGATTGTTGTAGAGGGTGTAGGCATGTATGTGCATGTGCAGGAGGGGTGAAAATGGTGTCACCCAGCTACCCAGTCTCTCCTATCAGAATTCTGTGCTCTCTCGACTGACAGTCTAGCATCCCTCTTTGTCTCTGGTTTCTCTCCGCTCCCCACTTTTACACTATCCGGCTGCCAGGTAGCACCTCCCTCCTGAGTTTTATCCTAGATGCAGCTGTGTTTCCCAACCCCTCACTTTGTGGCTCAGAATGGATCAAAGGGGGAGGGTCTCACTGAGTAATGGCCAGGTGCCCACCTGCCCCCAGGAACGTTCACAGGACCATGCTGCTGCTGCTGCTCAGAGACCACAGTTGGGTGCCCCGCCCCAGAAAAAGTTCACATGATCATGTAGCAGCAGCATTTCAGGAATTATGGTAAATCCCACACACATCTGGCACCAGGCTTCTCCCTTAATGTCCTTGTTCCAGCACCAGTGAATATGGTTGTTCTCCAGGGTTTGCTGGGACCTTTGGCTGGGACCTCCACAGCCTCTACCAAATATCCTCCCAGCAGGGGAACTGCCTCTCCCCGTGTGGCCCGAGGACCCCTTGGACCTTGCTGTCTGCTCCTGGGGATTTGCCCTTTCCACCAGAGCACCGCTAGGTATTGAGCTGCAGAGTTTCAGACTCTGCACTGCCCCTGTTTATAGAGTCTTAATGGAATTTAAACCCTCTCCTTTCTCCCTTTTTTGTCCAGTCCCTTGTGTGCTCTTTCTTTTCTCTCCAGCTGCTTTGCAGAGGGAGGCAGGGGGATGCTTTCCCGTATTCCCCCTGTCTCTGTTCTCTCTCCACAAGCAAACAACCTCCTTGCCGTCCCTGGCTTCTCTCTCCCCCCAGTTCACCTCTCCACACCATGTTTCTGCCAAGTTCTGTGGTTTAGGTTGTGCAGATTGTTGTGCTAATCCTCAAAACAGTTTTCTAGGGGTGCAAGATGGTTTAGTGTTGATATGGCTGCATTTCAGGATTGAGAGATGCAAAAAAAACTTACATGCTGTTCTGCCATCTTCACCCCACCCCCTGCCTTTTAATGTTTTTTGTTTTTTGTTTTTTTTAAATTTCCGAGAGAGAGACAGAGCCTGAGTGGGGGAGGGGTTGTGAGAGGGAGACACAGAACTTGAAGCAGACTCGTCTTCGCACTGTCAGCACAGAGCCTGATGCGGGTTTTGAACCCACCTACTGTGATGAGATCATGACCTGAGTTGAAGTCAGATGCTTAACCACCGAGTCACTCAGGTGCCTCCCAGCTAGTATTATTTAATCATGGTTCTAAATTTTAGTTTAGACATCATACTTCTATTTGTATTGATTAAATCCCTGGCTGTCATTTCTCCGTGTTCTTTCTTGTAGGGTGAATTCCTCCTTTTCATTTTGGAGGAAGAAAAAAATTAATAAAGAGTTGAAATTAAAATATTAAAACAAAACCAAATCAAGTAAAGGAATCTAGATTCTAGATGTGTTTCAGTCTGCTTGTTGAGAGAAGCTTGATAGAAAAGAGGAAAAGAAGAAAAGAAAAAAGTTTAAAAAAATTTTAAAAATTAAAAAAATTTTAAATAATAAAATAGGACAAAATAAAATAAATATAAAAATTTGCTTCTCTGTAACCAAGAACAAAAAAGAAGAGAAAGAAAAAATTAACATAAAAACAGAAGCAATGAAATGTAACCAATGAACAAGCAAACAAAATGAAACCCAAATGAAGCTAGCTCCAGTTTCCCTAGAACTGAAATTTTGTAGCACACAAAAGTCTGTATTTGTGTTGGTCTCCTAAGGAATGTGCCTGGATGGCACAGATGGGTGGGGTTTGGTTTAACAGTTCTGTTTTCCACTTGGTGCTGCTTAGCTCCCTGGGGTCAATTAGTATGGGTGTGCTAGAGGTGAAAATGTCTTTGCCCTACTCTCTAGTCACCAGTTCAGGAATTTCGAGCTTTCACAGATGCACAATCAAGTACCCCTTCTTTGTCTCAGGTTTCCATCTGCTCCTTGTCTTTACCCTGTAATTGCCTAAGCTGTCTGCCTGCCAGGCGGTGCCTCCCTCCTGAGTTTTATCTTGAATGGGCCTGTGTTTCAAAACTACGCACTTCAGAGATGAACCCCCCCCACCCCCCACCACATTTGGCTGGGACCTACACTGATTCTCTGGGGGAAGGTCTGACTGAGCAATGGCCAGGTACCAACTCGTCCCAGAAAATGTTCTCATGATCCTGCAGCAACAGAGGCTGACAGTTCATAGTAAATCACAACCCACAGATGGCACACAACAGGTTTTGCTGCACTTAGCTGGCATCTTTGTCCCAATATCTGGTAATGTGGCAGCCCTCCGAGGTCTGTTTGGACCTTTGCCTGCTTGGAGGCCGTATTGCTTTTACCAAATGCACTCAACCAGGGGAACCTCTTCTCCCTGTATGGCACAGGGAATTCTCAGACCTCACTGCCTGCTCCCAGGGATTTCACTCTGCTTCCTTGCTGGAGTACCGCCAGGCACTGAGCTCTGAAACTTCAGACTCTGTGCTCCACTGTTTATAGAAACTGGAGGTGTTGAAACTCTCTCCTTTCTCCCCATCAATGATTTTGAGGAACAGGTTTCTTGTCCAGTCCCCTGTTAGTGTTTTCACTCTCTTTCTCTCCAGCTACTTTCAGGGGCAGTATTTTTATTGTGTAATCCTGATGTACTGCACTCTGTACTCTTTTCTCTTTCTGGACCCTCTCTCTGGGTCCTCCCTACCCTCTGGAGCACCATGGCTTTTCTCCCAGTTCACCTCTCCACACCATGTACCTGCCAAGTTCTCTTGCTCAAATTATGCAGATTGTTGCATTAGTCCTCAGGTCAATTTCCTAGATGTTCAAAATGGTTTGATGTTGATCTAGCTGTGTTTCAGAGATGAGACAAGCTCAGGGTCCCCATTCTACTCTGTCCTGTGCTAACTTCATTATTATTGTGTGGAAATGTAACATTTTCTGTATGTTGATTTTATATCCTACAACTTTACTGAACTCATGTACTCTGATAGTTAGGTTTTTCTATATATGGTATCATGTCATCTGCAAATAGTGACAGTTTTACTTCTTCCTTACCAATTTGTATACCTCTTATTTCTTTTTCTTGTCTAAATGCTGTGGCTAGGTCTTCCAGTAGTTGTTGAATAAAGATGCCTTGTTCCTGATCTTAGGTGAAAAGCTCTCAGTTTTTCACAATTCAGTATGTTAGATGTGGGTTTGTCACATATGGCATTTATTATATTGAGGTATGTTCCCTCTGTACCCGCTTTGTTGACATTGGGGTGAATTCCTCCATCTTGTCATATTGTCAAGGTAAAAAAAAAAAAAAAAAAAAAAAAAAGAACCTAGATTCTAGGTGTGTTTTAGTCTGCTTGTTAAAAAAAAGCCAAGTCTAAAAAAAAAACCACAATTTTAAAATATTTAAAAATGGCCTTTTCTGATTCCCAAAGGAAAAAACAAACAAAACAAAAAAAGAAGAGAAGCTAGATCTATTTCCCCTAGAGCTGAAGCTTTGCAGCACTCTATGATCTGTTTGGTGTGTGGGAATGGTTTGTGCTGGTCGTCTGGTTGTGGGCCTGCTATGCTGATTCTCAGGCAGTCTTGCTCTAGTGGAGATGGCCCCTGTAGGGTGCAGATGGCCTCAGTGTCCACTTGGTGGTGGTCTTTTGCTCTTTGAAGTAGGTCAGTGCTGTTGGGCTGGGTGAAAATGTCCTTGCCCTGTTCTCATGACCCAGAAGCAGAAAGCTGGTGCCCACCACTCTTCAGAAAGCCCTCACAGAAGAGCAAACAATCACCTCTCTTATTTCCCCAGCTTCTGCCAAATCCTGCCTTCACCCTGCGTTGGTCAGAGCTGTCTGCCTGCAAGACTGCACACCACTCCTGTGTTTCACCCCACTCCTGTCTTTTAGCTCAGATTCACAGCAGGGTTTCACTCCATATTTTAGAAATCTGTGCAGCATGGACCCACACTAATTCTGTGGAGGAGTGCCTTGCTGAGCTATGGCTGGCACTGGCTTCTCCCAGAAATCGGTTATGTTACCATGCAGCAGCTCAGAATTTATGGTAAAGCCCAGCAGAAAGTCAGCACCAAGGCTTGTTGCCCTCAGCCAGCATTCCTGTTCCTATGTTAATGAATGGGGCAGCTCATTGGTGCCTGCTAGGTCTTTTTCCTCTGGAAATGCCTCTCCCAAATGCACTCCACACAGGGGAACTGCTTCCCCGTGCAACCCAGGGGACCTTCAGAACACGCTGTCTGCTCCCAGGTCTCCCCTCTCCTTCCCCATGGGAGTATGGGAGCACCACCAAGCCTGCCAGGCATGATCTTGGTGATGGCATGGATCTCCAAAACTTCAGACAGCATTCAGCTGTTTATAAAAACTTGTGGCTGTCTGCCCGTCTCATTTCCCCATTTAGTGGTTTTGGGGAAGAGTTTTTCTTATGCAATTACATGCTCACACTTTCTCTCTCTCTGTCTCTCTCTCTCTCCTGTCTTCATGATCAGGGCTCCCTTTATCCCAGTACCTGCAGCTTTTCTCTCCCCTAAATAAAATTTCTGTAGCTCCTATCTTCCATGATGTGGCAGTTTTTTCGCCTCTGATTGTGCATTTTTGCTATCTTAATCCTTATCGACTTCTTGGGTGTTCAGAATCATTTGGTATTTATCTAGCTGTGTTTGAGAGATGAGGCAAACTTATGGTCTCCCTACTCTGCCATCTTAACTCCTCTCATTGATAATGATTTATTGCTTAGATATGTAAGTTTCCAAATATTTCTCTTACTATGGTAGATATATGGTTTGCAACTGTCAGAACCATTAATAGAGACTGCAGTGATATACACTACTTACAATCGTGTTAAAGCCTTTGTTTCCATGTAAAATGCTTTGCTTAATTGCACAGTAGATAATAACTATCTTTTTTTCTTGAGAGAGAATGCATGCGTGTGCACACAGTTTGGGGAGGGGCAGAAGATGAGGGAGAAAGAATTTTTTTAAGTTTATTCCTTTTTGAGTGGGGTTAGGGACCAAATGAGAGGGAGAGAGAGGATCCCAAGCAGGCTCCATGCTGATCGCATGGAGCCTGATGTGCGGCTCTATCCCATGAATTGTGAGATCATAACCTGAGCTGAAATCAAGAGTTGGATGCTCAACCAAGTGAGCCACTCAGGCTCCCCGGAGAGGGAGAATCTTCAGTAGGCTCCATGCCCAACGCAGAGCCTGATGTGGGACTTGGTTGATTTCAGGACTGTGAGATCATGACCTATACCAAAATCAAGAGCTGGATGCCTGATTGAGTCACCCAGGCACCCAGATAATACTAACATCTGATTGTTCTTTTTTTTTTTTTTTTTTCAACGTTTTTATTTATTTTTGGGACAGAGAGAGACAGAGCATGAACGGGGGAGGGGCAGAGAGAGAGGGAGACACAGAATCGGAAACAGGCTCCAGGCTCCGAGCCATCAGCCCAGAGCCTGACGCGGGGCTCGAACTCACAGACCGCGAGATCGTGACCTGGCTGAAGTCGGACGCTTAACCGACTGCGCCATCCAGGCGCCCCTGATTGTTCTTTTTGATTGTTTGTTCCTTTTATCAACACTGTAAGTATTATTATAGGGATTTTACTATTTCGAAGACTTTACTGTGTGAAGCTAATTTATAATATTCTTCAAACATGTATTTATTTATTTGTTTATTTATGATGCTTATTTTTTGAGAGGGAGAGAGACACAGAGTGTGAGTGGGGGAAGGACAGAGGCAGAAGGAGACACAGAATCTGAAGCAGGCTCCAGGCTCTGAGCTGTCAGCACAGAGCCTGATGTGGGGTTTGAACCCACAAACCATGAGATCATAACCTGAGCCAAAGTCGGATGCTTAACCGACTGAGCCACCCAGGTGCCCCCAAACCTTTTTTTAGTATTGCTAATGATTTTCGTTGAATTTTGAGCACTGACAGAATGTGCTTAGCACTTTAAACTTTCATACAGCTTTTGAACATGATTTGCATCTAATATCGTTGACGCAGAATGAACAAACATTTTAGAATGTCTCTAGACCAGTGGCGGGAGGGGGGGTGGTGCCTGAGAAGTAATCAAATACAGGGACATAAGATATACAGTCTGGGAAGAATGGGGCCCATGTGCTGAGGACAGCCACCCCACCCTGAGTCCCCTGGGCAGTGCTGTGTCACACACTCTTCTTAGGCCCACCCTGGGTGAAAGTACTCTCAGGAGACCACAGGGCTCTGGGTTTGTGGATTAGTACCTATAAATATTTATCTAGAAATATTTAGTTATAGGCTTCATTAGAGGGTAGAGAGTCTTTGAAAAAGGCTCTTAACTTTGGGGGAAAATGTCAGAATGGGTTCCCACCCCCTTGTTGTGGGCCCTGGTCTCACCAGTGTTGGCTCCTATAGGGAACACTCCCTGTCTGACCCTGGTAGGAAGCCAAACCATGAGGAGTTATGGCATCTTGGTCTTTGGAGTACATGCTTTTTAAGAAGACCTTGCCTTAGCCCTCCCTGTTTTGTCTTCTCTACCCTCCCAGAATACATGTGATCCACCCCCTCCCCCAAACTGCAACATCACCCTGAGGTGCTCTGTGCCCTGGGCTTCTGCCCTGCAAATATCACCCTGACCTGGAAGTGTGCCGGGGAGCACCAGACCCAAGACAGAGAGCTTGTGGAGACCAGGCCGAAGGGGATGGAACCATCCAGAAGTGGTGGCCATTGTGTTGCTTTCTTGAGATGAGCAGAGATACACATGCCATGTGCAGCATGAGGGGCTGCCTGAGCCCATCACCATGAGATAGGATAAGGAAGGAGATTAGGAGTGGAGCCACATATCAGGGTAACAGGAGCCCTTCTAGAGGCTTTCAGCAGAGGCAGGGCACAGAGACACCCCTCACTTTTCCTTTCCTCCTCAGATCCATTTTCCCAGCCCACCATGCTCATTAAGCAGCATCTGCTGACTGGGTTCTCCTTGGTGCTCTCATCGTTGGGATTGTTTGAACAGCAGTTTAGATTGTTGGAAGTATAGTTGCTAGAGGCATGCTCTAGAACAACAAGAACTCTTTGGGGAAGAGGTCTAGGTTTCTTCATTCTGATCTAGAACTCTCTAACCCCAGGATACATTGGAAACTCCTGTTCCTATTAATTCTGAAGGAAATATGGAGACATCCTTCTGTGCAGCAAAGCCTGGTGTGTGTGGGTGGGGAGGTGGGGGGGGGGGCTCATGGCTGGTGGGAGGGCAGCTAGAAGAAGGTGGGAGGCTGGAGACTGCTGGACCCCCAAAGCCCCAAAACCAGGTGGGTAATGCATGTGGTTGCCTCTGCATTCCAGGATCTCGATCTAACTTCATATCTCCTGCTCCTTCATTTAGGAGGGTTCCAGAGCAGACATGGATGAGATCCAGAAAGTACCTGAGTTCCTGGGAAGTAGGTCTCTTTCTGGTGGGATGAAAATTCCCACGTCCTTCTCACTCAAGATCCTAAATATTTTAAAAAGATGAAGTGGGAGTGAACCTGGCCCTAATTGAATTGGCAAATGTGAAGGGAGGGTGTTATGTGTGTGCGTGTGTCTGTTTGGGTGGGTTCACAATCCCATTGAAATGTGTATGGGTATTTGTGTGTGGAGGTTTGTATAGATGTGTGTGAGCATATACAAGCATGTATGTGTGTTTGTATGTATATGTGTACCTGTATGTGTTTGAGCATTGCTCTGATGTCGTAGACTCTAAGTCTAAAGTTCTCTTTAAGAGCAGACACAGAATTAAAAAGAGAGATGGCTAATGTCCGGGAAAAAGACAAGAGCCCCGAATAAGGGTCCTTGCCCCGTATTTATTCAGATCAGAAGGCTTGCAAACGTGATGGGCATGCACAAAGAGACAAAATAAACTAGGAACATTAACTTGTGGATGTGAGGGAGGGAAAGGGGATTTTGAAGATATACAGTGTTTGGGGTTTGGGTCAATATAAAACAAATTCCAGGCGCCGGGCAGATGTGTAGATGGTTGTTAAGAGCAGACAGGAGGTGCCGTTCCTATTTATCTTTGCCAGCCTAGGGGATGAGACAGACAGGGAGAATAACCTCAGGGTTGACAAGACTCCTATTCTTTTGTTAATCATCTCTGCTCTGGGCTGCTTTGCCTGCAGCTCTGTGGTCCAAAGTCCAGTTCACCAATTTACTTGTCCTGGGCCTATTCTCCTATGAAAGCAGCTTTCTGCTGAAGTACTAAACTTGGGGTGCTTTCACCCTGAATATCTAATCTTGTTATTCCTATGTATTGGGCACCTTTGTGCTGATTCTATTTCAGGCCTTGCCTCTATTTTGGGGGGTTCAGCATCCCCTCCCTATTTTGGGGTGCCTTTGCACCTCCCTGTTTTTGGCACCTTTGTGCCTCCCTATTCTTGGAGTGCCAATCTGGTTACCCAAACTTGGGTGTGAGCATTTTATGACTTTGTGTTTCTTTGTGCTTTGTTAACCCATTGGTGTAGGCCCGGGGGAGTCCTAAGCTTATCCCCCACACTCTGAGGATTCTTCACACTCTTGTGGCCACCCTGGCCATTTCATGGTTGCCTTACCCCCACCCTATAGGTTAGAAGTGGCAGAACAGCTTTCCATCTGCAGCACATGAGAGGGGCTCAGGGTGATGAGTGATGGGGAGAACTGGTACTTGTCATAGTAGGAAGAAGAAAACAGGAGCTAAATTGGTGGGACTCTTACTTCCTGGGTTGTACTTAATAAAAGTCTCACACACTGTTTTAAGGGATGTCATGAATTGAATAATTTAAAACCTCCTAATAGCCCTACAAGATGGGGAAAGTTATCAACCCCATTTTATAGGCAAGGAAAGCGAGGGCACTCAGGTTGAGTGACTCAGTTGGCTGAGCCATGATTCTACAAAATGGTCAGGCTACTGAGCCCAAGTGCTGTTTTTGTTTTTTTGTTTTTTGTTTTTGGCTTCTGCACACTGTTCATCTGACTCATTAAGGGTCACCTTAACAGCCTCATTCTGTGGTTCTGCTAGCTTCTTCTCTAGCACTGAGTCTTATCGGGAGTATGTGTTTTTCACTGTACCTACTGATAAGTCCATGGGGTTTGAAGTGACAGGAGAGTTGGTTCTACATTAGCTGATGGAGTGTGTTTGCTGGAGGTGGCAGGAATGGAGGGTTACATCTAGGCTGTAGGCAATCAATGGTGTCTGCATCTGAGCTGTGAGGTGTGCTGTCCACAATGCTGAGGGGGGAAGACCTTCGCCATGGGAGGGCAGAGTTTCTCCATCACTGTTTTATTCACAGATCGAAAGTACAGCCCTGTTTGAAAGTACAGCCCTCTGAGAGACACTGGCATGATCACTCATGTCCTTCCAATCCCTGCTGCCCTTAACTTCTCTGTTTCTAAGTGACTCTCTGGTAATACCTGCTCTCCAAGGTGAGAGGTGAGGCAAAGTCTAGCCTCACCCCTGCTCATGGCACTTCCTCCCACCCTGCCTACTGCTCCCTCCTGGGGCCTCCTCAATGGAGTGAGAGGAAAGAACTTGACGTTCATGTTGTAAAGAGAAAGGATGTCTGTCTTCAAGAAAGGGAAGAGCTACCTTAGGGGGAGAATGGAGTTACTCCTTGTGGGCTGGTGGGCTGGGGGCCTCAGTGTCTTGCTGGATGTAGGCGGGATGCTGACCTCAGTTTCTGTCTTTCCAACATAGCTGCTTGCCTCAGCAAAGTTTGCAAGTTGAGAAGACAGTAGAGAGTCAGCCGGCAAGCTGGAAGTCATGATCCAATTTTCAGATCCAGCATCACCACTGCCACATCTTATTGGTTAGAAGATAATTCCAGGTCTTGCCCACACAAATTGGGAGATTCCACAAGGCCATGTGGACCAGGAGGTGGAGACCATTGGGCCTTATTATAATCTGTATGGGGATGTTCCAGGTGACAGATGACAGAAATGGAGGGTAGCACAGTCTCTGAACTGGATGTGTCCATACACGGATTGCACAACCTTTTTTTTTTTTTTAATGTTTATTTATTTTTGACAGAGAGAGACAGAGCATGAGTGGGGAAGGGGCAGAGAGAGAGGGAGACACAGAATCCGAAGCAGGCTCCAGGCTCTCAGCTGTCAGCACAGAGCCTGATGCGGGGCTCGAACTCACAGACTGCGAGATCATCACCTGAGCCGAAGTCGGACACTCAACTGACTCAGCCACCCAGGCGCCCCAGACTGCACAATCTTTGACCAAGATGATTATAACTCCAGGTTCCATGTTGGACGAGATGATCTGCCGAGCTGAGCTGTGTTATCAAAGCAAGGTCCTAGATACAAGATTCACACTGTGATTTGGAAAGGCCTATCTCAACTTTGTTGCACCTGGCAGGTCATCCTCTCTAATCATTTCCCCCTTCACTTTTCAGACCTTCTAAACTCTAGGAAAGCACCATCACTAAACTGAACCATTTTTTTTTTTTTTTCTTTCCTGTGTTATGCTGCCAGAGAAATCCTGGTCTCCCACTATTTCTTCCACCCTACCTCATATGGGATCCCACAAAGTCACTTCTTGTGATTCTATTTTGTTCATTTCTTTCCCTTCAGGTTATTTCTTCGTGATTTTCTCTTGTATTGGTGAGTCAGTTACATTAGGAAATTAGTATTCTCTAACTAAACCTTTCCACTAATTTTTGGGTCAAATGGGCAAAGATTCTCTTTCCAAATGTCAGCTCTGTCCCACACAGGGATAAGCCATGGTAGGAGGGTTCCTAGAAAGTCACGGATTGGCACAGAAGCTCATCAGCAGGAGACATTTAGGTCACAAAGGTATGTACCTACATCTTCTTTATGTCCCTAGCATGTGGCACAACACCTGGCCCTCAGTAGGCACTCAATAAGCTTCTGTCTGGGTTCTGTTTCCCCAGAACTTGTTATACTAGTTGCATTTACTAGGTTATTCATCCCAGTGTGAATTCCTTCATGTTTCTCTCACTGAGGCCTACCAGACTGCTAGACAGCTACTGCCTAATATGCCTAATACATTTCTGAAAAAAGTGGGACTATCTTTGGTAATTCAAAATTTATTGCATTTGATACGTGCACAACGTTTGAAAACTTTATGTAACATAAAAGAGTATATAGAGTGAGCAATAAATTTCCTCCTCCATGCCATCCATAATTCTTCTAATTCTCTCCCTAGACATAACGGTTGTTACCAGTTTCCACAGTTACATAGAGAGAGATTCCATTTTAGCACGTGGCATTTTACCAAATATACCATCTGCATCTTTTCTCAATTACCAATATATTCTGAGACTGCCCCACTGTTAACATACAAATCTGGTTGAAGATTTGCTATTGATATTAAGATACTGATAATGACAATTCTGTCATTTGTGATTTAAAAAAAATTTTAAGTAAAGCAGAAATGATCCTTATTCCATAGGGATAGAATTTCAGAGGAGTACAGGGTCACTCAGATTAAAAATAGATTTCATTCACCTTCCTCCCATGAGGTGACTTTTGTCTGTGTGACTATTTTCTGGTCATTATGGTGAAGCAGAATGAGGTAGTACATGTTGCCTTTAAAGGAGAGAAACATCCTTTTTCTGCTTGCCCTGTTCATGGACCATGGACATGGTCTTAAGTACCCTGGCTCATGCTAATAAGGGCAGCTCACCACTATGAGGGAGGAGGACTTCCAGGAGTGGGTGGCCATGGTGGTCTGTTCTGCAGATTAGCAGAGAGTTTTATACAGGGTGCACCAGGGTGGGCTCCCTGGGACAGTGTACTGGGTTGGAGGAAGGGAGAGCTGGGCCCCAGGGACAGCACAGGGAGACTGGAGACTGTTCTCCTCATTTTGTAGCCATGGGGCTGCCCTGGGGGCATGTTTGGCTCACCAGGTATTACATTTGAGAGCCTTTGTTTCTTCTCTTCCCTTCCTGTACTGTTACGGAGTTCCCCTGTTCATTCCAGTCAGGATGGCAATCACTGCTGGTGACCTTTCCTCCTCCTCCTCCTGTCTGATGGCAGTAGTAGTGGAGGTTGAGACTGGAGAAGAAATCCCTCAGATGGAAAAGGAACACAAGGTCATTTGTCTTTGGGTTCTGTCAGAAATCCGTATTTACCCAGCCTGGCTTGGTTGGCCCACCCTGAGACAGTTGATTCCAGGTCCCTCATGTCTTGTGTCCTGGTGATCCCACATTTACATTGCATGATTTCACCCTATTCTGTTTGTTACCAGCAAGTCACTAGGTCCAGCTTAAGTTCTCAAAGTAGATATCACACAAGGGCATGAATACCAGAGGATGGGAACATTGGAGTCATCTTAGAGTCGCCTACAACAGGGGTGACTTTGGGAACCACCTGAATGCATGGCCTCTCACAGAGCTGTGGCTAGAAATGCAGAGACTAGCATAAATGAAGAGGTCATGTCAAAGATTGTTGGTGATCACTCCCCAGGAATCCAGATCAAAATCATGATGCCAAATGTTGCATTTGGAATGGCATGAGGCTCCACCATCAACTGTGACTCAGGATGTGGTGACAGAGAAGCTGGGACAGTGCTGCATGTATTTGGCACAGACGGTGTGAGTGGCAGTCATGTCATCCACCTGTCAGGAGCAGCAGTGATAGCAGTCCTGGCCTCAAGGTCGAGTTGTGTGAACAGTAGCATCACCAGGGGCCAGTGATTCTTATTTGGGCCTTGACCTAGGGTGGAATTGTGGATTCTGTTCCTGGTTGTGTGGCCTCAGGCCTGTTCTATGACTCTCTGGAATAAAATGAGGCCCAATACTCTATACACACACACACAATTTATATTTTATATTTCATATACTTATTTTAAAATGTTTTAATATTTATGTTCTATATAATTTATATTTTTATATTATATATTTATAGTTTATAAGATATGTATATGACTATATATAGATGTTTCCTTATATAGTTTTAATTAAAACAACTTGGAATCTGTTCAAAACAAGGAGTGAAAAATCCATGAGGGAATACTTCCAGAGAGCAGAGATTCAGAATTTTTTTCCACTTTTATTGAGAAATAATTGACATATATCATAAGTGTACAACCTGTTGATTTGATTAATTTATATACTGCAAAATGATTGCTACCATAGAGTTAATACTTGCATTATGTCACATACTTTTGTGTGTGTGTGTGTGTGTGTGTGTGTGTGTGTGTGTGTGTGGTGGTGGGAACATTTAAGGTCTACTCTTTTAACAATGAGAGTTTTTTTGTTGAGCGGATAACCACTTCCAAAATCTTCCACCTGGCTTTACCCCATGGGAGAAGAAAATGTGTGGATGTAAGACCTCTTCCCACAATGAGTGCTCTCATGAATGACTTTAGTGCTTCCCTATCTGGTAGAGCCCAGGATTGCTTGTGGATTTGTTACAAAATATTCAGGTCTCTCCCCAGACCTACCATCTTAGAATGCTAGGTGTGGGCCCAGGAATCACTTACTTAATAAGCCTTACAGGAGAGGCTGATGCACAGCTACGTGGGAATCCTGCTTTATGTGCTTGCTGCTCAGTGTGTGATCCGAAGACCAGCAGCAGCAGCACCAACCTTGTTATAAACCCAGAATTTCACACTGCACTCCAGACAGGAAATTCCTGTGCACACTAAAGTTTGGGCCTCCCTAGTCTATGTGTCCTAGATGCAGAACCAGAACTGTTCAGTATGTGTGTGTGCTCTGATTAGCTTGCTTAGTACTAAGGAGTCCATAGTTTGGTCCTGTTCCTTTCTTTTCTTTGGCCATCACTCCCTTGGTGACCTCATCTATGCTGAAGGCTCTAAACATCATTTATATGGTGTCACCTCCCACATCTATTTATCCAACCTAGATATTTCTCCTACCCTGCACTCTATATCCAACTGCCAACCTCACTTGCATTTCTAATAGACATCTCAGATTTGACATTCCTAAATTGGGTACTTGTGCTTTCCCAGATGTCCTACTTCCAGAGTCTTCCCTGTTTCCACAGAAGGCAATCCACATTTCTACTTGCATCTGGAATATTGGATGCCCTCGATTCTTCCTTCTCACAACCCAGAATTAATCCATTAGGAAATGATGCAAAGTCCATCTTTAAGTATATCCAGAAACCAGTCAATTCTATTATTTTCCCTCCTCACACCCTATACATACAGCCAACTTCTCCCTCCTGAAACACTGCACTAGTTATGTACAGTTTCCCCTACTGATTCCTTGCCCTTCACCTTTTGATTCTGCAGAGCAGCAAATAGATGCTTCTAATCTCCTTAGAAGGAGATTCAAAACTATCTGGTAACTCCACATCTCACTCAGAGAAAAGTCAAAACCCTTCTAATCCTAAGGCCTGGACATTGGACTTCATTTTAACTGTTCTCTGCTCCAGACACAGCAGCTGCCTCACCATTCCTTGAACACAAGACTTGCTCTTGCCCTAGTGTATGTGCACTGGAGGTTCCCCTGCCTGGAAGGAACTTCCCCCCAGATGTTCTCTTTAACAATTCCTTCATGTCTTTAAATCTCTAAAAGGTCACCTCAGTGAGACTCACAGTTACCACCGTAGTAAAGTAGCCACCTTCCCTGTCCCTGCACAGGCGTTCTCTGGGTCACCTTCCTCAAAGCACTTCCCGACTTCTAACACACACCCTTTCCTTATTTATTAGCACATAGTCTGTCCCTTACTACCAGAACATATGCCCCACATTGTGGGAAAATTTTGCCTGTTTTTAGTTCTTAGGTGTCCTACGTGCTATAATATTGTTCCTGTATCTGACACTCAGTTATCAGTTGGATAAATGGTCAGCATAGAGCACCTGTCTCTTCCAGATGAGCCTCAGGCCACAGCTGTTCGTGGCAGCCACGACTTTTCTCACCAGTGCTGGTCTCCCTGCTACTCCCACCTCCTCCATCCCTACACCCACACCATCCCTCCTGCACAGCACAGGGAACAATTACAGTTCTCTCTTCAGAAAAGGTGTACCTAGGCTTATGGGTCATATATTGCAGACAAATGTGAATTCAGATTAGACACTGCTTTCTCCCTCTAGGAATTAAGGTTGGAGCCAGAACTAGGAGCTCTAGAGCCAAGGGCAGGGGAGCAGCAGGTGAGCGGAGAAGACACTAACAAATTTATTTATTTATTTATTTCAAAAAATTTTCAACAATATTTCAATTCAATTTTATTTTCACATTAAAAAAATTATGTTTGTCTTTTTAAAAATATAATTTATATTCAAATTAGCTAACATCCAATGTATACAGTGTGCTCTTGGCTTTTGGAGTAGATTCCCATGATTCATCCCAACACCCAGTGTTCATCCCAACAAGTTCCCTCCTCAATGCCCATCACTCATTTTACCCTCCCTCCTAGTCCCTATCAACCCTCAGTTTGTTCTCTGTTTAAGAGTCTCTTATGGTTTGCCTCCCTCTCTGTTTGAAGCTATTTTTTCCCTTCCCTTCCTTCATGGTCTTCTGTTAAGTTTCTCAAATTCCACATATGGGTGAAAACATGTGATCTCTTTCTCCGACGGACTTATTTCACTTAGCATAATATCCTCCAGTTCCATCCACGTTGTTGCAAATGGCAAGATTTCATTCTAATTGCTGAGTGGTATTCCATTGTATATGTATGTGTGTGTGCGTGTATGTGTATATGTGTGTGTGTGTGTGTATATATATATATATATATATATATATATATATATATATATATATTACATCTTTACCCATTCATCAGTTGATGGACATTTGGGGTCTTTACATAATTTGGCTTTTGTTGATAGCACTGCTATAAACACTGAGGTATATGTGCCCCTATGAAGTATCATTCCTCTATACTTTGGATAAATTCCTAGTAGTGCTATTGCTGGGCCGTAGGGTAATTCTATTTTTAAATTTTTGAGGAACCTCCATACTGTTTCCAGAGTGGCTGCACCAGTTTGCATTCCCACCAACAGTACAAGAGGTTTCCCGTTTCTCCACATCCTCACCAACATTTGTTGTTTCCTGAGTTGTTAATTTTAGCCACTCTGATTGGTGGGAGGTGGTATCTCAGTGTCGTTTTGATTTGTATTTCCCTGATGATGAGCAATGTTGAGCATCTTTTCATGTGTCTGTTGGCCATCTGGATGTCTTCTTTGGGAAAGTGTCTATTCAATGCTTTCAACAATAGTCAAATTATGGAAAGAGCCTAAATGTCCATCAACTGATGAATGGATAAAGAAGATGTGGTTTATATGTACAATGGAATACTACTTGGCAATGAAGAAGAATGAAAGCATGCCATTTGCAGCAACATGGATGGAACTGGAAGGTATTATGCTGAGTGAAATAAGTCGGTTAGAGAAAGGCACATAGCATTGTGGAACTTGAGAAACTTAACAGAAGACCATGGGGGAAGGGAATGGGAAAAAAAAGTTACAAACAGAGAGGGAGGGAGGCAAAACATAAGAGACTTTTAAATACAGAGAACAAACTGAGGGTAGATGGTGTGGGGAGAGGGGAAAATGGGTGATGGGCATTGAGGAGGGCACTTGTTGGGATGAGCACTGGATGTTGGATATAAGCGATGAACCACAGGAATCTACCCCCAAAACCAAGAGCACACTGTACACACTGTATGTTAGCCAATTTCACAATAAATTACATTTAAAAAAATTTTTTAAAAAGAAAAGTGTCTATTCATGTCTTCTGCCCATTTCTTCACTAGATTATTCTTGGATGTTGAGTTTGGTAAGTTCTTTATAGATTTTGGACTCCTTCCTGGAATTTAATAAGGATAAGAAATTATTGCACCCTTTCTCTGTCCCCAGAATCTGCTTTTTAAAAATGATGGGGGAAAAGACTGAAAGAATAATCCAGAAGAGCCCTCAAAGAAGAGATGGATGAATCTGAAAATTCATCTTTCAGTACCATAGACACTTCTGTGTGCAGGGGCTTACTGGGTCTTATGGGAACAATGAGAGGCCAAAGGACCCCAGCAATGGCCACCGACTGGGGGACATCAAGGGAAAATTAGACCAGAATTCATACAGAAGAGGAAGAATAGGCCTCATTCTCTATATAAGTAAAGGAAAAACCCCAAAAGTTGGGGGCTGAGGGCCTGATCCAGGCCAGAGCCTAGGCTGACCTGGTCAGAGGAAGCTCTTGCTGCCTTTGGTCCAATAGACAGGTGATGTCTGAGTCCTGTGATTACAGGTCCTGGTGGGACAAGGTTCCACTGAAGGGACAAGGACAAGGGAGTAGCAAGATGACTCAACTGAGGAGTGATCATGTCAAAGCCCACAAAGCACTGACCACTGACCAGGCCAGTTCCATCCACACTTGGCTTCTCACAGCCTTATATCTGAACTACAACAGACTCAGCACAGCAATCATGCAGATTCTGGAAGATTCTCAGTGCTTCCATTTATTTCCTGTCTCAACTTCAGGAGTTGAGACAAGAATAGGAAATCGGTCCCATATGACAAGAATAGGGGGGAAAAATTAAAGACGGGTGGAGATGACCCAGTCCCACCTCTGCTGGAACAGAAAAGCAGATCAGTTTTGGGGAGAGGTCCCCCACTGATGGATAGCAGTGGGACAATTTTCCCACCTCTTCACATTATGCTAATAGGAACACAGACACATTCAGACATTTTTAGCAGATAGAAATGTCCAGGGCTCTTGATGTCAAAAAGGTGGAAGTGTGAGCAAATCTTGCATCACTCAGTCCCCTACAAGGCAGCTGGCTCACACTGTGAAAGAAAATAATGAACAAATTCAGGTCAATCATGTAAGTGTTTATATCTCAACAGCCCATCACTTGCTTATAATGTCCCACTCAAAGAATCCTCGTAACCCACTCATGTCCTCTCTGCCCCAACCCCTCCCCACTTCAGGCCCTCTGGGGTCTCACCTTTAGGAGTTCTGAGAGACACACCAGAACTCTGGGCACTGTCACTATTTGGCGTAGAACAAACACGATGTGGTCAGAACCCATAGGAGATTAAAGGAGGAGCTATGAGGTGGATTAGCTATCCCATGAGGTCCCATCTACACTACCCAAGGTCTCAAAGATCACTCCCTCCATACTCTTTGCCTGTGACTAGCACCCTCCTTTTCCACCTGTGGGAAGAAAACATGTCAGAGACCAGGGAGAGGACTGGGCCATGGTATCCAGAGGAATACCCTAGTCCTGTACCAAATCAAAGTTTCCAAAATTCTTACTGAAGAGTCACAGCTGTATTGGTAAGCATGAAAAAAGGATATATAGGAGCACTGGACCAACTGTCTTCCTGGAGGTCTGTCTACATCAGGGAATTTCCCTTGACCTTCAGCTGCTGGGGATCAGGTCCCCAACATCAGAATATAAAGGTGAAAAATGTCTTCATTTGCACAAGTCTACTAAAGAGTTAGTAATTGGCTACACAGTGAGGAAACACATCTCATTAACAAAGCAGGACAAACTTTAGTCTGGGGTTTGAAACCTCCCAGTGGGATAAGAAAACTCAGATTCCTCCCAACTCCTTTCTCTACCTGAATGCTTCTTTCTCCACATCACAGCTCCAACTGCCACAGCTACAGTGACCACAAGGAGAACCTGGCCAGCAACGATGCCCATGATGGGGATGGTGGGCTGAGGAGGCAGTTCATGGGAAGGGAAAGGAAGGTGAAGGGCCCAGACTTCAGGCTTGGATCATGACCTCGCTGATGTTCTACAGAAGAGCTACCTTCTGTGAGAAGAGGCTCCACCCCAAACCCTCCTTATTCCATCTCAAGGTGGTGGGCTTGGGCAGGCCCTTGTGCTGCACATGGCATGTGTACCTCTGCTCTTCTCTAGAAGGTACCACCACAACTGCCCACTTCTGAAGGTCCCATCTTCTGTAGGTCTTGTCTCCACAAGCTCTGTGTCCTGGGTGTGGGCCTCCCCATCACGCTGCCAGGTCAGGGTGATCTCCACAGGATAGAAGCCCAGGGCCCAGCACCTCAGGGAGACCTCATGGGATGGTAGGTCATATGTCTTTTGGGGGTTATGAGGAAGAAGAATCAGAAAATCACACTTTGGGTTGCTTTCATATGACCATCCCGACAATGGAAAGGATAATTGGTTTGGAAGGAAAAAGCACAAGAGCCAGACCAGCCTAGACTTCAGGATGTGGAATTATGTGGAATCAGGGAGAGCGCCCAGGGTAGGAGTGTGCAGGTCTAAAATGGCGAACACTCTAATGGTCTTGTGACTGCAGTGGAGGGTCAGTGACTCAGAAAACACGGAGTCAGACTCCCAAAGATGTTCTCAGATGGAGAACAAGGCCTTGAGAGAAAAATCATGGTTCACAAGGTGGCTGCCCAGGTCAAAGGAACTGCTGATGGGTTATTTCAGGGATGATCTCAATCTGCAACCCAGGAGACTGGGTTCCTCATCGCCCTCTAAGGGAGTCACTCCCTAGTAGGAATATGAATACACTGAGGCGGATCTCCCTCTTCCCACCAGTGGGAGGGGCGCTGTTCTGACACTGAGTCCATTTTCCCTTCCTCTGGAAAGCCAGCCGCAGTGGATGGGAGATCAGGGAGTCCTCGTGGTCCCTGTATCTGCTTCCAGCAGTGTCTTCTTCCCCATCTCCAGATACTTGAGGAACCACTCCATGCACGTGCCCTCCAGGTAGTACCTGTAGCGCTCCGCCTCACCGGCTGCCTCCCACTTGCAGCGGGTGATGTGCGGCGCGGTGTCCCGCCATGGCACCCGCAGGGTGATGTAATCCGCGCGGTCGTAGGTGTCACGAAGGTAACGGCAGAGGAAGTGCCCATCAGGCCCCACGTCGCAGCCTGTCATCCTTTGGAAGGTGTGAGACACTGGCCCCGCCCTGACCTGCAATCATTAAAGCCTAAACTGAAAACCAAACCGAGTACAGTCCCCAGGGGCTCTTACCTATTCGCAGGACGGGGGTGGGGCGCAGACTCCGCGTGGCACTAGGACCCAGACACTCGGGGCGACCTTGGCGCGTCCGTAGGGACGGGGGTCGTGACCTGGACCCGGACCCAGGTCGCTCACCGGCCTTGCTCTGGCTGTAGTGGACACGCAATTCATTCAGCCTCACTTGAAGAGTTTGTGTGCGGGTCCTGAAGTTCTGCGTCTGCTGCTCCCACTACTCCGGCCCCTCCTGGTCCACCCACTGCAACCGCGGCTCCATCACCGAACTCGGGGTGTCTCTGTCGAACCGCACGAACTGCGTGTCGTCCACGTAGCCGACTTCCAAGTACCCGTGCTCCCCGCGGCCCGGCCGGGACACCGCGGTGTGGAAATACCTCAGGGAGTGGGAGCCTGTGGGCGCGGAGGGGTGAGACCCCTCCCGACCCTCCTCTCGGCGTGGGGCCCGGGTCCTAGGGGGAGGCGGCCAGGAGGGCACGGACGAGGGGGCTTGTGGGACGGAAGGGGGGTGGCAGGTTGGAGAAGAGTCGGGACCAAGGGGTGGGTGAGGCGGAGGTGAGAGCTCTGGGTCCGAGGCGGTGGAGCAGCCCTTCCGTCTAGCGGTCCCCTGCCTCCGCCCACGCTGGGGCGTTTTCTCTCCCGACCCCTCACTCATCCGTCCTGGTCTCAGGGCCAGGGTCCCCGACAGCAGCAGGAGGAGGGGTCTGGGACGCAAGACTGACATCTCATGTTTTGCGGAGAAGCTAAGTCGCCGCCCTTCCAGTGATTACACTATAACCCTGAACGATGGTGTCGCTGATTGGGTTCCCTAGAAACCCTACACACAACGGGAGAGCGAACTGGGGCCGAATCATGAGTATCCCGGTAGAAGGACCTGACATAGGTTGTGACAGGGAGAAGTGAAACCAGGGGAGATAGGGACTCCCCAACACTGGGCTTCCCCGCCCCCGACACCGCCCTGGGGCCTGAGACCCTGAGAGACAGGCCTAGGGATTTGGGACTTTGTCCTGACACCTTTTCCCCAGTATGGGAGTGCTCTTGTCACATTGTCTCCTTGCTGAGGCAGTGATTCTCAGACATTTTATTTTCAGGATATCTATACAGTCTTACAAATTGTCTTACAAATTAGTAAGTATAATTTTGTGTATGTGGGTTGTATCTATCAGTGTTTACCATAGTAGAAATAAAACAGGTTTTAAAAAAATTTTTATGAACTCATTTTGAATGATATTAATAAGCCATTGCATGTTAAGTAAATAATTATTTTTATGAAAAAAAACTACATCTCAAAATAAACAGGGTAGTGAAAAGATTGGATCTTTGTATTTTTGCATTTTTGCAACTATTTTTTTTGTCTATCACATTAGAAGACTGTTGGATGTTCGTATTTGCTTCTGCATTTAATGTTATTTTTGAAGTATACGAAGAAATATACAGCCTTGCACAAATATGTAGGAGTAGTATTTTAATACCTTTTCAGATAACTGTGGATATCCATCTTTGATAATAAGTTAAAAGTACACAAGTCATACTTTCTCAAAGGTTATTTGCAGAGTGGAATCTGAAACAGTATCAGTGAGTATTTCTTATTCTGTTACATTCAAATCTATAGGCTTGTCTTGCACATTGTCTGGATCTTGTAGTAATTCATGATTTTTATTTCTTTTATTATTTCAATGTAAATGTTTTTATTTTATTTACTTATTTTTTTTTAATTTTTTTTTCAACGTTTTTTATTTATTTTTGGGACAGAGAGAGACAGAGCATGAACGGGGGAGGGGCAGAGAGAGAGGGAGACACAGAATCGGAAACAGGCTCCAGGCTCCGAGCCATCGGCCCAGAGCCTGACGCGGGGCTCGAACTCACGGACCGCGAGATCGTGACCTGGCTGAAGTCGGACGCTTAACCGACTGCGCCACCCAGGCGCCCCTTATTTACTTATTTTTTAAATGTTTGTTTTTGAGAGAGAGAGAGAGAGAGAGAGAGAGAGAAGCAGAGGAGCAGAGAGAGGGAGACAGGACCCGAAGTGGTCTCTGTGCTAACGGCAGACAGCCCAATGTGGGGTTCCAACTCTCGAGATCATGACCTGAGCCAGTCAGAGGCTTAACTGACTGAACCACCCAGGCTCTCCTAATTCATGATTTTTAAAGAAAGGCTTTGTTTCACTAAATTATATAGATCTTCCAGTATTGATTACACTGGAGTCAAATTATCGAAAAAATCACATTGGTCTTAATATTGCCATAGGTCCCAACAGAAAAGTTTGTCAGTACTGGGAAACTGTTAACCTTATTGGTGGTACAAAGTTTTCCAAAATTCTGGTTTTGTCTAGAGAGCTGACATTTTATCAAGGCAACAAGTAACAGTCAGTTGTCATCTGTCAGTTAATTTTCTTGAAGGGACAGGCTCATGTTCATTTTTAAGAAACTTCCACCTACACAAGTCTAAATAATCCAAGTTTCTGTGGCATTCATTACGTCAAGTAAAAATGGCATTCCATACAAAAAGAGGCTATTTTGGTTCATACACATGACATTCCTTGAGAAACAGTATTTAGGAATGTAACAGAAATGATTTATGGGTATATCCCATGTTTTCATATATTTTTAAAATGTGGATTTGAAGATAATTTAGTAAAGATAATTTTTAATGCTTCAGCTAGAATGCTTATTTATTTTAGAGAGAGAGTGCAAGTTGGAGTGAGGGACAGAGGGAGGGGGGTGAGAGAGAGAGAGAGAGAGAGAGAGAATCTTAAGCAGTCTCCATGCCCAGCGTGGAGCCTGTCACCGAGCTCAATACCACCACCTGGGTTTATGACCTGAGCTGAAATCAAGAGTCAGATGCTCAAATGACTGAGCCACCCAGGTGCCCTAGCTATAATGCTTCAAACTGAGTGTAGTTTAAAAAATTATTTTCCAAATATAAGGAAGTGGGGGCAAAGAATAAGCACTATTGTAATTTGGACTTATAACCTCCTTTCTTGCTAAATTTTGGCTCAGTGAAAATGTCAACATAGTGAAAAAGCAAATAATATAAGTAATGTTATGAGAATAGTTTTAACATAATGGATGCCATGAAAGGGTGTCACTGACTTCAAAGGTTCCATGGACCACACTTTTGAGAACTGCTGTTCTGAACCATCTAAGGAGAGTCTCCTAGCTGGTCCCTGTCTTTGCCTCCTCTTCACTTAACAGAATCCATTTACTTGAGCTAGACTCCATGCATACCAAAACTGAGCTTAAAGCTTAGCCCCTGGGCTTATCTAAAGGAGAACTCACCCCCCCCCCCCGAAATGTGATATCAGTGTTCCCAGTCTGGGAAGGGATATAGAGGGACTGGTGGTTCTCCTTTGTAACTGGGAACAATTTGTGCCTGAAGGTGTCAAACTCATACATAACCTAACTTTGTTTTTGTTTTACATGACATTAATATGTATTCATATCCCAGAAAGAAATCTGATGTAGTCAATAAGAGTAAAAACAGTGGACTTTTCATTTCACATGGGTCTTATGTACCCGACTTGAGGCACACAAATCTTGAAGAAGAGTACTATAGAATAAAACATTACATAATGAAGGAATTTTTTAATCTGTGCTGTCCAATATGGTTGCCACAAGCTATATGTGGCTATTGAGTTCTTGAAATGTGACTAGTGTGTTAAGCAGTTCAATTCTTTTCTTTCTAAAATTTTTAAATTTAAATTCAAGTTAATTAACGTACAGTGTAATATTAGTTTCAGGTGTACAATATAGTGATTCAGTACTTCCATACAACACGTGGTGCTCATAATAAGTGCACTCCTTAATTTCCATACTTGTAGTTTTCATTTGTATTTCCCTGATGATTAGTGATGATGAGAATCTTTTCTTTTTTTTTTAATTTATTATTATTTTTTTTAACGTTTATTTATTTATTTAAAATTTTTTTTCAACGTTTTTTATTTATTTTTGGGACAGAGAGAGACAGAGCATGAACGGGGGAGGGGCAGAGAGAGAGGGAGATACAGAATCAGAAACAGGCTCCAGGCTCCGAGCCATCAGCCCAGAGGCTGACGCGGGGCTCGAACTCATGGACCGCGAGATCGTGACCTGGCTGAAGTCGGACGCTTAACCGACTGCGCCACCCAGGCGCCCCAACGTTTATTTATTTTTGAGACAGAGAGAGACAGAGCATGAACGGGGGGGGGGGGCAGAGAGAGGGGGAGACACAGAATCGGAAGCAGGCTCTAGGCTCTGAGCCATCAGCCCAGAGCCTGACGTGGGGCTTGAACTCACGGACCGCGAGATCGTGACCTGAGCTGAAGTCGGACGCTTAACCGACTGAGCCACCCAGGCGCCCCGATGAGAATCTTTTCATCTTCTTTGGTAAATGTCTATTCATGTCTTCTGCCCATTTCTTAACTTGATTATTTGTTTTTGGGTGTTGAGTTTGATAAACATACATACATTTATTTATTTAATTTAAATCCAAGTTAGTTAACATATAGTGTAATAATGATTTCAGGTATAGAATTTAATGATTCATCACTTACATATAACACCCAGTGCTCATCTCAACAAGGTCCTCCTTAATGTCCCTTGCCCATTTATCTCATCCCTCCACCCAGCATTCTGCCAGAACAAGCCCTCAGTTTGTTCTCTGTATTTAAGAGTTTTTATGATAATGTTTTAAGGTTCTCTTGATAATTTTAGGCTTTCCTCCCTATCTGTTATTATATTATTTTTGTTTCTTTCCCTTATGTTCATCTGTTTTGTATCTTAAATTCCACATATGAGTGAAATCACACATTTGTCTTTGACTGGCTTATTTCACTTAGCATAATACATTCTAGTTCTATCCACGTTGTTGCAAATGGCAAGATTTCATTCTTTTTGATGGCTGAATAATATTCGATTGTATATATATGCCACATCTTCTTTATCCATTCATCAGTCGATGGACATTTGGGCTCTTTCCATACTATTGTATGCTATTGTATGCTATTGTTGATAGTGTTGCTATAAAAATTGGGGTGCATGTGCCCCTTTGAATCAGCACACCTGTATCCTTTGGATAAATCCCAAGTAGTGAAATTGTTGGGTCGCAGGGTAGTTCTATTTTTTTTATGTTTATTTTTGAGATAGAGAGAGAGACAGAACATGAGCAGGGGAGCGGCAGAGAGAGAGGGAGACACAGAATTGGAAGCAGGCTCCAGGCTCTGAGCTGTCAGCACAGAGCCCACTGTGGGGCTTGAACCCACGAACCATGAGATCGTGACCTGAGCCGAAGTCAGGCTCTCAACTGACTGAGCCACCCAGGTGCCCCGCGGGTAGTTCTATTTTTAATTATTTGAGGAATCTCCATACTGTTTTCCAGAGTGGCTGCACCAGTTTGCATTCCCACCAACAGTGCAAAAGAGATCCTCTTTCTCTGCATCCTTGCCAACATCTGTTGCTTGATTTGTTAATGTTAGCCATTCTGACAGGTGTGAGGTGGTACCTCATTGGGGTTTTGATTTGCATTTCCCTGATGAGTGATATTGAGCGTTTTTTTCATGTGTCTGTGAACCATCTGGATGTCTTCTTTGGAGAAGTATCTACTCATGTCTTTTGCCCATTTCTTCACTAGACTGTGTGTGTGTGTGTGTGTGTGTGTGTGTTGAGTTCGATAAGTGCTTTATAGATTTTGGATACTAACCCTTTATCTGATATGTCATTTGCAAATATCTTCTCCCATTCTTTTGGTGGCCTTTTAGTTTTGCTGATTGTTTCCTTCACCGTGCAGAAGCTTTTTCTCTTGATGAGGTCCCAATAGTTCATTTTTGCTTTTATTTCCTATGCCTCTGGAGACATTTCAAGTAAGAAGTTGCTGTGACCGAGGTCAAAGAGGTTTTTTCCTGTTTTCTCCTCCAGGATTTTGATGGCTTCCTGTCTCACATTTAGATCTATAATCCATTCTGAGTTTACTTTTGTGTATAGTGTAAGACAGTGGCCCAGTTTCATTTTTTTGCACCTTCCTGTCCAGTTTTCCCAACATTTCCTGAAGACTGTCTTTTATGCATTGGATATTCTTTCCTGATTAGTCAAATTTAGTTGGCTGTATGTTTGTGGGTCCACTTCTGGGTTTGCTATTCGGTTTCATTGATCAATATGTCTGTTTTTGTGCCCAGAACCATACTGACTTGATAACTACAACTTTGTGATACAGGTTAAAGATCAGGATTGTGATGCCTCCAGCTTTGGTTTTCTTTTTCAACCTTACTTTGGCTATTCGGGGTCATTTGTAGTTCCATACAAATTTAGGATTGTTTGTTCTAGCTCTGTGAAGAATTCTGATATTATTTTGATAGGGACTGCATTGAATATGTAGATTGCTTTGTGTAGTGTTGACATTTTAACAGTATTTGTTTTTCCAATCCAGGAACATGAAATGTTTTCCCATTTCTTTGTGTCTTCTTCAATTTCTTTTACAAACTTTCTATAGTTTTCAGCGTATAAGTTTTTCACTTCTTTGGTAAGGTGTATTCCTAGGTATTTTATGGTTTGTGGCACAATTGTAAATGGAATCGATTCCTTGATTTCTCTTTCTGCTGCTTCGCTATTGGTGTATAGAAATGCAACCAATTTCTGTACATTGATTTTATATCTTGTGATGTTGCTGAATTCATGTATCAGTTCTAGCACTTTTTGGTGGAGTCTTTTGGGTTTTCCATATAGGGTATCATGTCATTTGCAAAGAGTGAAAGTTTAACTTTCTCCTTTCCAATTTGGATGCCTTTTATTCCTTTGTGTTGTCTGATTGCTGAAGCTAGGACTTCCAACACTATGTTGAATAACAGTGGTGAGAGTGGATATCCTTTTCATGTTTCTGACCTTAGGGAGAAAGCTCTCAGTTTTTCCACACTGAGGATATTAGTGGTGGGTCTTTCATATATGGCTTTTATGATCTTGAAGTATGATTGTTCTATCCCTACTTTCTTAAGGGTTTTTATCAAGAAAGGATGCCTTATTTTGTCAAATGCTTTTTCTGTATCTATTGTGAGGATCATGTGGTTCTAATCCTTTCTTTTATTAATGTGATGTATCACATTAATTGATTTGTGGATATTGAACGAGCCCTGCATCCCAGGTATAAATTCCACTTGGTTGTGATAAATAATTCTTTTAATGTATTGTTGGATATGGTTTCCTAGTATCTTGTTGAGAGCTTTTGTATCCATGTTCATCAGGAAAATCGGTCTGTAGTTCTTTTCAGTGGGGTTTTTGGTTTTGGAATCAAGGTAATGCTGGCCTTGTAGAATGAGTTTGGAAGTTTTCCTTCCATTTCTATTTTTTGGAACAGCTACAAAAGAATCGGTGTTAACTCTTCTTTATTTTATTTATTTTAAAAAATATTTAATTTTGAGAGAGAAAGAGAGACAGAGTGTGAGCAGGGGAAGGGATGAGAGAGAGGGAGACACAAAATCCGAAGCAGGCTCCAGGCTCTGAGCTATCAGCACAAAGCCCGACATTGGACTCGAACTCATGAACTGAAAGATCATGACCTGAACCCAAACTAAGAGTCAGACAATCCACCAAGAAGCCCCCTTTTACTCTTTTTAACACTAGAATCTGCCATGGGCCAATCAGGGCTCATGGTTCAGAGCAATTCCTTCTGATTTTAATTGGAGATTCTGGATGAGTTCTTGTGACAACAGAATAGGTTGGGCCACAGGAGCCCTGCAACTTGCCTTCCAGATCTATATTGACATTAGATATAGGCCAGTGAAAGTACCCAGCACAGAATATTTGTGTGTTGGTAAGGCCAAAGGTGTTGGGAGACAGCTGACCTCACTTCTGGGAAAGGACAGACTGAGACATTTCACTCTTTCTTTCCCTTCTCATCTAAAATGAAATGTTGGCTGGAAAAGCATGGAAGCTTTTTGTGTGTCTCATGTCTATGAAATACAGCCAGAACAACAATAAACCATCCTACACACCTAGAAAGCTGGAGGATTAATACAACAATCTGCACAATCTGAGCCACAGAATTCAGCAGGTACGTGGTGTGGAGAGCTGAACTTGAGGAGCAAGAAGCCATGAAAGGTATTTGCCACAAAACAAAGAGCATGAAGAAACAACAGCCAGGGAGTTAACCAACACAGATACAAGCAAGATGCCTGAACCAGAGAATTTAGACTCATGATAAGAATACTAGCTGGAGTCAAAAATAGATTAGAATCCTTTTCTGCAGAGATAAAAGAAGTAAAAAAAATAGCCAGAATGAAATTAAAAATGCTATAACTGAGCTGCAATCACGGATGGATGGAGCAGTGGCAAGGATGGATGAGGCACAACAGAGATCAGCGATATAGGGACAAACGTAGAGAGAATAATGAAGCAGAAAAAAAGAGGGAAACTAAGGCAAAAGAGCATGATTTAAGAATTAGAGAAATCAGTGACTCATTAAAAAGGAACATCAGAGGGGCGCCTGGGTGGCTCAGTCGGTTAAGCGGCCGACTTCGGCTCAGGTCATGATCTCGTGTTCTGTGGGTTCGAGCCCCGCGTCGGGCTCTGTGCTGACGGCTCAGAGCCTGGAGCCTGTTTCAGATTCTGTGTCTCCCTCTCTCTGACCCTCCCCTGTTCATGCTCTGTCTCTCTCTGTCTCAAAAATAAAAAATAAACGTTAAAAAATTAAAAAAAAAAAAAAGGAACATCAGAATCATAGGGGTTCCAGAAGAGGAAGAGAGAGAAATAGGGGTAGAAAGGTTATGTGAGCAAATCATAGCGGAAAACTTTCCTAACCTGGGGAAAGACACAGACATCAAAATCCAGGAAGCACAGAGGACTCCCATAAGATTCAACAAAAACCGACCATCAACAAGGCATATCATAGTCAAATTCACAAAATACTCAGGCAAGGAAAAATCATGAAAGCAGCAAGGGAAAAAAGTCCCGAGCCTACAAGGGAAGACAGATCAGGTTTGTAGCGGATCTATCCACAGAAACTTGGCAGGCCAGAAAGGAGTGGCAGAATATATTCAATGTGCTGAATCAGAAAAATATGCAGCCAAGAATTTTTTATCCAGCAAGGCTGTCATTCAAAACAGAAGGAGAGATAAAAAGTTTCCCAGACAAAAATTAAAGGAGTTAGTGACCACTAAACCAGCCCTGCAAGAAATTTTAAGGGGAAATTTCTGAGGGAAGAAAAGATGCAAAAAAATATATATATAAATAAATAAGTACCAAAAGCAACAAAAGATTAGAAAGGACCAGAGAACACCACCAGAAACTCCAACCCTACAAGTATCATAATGGCAATAAATTCATATCTTTCAGTACTCACTCTAAACGTCAATGGACTCAATGCTCTAATCAAAAGACATAGGGTAACAGAATGGATAAAAAAACAAGATCCATCTACAGGTTGTTTACAAGAGACCCACTTTAGATCTAAAGACACCTTCAGATTGAAAATAAGGGGATAGAGAACCATCTATCATGCTAATGGTCAACAAAAGAAAGTTGGAGTAGCTATACTTATATCAGACAATTTAGACTTTAAAACAAAGGCTGTATCAAGAGAAGCAGAAGGGCATTATATCATCATCAAGGGGTCTATCCATCCACCAAGAAGACCTGACAATTGTAAACATTTATGTGCCAAATGTGGAAGCATCCACATATATAAATCAATTAATCACAAAAGTAAAGAAACACATTGATAGTAATAGCATGATACTAGATTTCAACACCCCACTCACAACAATGGACAGATCACCTAATCAAAAAATCAATAAGGAAACAATGGTTTTGAATGATACACTGGATCAGATGGGCTTAACAGATATATTAAGCACATTTCATCCTAAAGCAGCAGAATATACATTCTTCTCCAGTGCACATGGAACGTTCTCCAGAAGAGACCATACACTGGGACACAAATCAGCCTTAACTACAAAAAGATCGAGATCATACTGTGCATATTTTCAGACCACAACACTATGAAACTTGAAATCAACCACAAGAAAATATTTGGAAAGGTAACAAATACTTGGAGACTGAAGAACATCCTACTAAATAATGAATGGGCTAACCAAGCAGTTAAAAAGGAAATTAAAAAGTATATGGAAGTCAATGAAAATACCGCAACCCCAAACCTCTGGGATGCAGCAAATGCGGTCATAAGAGGAAAGTTTATAGCAAACTAGGCCTTCCTAAAGAAGGAAGAAAGATCTCAGATACACAACCTAACCTTACGCCTTAAGGAGTGGGAAAAAAAACAGCAAATATAACCCAAAACCAGCAGAAGACAGGAAATAATAAAGACTAGAGCAGAAATTAATGCTATCAAAACAAAAAAAAAATACAATAGAACAGATGAATGAAACCAGATGCTGGTTCAAATTGATAAACTACTAGCCAGTTTGATCAAGAAGAAAAAGGAAAGGACCCAAATAAATAAAATCAAGAATGAAAGAGAGATCACAACCAACACAACAGAAATAAAAACAATAACAAGAGACTATTATGAGCAATTATATGCCAATAAAATGGGTAATCTGGAAGAAAATTTGAAAGGACTCATAACTAGTAAGGAAATCGAATTAGTAATAAAAAATCTGCCAAAAAACAAGAGTCCAGGGCCAGATGCCTTTCCAGGGGAATTCTACCAAACATTTAAGGAAGAGTTAACACCCATTCTCTTGAAACTGTTCCAAAAAATAAAAATGGAAGGAAAACTTCCAAACTCTTTCTATGAAGCCAGCATTACCTTGATTCCAAAACCAGAGACCCCACTAAAAAGGAGAAATATAGACCAATTTCCCTGATGAACATGGATACAAAAATCCTCAACAGATCCAACAAGATCCAACAATACATTAAAAAATTATTCACCACGACCAAGTGGGATTTATATCTGGAATGCAGGGCTGGTTCCATATCCACAAAGCAATTAACGTGATTCATCACATCAATAAAGGACAAGAACCATAAGATCCTCTCAATAGATGCAGAGAAAGCATTTGACAAAATATAGCATGCTTTCTTGATAAAAACCCTCAAGAAAGTAGGGATAGAAGGATCATACCTCGAGATCATAAAAGCCATATATGAACAACCCAATGCTCCATCCTCAATGGGGAAAAACTGACAGCTTTCCCCCTAATGTCAGGAACAAGACAAGGATGTCCACTCTCACCACTGTTATTCAACATAGTATGGGAAGTTTTTGCCTCTGCAATCAGACCACACAAAGAAATAAAAGGCATGCAAATTGGCCAGAAGGAGTTCAAACTTTCATTCTTTGCAGAAGACACGATACTCTATATGGAAAACCCAAAAGATTCCACCAAAAAACTGCTAGAACTGATTCATGAATTCGGCAAAGTTACAGATATAAAATCAATGCATAAATCGGTTGCATTGCTATTCACCAATGAAGCAACAGAAAGAGAAATCAAGGAATCTATCCCATTTACAGTTGCACCACACACCATAAAATACTTAGGAATAAATCTAACCAAAGAGGTAAAAAAAATCTATACACTGAAAACTATAGAAAGCTTATGAAAGAAATTGAAGAAGACACAAAAAAAGGAAAAAGATTCCATGCTCCTGGATAGAAAGAACAAATATTGTTAAAATGTCGATACTACTCAAAGCAATCTACATATTCAATGCAATCCCTATCAAAGTAACACCAGCGTTCTTCACAGAGCTAGAACAAATAATCCTAAAATTTGTATGGAACCAGAAAAGACCCCGAATAGCCAAAGCAATCTTGAAAAACAAAACCAAAGTAGGAGGCATCACAATCCCAGACTTCAAGCTATACTATAAAGCTGTAATCATCAAGACAATATGGTACAGGCACAAGAACAGACACTCAGATCAATGGAACAGAATAGAGAACCCAGAAATGGACCCACAAATGTATGGCCAACTAATCTTTGACAAATTAGGAAAGAATATCCAATGGAATAAAGACAGTCTCTTCAGCAAGTGGTGCTGGGAAAACTGGACAGAGACATGCAGAAGAATGATTCTGGACCATTTTCTTACACCACACACACAAAAAACTCAAAATGGATGAAAGACCTCACCGTAGGACAGGAAACCATCAAAATCCTTGAGGAGAAAGCAGGCAAAAACCTCTTTGATCTTGGCCACAGCAACTTCTTACTCAAAACACATCTCCAGAGGCAAGGGATAAAAGCAAAAATGAACTACTGGGACCTCATCAAAATAAAAAGCTTCTGCATAGCAAAGGAAACAATCAGCAAAACTAAAAGGCAACCGACAGAATGGGAGAAGATATTTGCAAATGATATATCAGATAAAGGGTTAATATCCAAAATCTATAAAGACCATGTCAAACTCAACACCCAAAAAACAAATAATCCCAGTGAAGAAATGGGTGAAAGACATGAATAGACACTTCTCCAAAAAAGACTTCCAGATGGCCAAATGACACATGAAAAAATACTCATCACTCATCATCAGGGAAATGCAAATCAAAACCATAACGCAATACCACCTTACACTTGTCAGAATGGCTAAGATTAACAACTCAGAAAACAGATGTTGGCGAGGATGTGGAGAAAGAGGATCTCTTTTGCATTGTTGGTGGGAATGCAAGCTAGTGTGGCCACTCTGGAAAACAGTATGGAGGTTCCTCAAAAAACTAAAAATAGAACTACCCTACAACCCAGCAATTGCAGTCATAGGCATTTTTCCATGGGATACAGGTGTGCTGTTTCGAAGGGAAACATGCACCCCCATGTTTATAGCAGCACTATCAACAGTAGCCAAAGTATGGAAAGAGCCCAAATGTCCATCAATGGATGAATGGATAAAGATGTGGTATATATATACAATGGAGTATTACTCACCAATCAAACAGAATGAAATCTTGCCGTTTGCAACTACATGGATGGAACTGGAGGGTATTATGCTAAGTGAAATTAGTCACAGAAAGACAAAAATCATATGACTTCACTCATATGAGTACTTTAAGAGACAAAACAGATGAACGTAAGGGAAGGGAAACAAAAATAAAAACAGGGAGGGGAACAAAACAGAAGACACTCATAAATATGGGGAACACACTGAAGGTTGCTGGAGGGGTCGTGGGCGGGGGGATGGGCTACATGGGTAAAGGGCATTAAAGAGTCTACTCCTGAAATCATTGTTTCACTATTTTGGATGTGAATTTTAAAAAATAAAAAATAGGGGCCCCTGGGTGGCTCAGTCGGTTAAACGTCCAACTTTGGCTCAGGTCATGATCTTGTGGTCCATGAGTTAGAGCCCCGTGTCGGGCTCTGTGCTGACAGCTCCGAGTCTGGAGCCTGCTTCGGATTCTGTGTCTCCCTCTCTCTCTGCCCCTCCCCTGTTCATGCTCTGTCTCTCTCTGTCTCAAAAATAAATAAACGTTAAAAAAATTTTTTTAATTTGGGGCATCTGGGTGCCTCAGTTTTCGGCATCCAACTTCAGCTCAGGTCACGATCCCGAGGTCTGTGGGTTTGAGCCTCACGTTGGGGGCTCTGTGCTGATAGCTCAGAGCCTGGAGCCTGTTTCCAATTCTGTGTCTCCCTCTCTCTGGCTTCCCCTGCTCACACTTTGTCTCACTCTTTCTCTCAAAAATAAACATTTAAAAAATTTAAAAAAATAAAACAAAATAAACTGAAATGTGGGCTTTCCATAGAGCCATTTCTATCCCATTGCCGTTTGCCAACTAGGACTTGGTTTGCAGGCTGGGTAGGACAGTGAGGCTGTCAATCACACAGTGAGCTCCCAGGGATTGGTGGTGTGTTCTCACTTGGCTTCTGTGCTAGCCAAGAGTAGTTAGTGTCTGACAACCCACAGGAAAGATTGCCCTGCTGTCAGAGAGCACTTAGTGCTTGGCCTAACGGTCTGAAGAGCACATAATCCACACATGCGAGGTATGTTCCAGGACCTAGACTGGGCAGAAAGTGGCTACTCAAGACCTAATGGGCCACAGGAACCAAGTTCCAAACACTTGAGTAGCAGCCTGGAGCATGGACCCACTAATCCCTGCTGCCTCTATCCCCTGAGGGGAAGTGCAGGAAAAAGAGCCCAGGCCAGAAGTTTCCCCTCTCTTTTAGAAGGAAATATGAAGACCTCTTGCAGACTTGGATTTCAGGAGGTTTCCTTTAGAGGTTTTGTCTCTGGCCACAGGGTTTTCTCACTCCTTAGATAGGACCTTACCAGGAAATTGTCATTCTAGAAACTTCATTCTAATCTTTGTCCTATTCTCATCTATAACGAAGCACTTTGGCTTTCCCCATTTCTAGTTCAATGAACACCTGTTTTCTTTTTGCAAAGCAGTTTCACCCTGGGTGACATTCGGAGCCAGTGTCTCAGAGGAATATCCTTTCCTTTAAGTCAGGAATCTGGTCAAGTTCTTATGTCTCTGACATAGGTTGGGATCAGGGACCCCTCATTATTTGCCTTTCAGAAGTATGTTGCCAATGGGAGGCATAGGGCCCTTGAAGGTGCCCAGCAGAGTGTCTGTGTGTTGGCAATACCAGGGTTTGGGAGGGAGCTGGCCTTACTTCTGGTTGAAGGAGAAACTATGTGACATTTCATTCCCAGATTCATCCTAATTTCCTCTGTAATATAGAACTTTGGCCTTCCTTCTAGCCCTTGCCAATCATTTTCTGTTTTCATAACTAGGTCATGGGTCACAACCAGGAGAAAATGGTCTATCAGCCATGCAGCCAACATCCAGCATTTGTGATGAACTACCATTCTTGTCCTGTGCTATATGTGAGAGCAATTGGTTACTTCAACCCAAAGAATGACCCTCCTGTCCATGAGCGCCTATTGTTTGACTTTCCTGGTAATCTCTGTAATGTGTAGCCAGCTTGCCTCCCTCCCCTGGCTGACTGAAATATTTTCATCTTCTAAGGCAAATGGATTAGGCATGCACAATATTCTGCAGGACAATTCAGCCCAAAAGAGCCCTTAGAAGGAATACTGCAACATGACTTGGTTACATTACCTAAAGCACCAACAGGACCACTAACCGGCTATCACTGAATCACTGCTCTTCTATGCCCTGAGGGGTAGGGCATACAAAGAAGCCCAGGTCAGGAGTCTTCCTTCTCTTTCTTACAGATGAGAACAGGTCTTATGCTAACTGAGCACCCAGGTGTAGGCAATGGATATTTCCCTTTGCCCCTGCCCACAGGTGTTTCTTACTATCGAAAGAAGTTAAATTCTCAGGAGATTGGGCTAGGCTGTCCTTCTTAGCTTCATCCTGCTCTCCTTTGTAATGAAGCACTTTGGCCCCCTATTTCCATTCTTTTCCTCCTTTTTTTTTTTTCCAAATGATCTCACTGGAGTCCCTTCAGAGTGTGTCTCAGAGCAATATCCTCCACTTTAAACTGGGGGCTCTGGCTGAGTCCTGGGGACTCTGTCATAGATTGGCAACAGGAACCCTTATAACTTCCCATCAGAACTCTGTTCACAATGAGAGGCCTAAGGCATATGAAGTTGCAAAGCAGGTTATGTATAGATACCTGGAGGAAGTCCCAGAGGGTTGAGGAGGGACTGGCATTACATATGCATCAAGGAGAAATGAGGTAGATATGTGTGCCCAGCATTATCTCATTCCCATCCATAATGTAGATCCTTGATCTCCCTTATAACAATTCCCACCAATTTGCTATTTTTCAAGTCTTGGGTCACATTCAGGGATGATTGGGCTTTCACTCACTTCACACAAGCAAAGCCCAAAGATTGTTGCTAAACTCCCACTCTCTCTGGTCCTGTGCTCTGTGAGAGGAAACAGTGATTTTGTCTCAAAGAAAGGAGGGCTTTCTTGTCCGAGTGCTTGGTGCTAGGCCAGCTCTGGTAAGTGCAGTGAAGGGTAAACATGCCTTAATTCTGTGTCAGCCATAGGCACACTATGCTTCAGGACCTGGTCTACACAGAAAGGGTTCTTTCAAGAACTACTGCATCAGATCCTGGTTCCACACACTTGATCACCAGCTGGGAGAAGGAAGCCCTTGGCTCTGAGTCAATGCTGCATCTATTTCCTAATGGGAAGGACAGGAAAACCCAACAATCCCATTTTCCCTCTGTTTCTGAAGTAAGGACACAGACCTCCTGCAGAATTTTACTCTCAGGTGTAGCCAGTGGAGGTTTCCTTTTCCACCAGCCCTCATGTGTTTCATACTCCCCAGGCAGCCAGATAGCCAGGAGATAGGGGTAGGCACTTAATTCTAACTATAAGCCCATTCTCTTCTGTAATGAAGAACTTTGGTCCTCTGGGTACCTATTTGCATTTTATTGTTCTGTTTTTCAAACTAGGTACTACCCGGGAGCCATTCAGAGCAAGAGCCTCCGAAGAATACACTCTGTTTAAAGTTTAAAATAGAACATTCCAGGATCCATGGGGCTGTGTCAGGTACACAGCTTGAGTCCAAACATTGGTGTGGAGATCCCAGTCAGTTCCTGAGCCAACTGACTGCCCTCAGTGTCTGGTATTACAGAGGAAGGTAGGCCCCTCTGTCCCTGGGGGCTTGGCACTTAGCTAGAGTCTTTGCAGGGATGAGTAGTGTGCTGGCCTCCCTCCCCTGCCTGACAGAGGTGCCTTCATCCTGCAAAATGGATGTTTCATACAGGTGGACTCTGTTCCAGGCCCTTGTCAGTCAGTGCACAAAGGGACTTTGAAGAGAATACTGCACCCAGGCCGGGTTCTAACCACTAGACCATCACCTGGGAGCCGCAGGCCTTCCCCTGTCTACTAATGGGAAGAAGCAAGAAACAGACCTAAATCCAGGGATTTCCCTCTCTTTTTGAAGGAAGAATTCAGGCCCCTTACTGACAGGACAACCGGGTGTAGCCTGTAAGAGGCTCCCTTCACCAAAGCCCACATGCTTTGCTTATTTCTGAGACAGCCAGCTTGCTAGGAGATGACAATAGTCACTTTATTTTCCACATCATCCCATTCTCATTCTTAGTGTAGAAGTATGGCCCTCCTTGAATCTATTTTCATGCCTTTGCTCTATTTTCACACTAGGTCCTCTCTGGGGCCCATCTCATATAGTCTCTTAGAGGAATATCCTTGGCATTCAGCTGGGGATCCTAGTCACAGCCTTGTGACTGTGGGACAGGTTTGGCCACAGGGCCCCTGGCAAGTTGGTGTCAAAACCATGCAGGCATTCAGACGTCCAGGGCATTGGAATGGCCCAGGTTAGAACTTTGCACTTAGCCTGGGGCAGAGGACTGGGAAGGGAGCTGGCCTCCTTTCTTGGCTGAGAGGACATGAAGATACAGGTGCCCTTTCCAGATTGATCCCATTCCCACTGGAATTATTGAACTTTGGCCTTCCTTATGGACACTCCCTTCCCATGGCTTTATGTCTATTTAGTCTTAGAAGCCATGGCACTGTCACTCACTCAACCCGTGCCCAGGGATAGATTTTCACCCAAGCCTGTGCATGTTGGAGGTGGGTCCCAAGCAAGTCAGCCCAGCCACTGCTAATGGCAGCAATTACAGTTATTGAGACATGGATTTTTCTTCCATCTTGGGCACTGAGGGACCAGCGGGACCACAGGCATTGGGGGTCACCAAACACGAGGAGGTTCTGCGTCATTGCCAAGGCATGAACAGCCCTGTACATTATGAAGTGCCATAACGGCCTCAGTAGCCCAGCAAAGCCACTCTGAGGTCATGGTGTGGCAACCTTGGCATTGGCCTGTGCAGTGCTGTCCTCCTTCAGTACACTCAACAGTAGCAAAAGTGACAGTTCTGGCTGGCAGAACTAGGTCAGCAACAGCCTTAAGGAAAGTGGCAGATAGGGTGGAACCCATTAGAGCAGTACCTCTCCCTGGGCACCCTCACACACCCTGGTTTTTGAGGATTTCATTCTGAAACCAAATTGAGAAGGGCTCAATGCAACACCTCTATCACCATCACTGGAACACCACCAAACACCCAAGCTGAAACAAGAGGAGATTACTCTGAAACCCTGTCTCCGTATAGTTTCCAGGCAAACCCTCTTCATCAAAAGGGGTAACGAGTGGCAGTGGAGACAAACACTGCCAGAGTTCTTCATCACATATGAGATTTGGAGGGAGTTGAGAATGAAGTACCCAGCACAGTCTCCTATCTACCAGGTTGTATCTGGAATAAGAAAGGCCCGTGGGCTTAGGCCAAGAGAGCTCTCTGAAGGACTACAACTGGGAGCCCGGTTGGCAAGAAGCCTGCATTTTTCCTTTGGAAGCCAGTGATTTCTGTCTTGGTCTATCTGCCACTTTTCCCATCAGTTGAGGGAGGCAGCAGTGTTAGAGCTGGAGCTACTGGGATCTGATGGCTCTTGCTCAGGAATCTGCAATAAGGACATGGTTCTCTAATTCTTAGCAAGGGCTCTTCCAGTGCTGACCCCCTCCTGGTTTGTACAGATCATATGCAAACTGTCTGCTTTCAGAATGAAGGCAACTCAATCATCCAGGTCAGTGAGACAAGCTGGCTCCCCTTCACCGTCCACAGCACAGCAGGCCAAGCACCAAGTATCCAGGGGCTAAAGGCCTTCTTTCCTTTGGTAGAGCAGAACCTGATAGCTATCACTGAGTACAGAAGCAAAGGGGGAGTTTTCAGCCTACATGGGGGTGCCAGTTGAGTGAGCAATGGCTCCTTGGCTCCTAAGGGGAAAATTAAATAGAAACACAACAAGGGGAAGGAAATTGGTGCCAGGAAGGCCAAAGCTCAACATTTCACTGGGAATAAAGATCCACTTTGAAAGAAAATGTCTTGCTTCATTTGCCCTGGGCCCAGAAGGAGGCCAGCTCCCTGCCCAAATCTCTGGCCCAGCCTACACACCAAACATCTTCTTCTGGGCTCCTTCAAATGTCTTGGATCCCTGAATGGCTGTATACTTCTGAAACCCAGTGAATTAATGAAGAAGGAGCCCTGTAGCAAAATCTTCCCTCAGTCACAAGGACTAGTCGAGACTCCCAGGTGTCAGGCACAGGGTAGGACTCTTGAGACACTGACTCTGAATGGAAAGTGGGAAAAAACTTATTTGTACAGGAGAGCAAAGATGTGTACAAGGAGGGCCAGAGCTCTTCAGAGCTTGGAAGAGGAATTCTATGGAGAATAGAGTGCCCAGCACCAGCTCCTGGTAACTGGCTGCCTGTGTGAAGAAGAAACACCAGAGGGCTTAGGCGAAATCGCCTTCTAGATCCTCCAACTGGGAGCCCTGTGAGCAACAAGCTTGCCTTCTTCCTTCAGAAGGACATAGAGAGCCCAGGAACTTTGTCTACTTTTTTGATTTTCTCATGATTGAATGGAATGAGCAGTGACAGTGTTGTAACTAGGATGTGCCCCCAGATGTGGCTCCAAAGTGTGGAGAGGGACACTGGTGAATTCTACCTGTAAAAGACTTTTTCTATGCTGACCAGCTTCTAGAGAAGTGTTCCTGTATGAACTGTCTGCTTTTCAGAAGGAAGGTGGCTCAATCAGGCAGAGGAAGGATGCGAGCTGACTCCCTTACCAACCCCTTGCTACAGTCAAGCCACAAGCTCAGGGATAAGAAGGCTATGCTCCTTTGGGATAGCCAATGCTCATGGTTGTTACTGAACATGGGCTTGAGTGGGAACCCAACACCCATCCCTGGATGCCTGCTGAGTGAATGCCAGCTCCATGGCTCCTAACGGTCAATAAAGAGGCAGTCAGAAACACAGTAAAGGAGAGGGAATGGCTGTAGCCAGGACCAAAGTGTTTTCGATATTTCCATCCAATGGGAATGCAATCCATGTGGAATGAAAATGTTTATCTTCATTTCCCCTAGGCCGAAATGGAGGCCAGCTCCCCGCTAATATATCTGGCACAGGATCCACAAAAAAAGTTCTTACTGGACCCTTCCTGATGCATTAGGGCTCTGGATTTCCATGTAGTCCTGAAACCAAAAGGCCAGGGCCCCTTTGGCTCCATCTGTGCCAAAGTCACAAGGGCTAGTCACATTGGACATCTACAGGTTGAAGATAGTACTTGGAAAGAATGAATTTGTATGGAGCCTGAGACAAACCTTGATGAATAATAAAGCAATGCCATGAATTTGGATAAATTGATGGCCAGCGTTCTTCATGAAGGATGAGAACTGGATCATGTTTAGAAGAATCTGACAAGCACACTATATTTGTAAATCCTGCTTGCTCAGAAATCACAAGAGCCTTTTGGGGACTTTGGCTACAAGATTGTTCCAAAGATGACCTTTGGAACCCTGTGAGCAAGAGGCCCACATTCCCCGTTAAGAAATAGACTGGACATTTGGCTTCTGGTGTGCTTCTGCCCATCATATCCATCATGAGTGGCATCAGTGGGTCTGAAATATGAAGAATGTGCTTCCATGCGGTGATCAAGGAGTAGGAATGAGGCCTAGGTGCACTATTTATTCAAAAGACTTTTTGTGAGATGATTAGGTCATGGAGCATGCTCGACATGCACAGGGTATTCTTCTGAATGAGGGTAGCTCCATCCGTTAGTGGTCAGGGTCCATGTGGCTCCCCATTCTCATGACACCGTAGCCTGTCCAACTCAGGTCCTGTGGGGCAAGCTGTCTTCTGGGATATCAGACTCTGAGTGCCTTGCATTGGCTCAAGAAAGGCTTGGGAACTCACCTTCACAGCAGGGACCTTGGTTGGTATCGGAGACAGACACAGTGTCTCTGTGTGTGAACTGAGACCAAGCTAGGAAAGTATCAAGTGAAGAGGAGGACTACAAGGTGAGTCAAAACTGTTCATTCAAATGGACAAGGGGGATATCAAGGAAGGATCTTCCTGATCTTCCCTTCCCCTTGTCCCATACAGGAGGCAGAATCCACCCCCAACCGTTGGCTCAGCCTACCCATGAGCATTCTCCCTGGGCACATCCACACATCCTGTGTTTGCGTAAGGCCCCAAATCTGTTCTGATCTCAGACCTAAGAATTGAGTCCCCAAAGGGAGAGAGACTTGGCTAGGGTTAGGGTTAGGCCCAGACATGTTTCAAGGGCAGAACTCCCTGGAGGGCTGAGTTAAGAGCCATTAAAGTGTGAGGAATGCATAGGGTTTACGCGCAGTGGATGGCCAATTGTGGGTTACAGGCTTAGGTTTAGGCCACATATTCCCCTCTGATGCTCCATTCAGGCAAGAAATCTGGTCAACTGCAGGGTTCCTTGCCGAATATTTCAGCACCCATCCTGTGCCCCGACTGTTCTTTTGTCAGACCTAGGAGGTGGGCCCCCTCAGAAGCAGAGCCATGGCTAAGGTTAAGGTTGGCTGCCTGGAATTGCTAGGGGCAGAATTACCAAAAGTGCCATGATCTGCCTGGACAGCTCAGTTGAGGGCACACAGTCTGGTGGTGTTCAGGCTTAGGGTTTGGATTCAGGAGGCAGACAATTCTGTGGGCCAAGGTTAAGCAAGGTCTCAAGATCCCCTCTTTCATCTCCATTCCTGGTGTGGAAATGTCATGGTGAAATACTGGTGTCCATGCTAAGATATTCCCATGTTGGATATTGGGCCCAAATCCTTTCTTTTCTCAAACTTCCATGGTGGGTCCCCTTAGGGCCAAAGCCCTGACTAGGGTTAGGGTCAGGTCCCATGAGGTGACAGGTTGAACCCCAAGCAGTGTAGTGGTCTCCCCGGAAGGCTGAGTTTAGGGTGCATTGTAATGTGAGGGTCAGGCTTAGTCTTTGTGTTCAAGGGCTGGCATAGTGTGTGGGCCAAGCTTAGGTTTAGCTACAATGTCCCCCTTGGGCAGCTCCATCCCTGCTTTGGAAATGGCATTAAATATTCAAGTTCCATGATGAATAATTCTACACTGGTATGGATCCCAAATCCGTTCTGTTCTCAGATCTAGGAATTGGGTCCCCATAGGAAAAGGCCGTGGCTAGGGTTAAGATTAGGTACTGGGAGGTGTAAGGGGTGGAACTGACACCATCCAGTGATTTACTTTGGGGTGCTGAGTTGAGGGTTCCTGTTAGGGTGTGGGACAAGCATAGAATTAGGATGCAGTGGACGTCCAATTGGGAGTTCCAGGGATGTTTTGGCCCCGGATCTCCTTTGAAGTGCCATTCAGGCCCTCGAAATCCTGTGGTCAACTGCAGGGTTCCTTGCTGAATATTTCAGTGCCCTTCATCGTCCCCAATCTGTTCTTTCCTCAGGGCTAGGAGGTGGGACCCCTAGGAAGCAAAGCCTTGGCAAGGGTTAGGGCTGGTTCCCAGGAAGTGCCAGGAACACAACCACCAAAAGTGCTGTGATCTGCCTGGACATCTGACTTTAGGGCACTTGGTCAGATATGGGTCAGATTTAGTGTTTGAATCAGGCAACAGAAGATTGTGTGGGCTAGAGTTAAGCAAGGTCTCCGGGTCCCCTTCTATAGCTCCAGCTTGGTCCTGGAAATGCCATGACAAAATGTCTGGCTTCCATGCTGAGATATTCTCCATTGGTCATTGAACCCAAATCTGTTCTTTTTGCAGACGTCTGTGGTGGGTCCTTTTAGGGCCAGAGCCCTGGTTAGGGTTCTTGTTAGGTCCCAGGAAGCTCCAGTGGCTGAAACCCCAGCAAAGCAGTGTTCTCTCTGGAAGGGGGAGGCTGAGTTGAGGTTGCATGGTAAGGTGTGAGTCAGGCTTGCCTTTGGGTTCAAGGGCTGGCCTAGAGTGTGTGCCAAGTTTAGCTTTGGACTCAGGATCCCCCTTTGGAAGCTCCATCCCTGTTTTGGAAATGTCATGGTGATTTTACAAGTTCCATGCTGAATAATCTTGCCCTGGTTATGGGCACTAAATCTGTTTTCTTTTCTCAGACCTATGAATTGGTCCCCCGCCGGGAAAAAGCCTTGGCTAGGGTCAGGGTTAAGTCTCAGGAAATTTCACGGTCAGAACCAACAACAGTCCACTGAGAGTCAGTTGAGTGTACCTGTTAGAGTGCAGAACAGTCATAAGGTTTGGGTGCTCTGGACAGCCAAATTTGTGTTCCAGACTTAGGTTTGGGCACTGGATCCTCTTTGAGGCCCCATTCAGGCCCCAGAAATCACATGGTCAAATTCAGTGTACCTTGCTCAATATTTCAGCACACATCATGAGTCACAAGTCTGTTCTTTTTTTCAGATTTAGGAGGTGATCCCTCTTAGAAGCTGAGTCATGGCTAGGGTTAGGGTTGGCTCCCAGGAAGTACCTTGGGCACAAAAACCAACAGTGGTGAGATTCCCTGGATGGCTGGAGGGCCCACAATTGGTTGCGGGTCAGGTTTAGGGTTTAAAAACAGGAACTAAAAGATTGTGTGGGTCATGTTTAAGGAAGGTCTCAGAATCCCCTCCTACAGCTCCATCCTGGCCATGGAAATGTCATGGCAAATTCTGGCTTCCAGGCTGAGATATTTTCCATTGGTCATTGGCCCAAATCTTCCTTTTTTTTTTCTTTCCCAGATGTCCATGGTGGGCCCCCTTAGGGCCAAAGCCCTGACTGGGGTTACAGTTAGGTTCCACGAGCCTCCAGGCATTGAACTCCCAGCAGTGCTATGGTTTCCTTAGAGGGCTGAGTGCATGGGAGGGTGCGGCTCAACCTTAGTCTTTGGGTTCAAGGGCTGGCTTAGAGTGTGGGACAAGCTTAAGTTGGGCCTCATTTTCCCCCTTTTGCAGCTCCAACCCTTCTTTGGAAATGGCATGGTGATATTCCAAATTCTACGCTGAATAATCCTGAAAAACTTATGGTCCCCTTATCCATTCTGGCCCTGGACTCTAGTTTTCTGGGAGATTTTTATTAATTCGATTCCTTTATTGGTTAGGTCTGTTCAAATTTTCTATTTCTTCCTGTTTTGATTTTGATAGTATATAGGTTTCTAGGAATTTGTCCATTTCTTCCAGATTGCCCAATTTATTGGCACATAATTGCTCATAATATTCTATTATAGTTTTTATTTCTGCTGTGTTGGTTTTGATCTCTCCTCTTTCATTCTTGATTTTATTTATTTGGGTCCTTTCCTTTTCATTTTTCATCAAAGTGGCTAGTGGTTTATCAATTTTGTTAATTCTTTCAAAGAACCAGCTTCTGGTTTCATTGAACTTTTCTATTGTTTTTTGTTTTTGCTGTTTGTTGTTTTTTTGTGTTTTTTTTTTTTTTTTGGTTTCAATAGCATTAATTTCTGCTCTAATCTTTATTATTTCGTGTCTCCTGCTGGTTTTGGGTTTTGCTGTTCTTTTTCCAGCTCTTTAAGATTAGGTTGTGTATCTGAGATCTTTCTTCCTTCTTTAGGAAGGCCTGGTTTTCTATATACTTTCCTCTTATGACCACCTTTCCTGCATCCAAGAGATTTTGCATTGTGTTATTATCATTTTCATTGACTTCCATATACTTTTTAATTTCCTCTTTAACTGCTTGGTTAGCCTATTCATTCTTTAGTAGGTTGTTCTCTGGTCTCCAAGTATTTGTTACTTTTCCAAATTTTTTCTTGTGGTTGATTTTGAGTTTCATAGCGTTGTGGTCTGAAAATATGCACAGTATGATCTCAATCCTTTTGTACTTGTTGAGAGATGATTTGTGCCCCAGTATGTGATCTATTCTGGAGAACATTACATGTGCACTGGAAAAGAATGTGTATTCTGTTTTAGAATGAAATGTTCTTAATATATCTGTTAAGTCCATCTGGTCCAGTGTGTCATTCAAAGCCATTGTTTTCTTGATTTTCTCTTTATATGATCTGTCCATTGTTGTAAGTGGGGTGTTGGAAGTCCCCGGCTATTATGATAATGAGTTTATGTTTGTGATTTATGTATTAGGGTTCCTCCACATTTGGAGCATAAATATTTACAATCATTAGGTCTTATTGGTGGGTAGACACCTTAATTATGATATAATGCCCTTCTACATCTTTGTTATGTTAAAGTCTAGAATGTCTGATATAAGAATGGCTGCTACAACTTTCTTTTGTCAACCATTAGCATGATAGATGGTTCTCCATCGCCTTACTTCCAATCTGAAGATGTCTTTAGGTCTAAAGTGGGTCCCTTGTAAATAGCATATTGGTGGAAATTTTTTTTCTTATCCATTCTGTTACCCTATGTCTTTTGATTGGAGAATTTAGTCCACTGATGTTTAGAGAGAGTACTGAAAGATATGAGCTTATTTCCATTATGTTGCTTGTAGAGTGGGAGTTTCTGGTGGTGTTCTCTGGTCCAATCTTTGTTACTTATGGTCTTTTTAAAAATATTTTCTCCTGCAGAGAGTCCCCCTTAAAAGTTCTTGTAGGGCTGATTTAGTGGTCATGAACTTCTTTAATTTTTGTTTGTCTGAGAAACTTTTAATCTCTCCTATTCTGAATGACAACCTTGCTGGATAAAGAATTCTTGGCTGCATATTTTTCTGATTCAGCACACTGAATATATCCTGCCACTCCTTTCTGGCCTGCCCAGTTTCTGTGGATAGGTCTGCTGCAAACCTGATCTGTCTTCCCTTGTAGGTTAAGGACTTTTTTTCCCTTGCTGCTTTCATGATTCTCTCCTTGTCTATTTTGTGAATTTGACTATGATATGCCTTGCTGATGGTCGGTTTTTGTTGAATTTTATGGGAGTCCTCTGTGCTTCCTGAGTTTTGATGTCTGTGTCTTTCCCCAGGTTAGGAAATTTTCCACTATGATTTGCTCACATAAACCTTCTACCCCTTTTTCTCTCTCTTCCTCTTCTAGGACCCCTATAATTCTGATGTACCTTTTTAATGAGTCACTGAATTCTCTAATTCTTAAATCATGCTATTTTGCCTTAGTTTCCCTTTTTTTGGTGCTTCATTGTTCTCCATAAGTTTGTCCTCTATATCACTGATTGTTCTGCTTCATCCATCCTTGCCACCGTGGCATCCATATGAGATTGCAGCTCAGTTATAGCATTTTTTATGTTATCCTGAATAGCTTTTAATTTTTTTTATCTCCACAGAAAGGGATTCTAATCTATTTTCTACCCCAGCTACTATTGTTATTGTGGTTCTAAATTCTGGTTTAAACATCTTGCTTTTATCTGTGTTAAGTCCCTGGCCGTCATTTCTTCCTGTTCTTTCTTTGGGCTTAATTCCTTTGTTTTTTCATTTTGAAGGAAAGGAATTAATAAGGTAACATATTAAAATTAAAATATTAAAAACAACACACACAAAATCAAATGAATGATGTTAGATCCTAGGTGTGTTTTGATATGGTTGTTGAAAGGAGTTAGATTAGACAAAAAAAGGGAGGAAAAAAAAAGAAAAACTTTTGAAAATTTGAATATGAATACAATGAAATAGAATAAAATGAAATGATGGAAGTTCTATAATATATAAATTCTATAAATATAAATATAAATTCTATAATAGAATAGAATTTATATAGAATAGAATAGAATAGAATAGAATTTATATAGAATTTAAATATAAATTCTATAATAGAATTTGAAAAATTTACAAAAAAATAAAAAAACCAATATTTTTAATAAAAATTGAAAATAAAATTAAATGTTTTCTCTTTCTGTTATGTGGTTGTGCAGATTTTTGTGTTAACCCTCAAATTTTCTATGTGTGCTTACTATTGATCTAGCTGTATTTCATGGATGCAAGATGCCAAAAAATACTTCCATGATCTTCCACCATCTTGGCTCCTCCCCACCAGATTCCCTTTTGTGTTTTCAACCATTTTGAAAAGACAGGAATAAGTGTAAAATGGAAGTTGTTATGGTCTCTGAATAATGCTCAGGGCAAGATCTATTTATTTAAACCAGTGCAACCTTAATGATATATCTAGACAAGGCAACTCTGCTTAGTACCTCCCACTGCATTACTTCCAGGCATATTGCACACTGATCAGCATCTTGACTCACTACATCATTATAGGTTATTCCTGGCTTTCTTCAAAACATCACATCATGCATACCCATTTCATGTGAGGGTACATATATAAGAGCACTTTAATTCTCCAAACGTGGGCTGGGAGAAGTGAACTGGTAGGGAGGCAAACATGAGGTACTGCTCTAATGGGTTCTACCCTATCTGCCAGTCCTTTCCTTCTGCCATGTCCTTGGGGCTGTTGACTTAGTTCTGCCAGCGAGAACTGTCACTATTGATACTGTTGAGTATGCTGAAGGAGGACAGCACCGTACAGACCAGTGGCATGGTTGCCACACCTTGACCACAGAGTGGCTTTGCTGGGCCACTGAGCCTGCTATGGCACTGCCTGATGATGCATAGGGCTGTTCATGCCTTGGCACCTGACCCAGAAACCACCTTCTCGTGGTGACAAACCTCCACCCCTGATGCTTGTCCCGTTGCTCCCTCTGTGCCCCAGATTGAAGGTAAATCTACATCTTACTAACTGCAAGTGCTGCCATTAGCAGTGGCTGGACTGCCTTTCTAGGGGCCCACCTCCAAAATGCACAGGCTTGGGTGAAAATCCGTCTCTGGGCATGGTTTGAGTGAGTGACATCTCCATGGCTTCTAAGTCTAAATGGAGACATAGACATAGAGCCATGGGAGGCAGTGTCCATGAGGAAGGCCTAAGTTCAATATTTCCAATGGGAATGGGATCTATCTGAAAAGGGGCCCTGTAACTTCATGTCCCCTCAGCCAAGAAAGGAGATCAGCTCCCTTCCCAGTCTTGTGGCCCAGCCTAAGTGCAAAGGTTTTAACCTGGGCCGTTCCAATGCCCTAAGCTTCTGAATGCTGCATGGTTTTGACACCATCTTGTCAGGGCCCTGTGGCCAAACTTATAGCAGTGTCACAAGGGAGACCATTTCCCATCCAGCTCCAGCTCCTCTGGATTTGGCCAATGGGCAGAAATTCTGTTCTAGGCACCTTAAATTGCCTTAGGCCTCTCATTTCAACATAGTTATGAAAGACAAGTCTCGGGGGCCTCGTATCTAAGATGTGCTTAACAAGACTGTCCAGTTAAAAGCTGAGGTGATCTCTCTTGGACGTTGGCTAGGAATGTTTCACAGGGAATACCTAGTTTGAAAAAGGGCAAAATGATGGAATTAGATAAAAGGAGTGCCAAAGTTCTCCTAATAAAATGAGAATGGGATAAATCTGAGAATGAAGTCACCAGCACACTCTTTTGGCAAGCTGGCAGCCTTGTGTATCAGAATCACATCTTGGCTGCGGCAAAGGAAACCTCCAATAGCTATGCTGGCAACCAGTTTTGCAACAGTTCTTCATTTGGGACTTCGGGAAGGGATGATAAGCTTCGGGCACTGAGTGGATTTCTTACCCTGACCTACAGTGGAAATGGTCACCTGTGGTTTTGGTGTAATCTTTTTTGACACTTATGTGTTTTGAATCAGGCTCTGTGGAAGTATTCCTTGGATAGACAATACATTGGCCAATTCTGGAAAATAAATGCCCATCCAGGAACCATTTGCTTTTCCATGTAAAGTCATCTCAAGCAGCCATGGGAGGGAGGCAAACTGGGTAACCATCACTGCCTACTCCCATCACTGCCAAGCCCCACAGTCTCAGTAACAGGTAAGTTAATCTTTCTTTGGGGATATCAGAAACTGACTGCTCTAGGCAAGCATAGGAATGGAGAGAGAGCTGGCCACCAATTCCTGGCCGTTTGCTGTGTGAGTGTAAGCCCTATCTTATCTCAATGTGACTCAAGACCTCCTTAGAAAAACAGGTGGGGGATCAGAATGGATTCATGATGGGTCAAATGTCTTCATTTAAGCAGAAGATTGGATACAATTGAGAAGTAATTGAGGAGCTCTGTTGCTCTTCTCCCCACAAGTGAGGATGTTTCCTCCCTATTCTCTGGCTTTGCCTAACACCAACATTTTTTCTGGCAACCTTCAAGTGACCTTTGTCTTTTTCTTGTCAAAATATTTCTAAAAGGCAAGTCCCAAAGGGATTTTTGCCCAACCCATGACAGAGTCAGGATAACTTGACCAGGCTCCCCAATTAAAATGAGGGGACATTGCTCTTAGGTCTGGCCTTGAGTTCCCCACAGTGGCGACTTAAAAAAAAAGAACAAGGGAATGGGAATGGATACATAGAAAGGCAAAGATCTTCATCAGATGAGAATGGGATAATTCTGGGAATTAAGAGAATAGCACAGTCTCCTGGCAAGCTCTCTGCTTTCTGCAGGAACAAACACACGTGGGCTGGGTAAATGGAAAGTATCCGTCTGCTTGACGAGGAAGCAGAAGGCAAGATGAGGGCCAAATACAAGCTAGCATTACCTTCCTCCACCCCCAGGAAGGATATGTGCCCCCAGGCTCTCTTGGATGCCCAAGGACAAAGGAAAAGACAGAAAATAAATGGGTAAACAGAGCCTCCATCAGTTTACAAGTATCTTAGTAAATTACAAGAAACAGGCAGGGTCTTATCTCCAGAAACCTATCGATTCTGTTTCCTGGAGCCCCAACATCACCCTGTCCTCCACAGTGATGTGAGGAACAAAGCCAAGAAGGAAATGGCAGATAAAACTGAATTTCCTGAGTCCCTTAAGCCTCCGACTTTGGCTCAGTTCATAATCTCACAGTTCCTGAGTTCCAGCCCCATGTGGGGCTCTGTGTTGACAGCTCAGATCCTGGAATCTGTCTCAGAATTGGTGTCTCCCTCTCTCTCTTCCCCTCTCCCGGTGTATATTCTCTCTCTCATTCTCTATGACTGTCTCCCCTTCTTTCTCAAAAAATAAACATTTAAAAAATTAAAATATGATATCCTTGTCACTTGCAGACTATTGACAAATATTTGAGGCTTTCGGAATAAAATCCTTCTCCAGAAACGCCTACTGTCTTAATGCTAATGTTTTGCTAGAAAGAAAAACAATCTTCACTTGACAATAGCTAGGCCCCCACTAATCATTGAGTCTTTAGCATAAGAAAGTGCTTGCCACTTGCCATTTGACTTTACCTTCTCCAAGCCCATAGCATATAACCATTCTTCACATTATTAATAACAACAAAACAATAATATTAATAGAAATCCAAAGAAACACACTAGGACCAAAGTTTTTCACCTCAGATGAAAATGGAATAAAGCTGGGGTCTGTAACATGAACACCATTTCCTAGGCAACTTGGTGTCCTGAGAATAAGAAGGAAACATCTGTTTGGTCGTGGGATGAAAGGAAGCACCAGCCACAAGAACACTGCATCCTACCTGAACTTTTTAGGGCAGGAAGGCTTTTGGCTCTTACCTGACTTTTCTATTCAGTGGGCAGAGGCATTCGTGATCTATATGAATGTTGGCTTCTCTGTGCTGGCTGGCAGCTATGTCTGTGTAATTAGGTTCTGGCCCCAGAGTCCTTGAAGGGACTCTCTACCCTGGCCTTCTGGGGAAGAACAATGCTCATGCTCAATTTTACCTTCTCAGAATGCAGGAACTTCACAGGGGTAAGCGGGATCAGAGTAGCCCCCAGAGAGGGGGCTCAGGCCAACAGAAGCCTGCGAAGCACAGAGGTCTCCGTAAAGGAGGGCAATATGTGCTAAGTGTTCGCAATTTTTTAGCTGTTTGTGAATGCTGGGCACTCTCTGAGTAACAGCCACATGGTCCCTGACTCTGACCTCTGATCTCCACCTCCCCTTGCACAGAAGGGAGGATGGCTCCCTCCCAATAACACTTGCTCTTTTCCCAGGCTTTTTGCCTTCTGTTGTCAAGATAGGTCTCACAGGTGAGCCCATGGAGAACCCATTGTCTACTTTCTCCTGGCTTTAGGGGAACTTAGCAGAACTCCACAATTAAAATTGGAAAGAAATATTTCCAGGCTCAGACTCTCAACACCTAACAGGAAAACCTGTTTAGAAGATCAAGGGAGGCAGAAGGGATGCACTTGGGTCCAAATTCTTTGTCTCAGATCATAATAGAATAAAGCTGTGAGTGAATGACTCACAGAAATCCCCAGGGAAGCTTGGTGTCCTATGACTTTGGAAAAACTGTGGGCTATAGAAAAATGGAACATATTTCAGCTACAGCTGGGAATCCTAAAGGAGTATAAAACCATAAAATTGCCTCAAACGGTGTAAGAGGGCTTGGGGCACTTGCCAGCTTTGCAGATTTTCCTACTGTTGCATCCACACGACTCCTGAAACAGAGTGCTACGGGCACCAGTGACAATCACAGCAAAGTTTATTACAATGAGAGGTAAGGCCGACCGATTGGGACCAACACTCTTGATAAGAGTGCGGCCTCGAACAGCCTGGGTACAGGTTTTATAGCCAATCACATCGTTTTATCATCACCTGGGAACAGAACAAACAGTTCACAGATGAGTTAGAAACAATTGCCAAATGAGTTAGAAACAATTGCCTAGTGAGGTGTTTATTTTAGAATTTCTGCCTCTAAGTTGCAACCAGTGAATCTCAACCCTGCCTCTGATGCTCTTTTCTTTGAAATTTTGTTTCCTTAATTGGTGAAGCCTAATTTAAAAGAGTATGAGGCCTAATTTACAAGATAAAAGCAAGGCTTTTATCTCTCAACCTTTAGTGTCAACACAAAGCTGTTATTTTTTCAAGCTAAGCGTTAGCCCTAACACTACAATTTAACCCTTACACTACCAGGGGGTAAAACCTGTATGATTCAGAGGGCAGAGTCTCCATAATGGCTGGTGCCCAAGTCTGTGGGAATGTGTTCTGATTTTTCAGGTTTGGAATAGTTTATTTCACATTGACTTGCTATGGAAATGGACTGAGCATGAGGAAACACGTAGAGGCTCAGAAATAAGGATCTTCAGGCAGAATATGGCAGGGGCACAGAGCACAGTAATAGTCACTGCACAAACACAAGACTTCAATGCCCCAATTGTTTTGGAGGGCAACATGTTCCTTTGATAACAGGCAGTTTTTGTGGGGGCAGAAAGCAACCTTCATGTATGCTCACTCACAGTTAATCAGCCCTATCAGTGTGGCTTTTTTTTTTTTTACTTCTGAATGTGGTCCTAAAGGCCACATCTCCATCAGCTTTGGCCACAGAAGTGAAGATGACTGAATCCGAATATCACCTGCCCCTACCCACAAGCAATCCTCTTGAGCTTGACACATTCAAGTCCCCAACACCTCCTGTTCCCAAGGTAGATCTGGGAGACACCAGATGGGTATGGTGTTCCTCAAGTGAACACTCTTGAATCTGTGAACTGTGAATCACTGTTCCTCAAGTGATTCCAGACATATGGGAACTTGGCATGACTCCACAATTACAATTGTGCAAATTTTACAATCGAGCAAAAGTCTGCCAGACTCTGGCAATGAATGTCTCACAGTGACTTACGGTTAGGATCAGTGTAAGGCAATTGAAAAAGATACAGAGTGCTAAGGTTTTCATCTCCGAAGAGAACAGAATGAAGCTATAATGTTACTAGCACAATTCCCTAGGCAAGTTTGCAGTCTAAAGAGTAATAAAGACTGTGGCCTGAAAAGAAGTGGAACATCCACCAGCGTATATATACCAGAGACTTCTTTGGGCAAAATCGTGCATCCCAACTTCAGTAAAGTCAGGAATGTGTCACGTTCTCACCAGGTTTCAAGCCCTTCCTATCTGTGGACTGACATAGCTGTGACTCACAAGGTAGGATCTTTCTCCTGCAAGTCTAATATTTTAGTCCATGAGAATTTCTGTGCCCTAACATGCTTGGTGAAAGGACTTTACATGCATGAACCCTGGGTGTCTCAAGAGGTAGGGATCTCAGGCTTTCCTGAAAGTTGTGGACAGAGAGCAGGGCAATTATCCCATGCCAACAGAATCCTGCCAAAGAGTTCATACTGGAAGGGGGTCAACATTTACTTTTACCAGAAATTACTATATGATGAAACACGGTGTGAGTGCAGGCTTACCAGGAATTACTGGGCGCTCGAATGACAGTATTGTAGCTCCTGAATTTGACCCTAGGCCCTTGCTCCAGAAAGGAGATCAGATCCTTCCCGACATCATCTGCCCTTGTGCACATGCAAACCTCTTCTGAACAGTTTTAAGTGCACTTTGCCTCTTTTTGAGAAGGTAGATCTTGCAGAAGAGTTCCATGGATTCCTATTGCCCAGGCTATCCCACATGATTGAGAACTAGTCACAACTACATGATAAAATTCAGAAAATATTTCCAGATTTTGTCTGTGATTCCCCTAATGAAAGACTTATTAATGAAAGAGCAAGGGAATCTGAAGGAAAGCACCGAGGGCCAAAAACATTCACTTCACATGAAAATGGTATAAAGCCTTACATGAAGTCACTAAACACTTTTATCTAGGCAACATTGGTGTCATCACCAACAGGAATGGGCCAGATCTAAGGAGACCATCTGTTAGTTACATTTTGGAGCCCTGTGTGCAAAAAAGTTGTCACGATTTTGCATTCCTTTCCTTAAGGGATAGAACAATGGTGATTTGGTGGTTCTTGTCTGGCTCGTGGCTCACACCCAAGTCTGTGGAAATGAGCTCTGGTCTTTTAGTTATTGGCTTTATTTTCTCTATCTTTACGTCTTCAATATACGTGCATTGCATGCACAAACCGTAACTCAGAATGAAGGAATGTTCAGGCATTCCAGGAGGTTGGTACAGAGCAGGGAGTAACCATCTGGGCCAACACAATCCTGTCACGCAATGAGTTTTCAGTAACAGAGCAACTTTTCTTCCCCAACATCAAAAACGAATTTCTGTGTGGTAGCACACCACTAGAATGGGAGCATGCCCAGCATTTCTTGTCACCGTCCGAGGATGGAACAATTGTTCCTGCCTCTGACCCCTGATAGTCTCTTCTTGCTGCTGAAGTGAGGCAGGCTCTTCCCAACACCACCTGTATTGAAGTGAATTTGGCTCTTATATTCTCTACTCCTTTTAACATTTAACCTCGTTTTCAACATGACACTTGTCTTTGGATTGCATTAAACATAAAGGGACATTTCACTCTGTTTTTATGTCTTTGACTACATAAACACATTATAACATATTTGATTAAGTGGGAAGCCTTCCAGAGGTTGAGCTTTGAGTCTGTGTGATCTACAAACAGGGAACTGATACCTGACACAAATATAGAAATAGATAAATCCACTTGAAAGGCAGTCATTGTGGCTTCTGGACTTTATCAAATTCTAACGTTCTTGTAGCAATGAGGAGTTTGAATATTATGAAACATTTCTGACTAGGACATGTCATAAAGAAACATTGAAACTTCATGGTAACACATTCTGCTCTCATTTTTCTTCAATTCGTCTACATATTCAAGTGTCAAAGATCTGATGTTTCTTACTGCTGAAGTATAAGCATCAAGACAAAATAAAAAGCTTGAAAGCTTATTCTTGGAATAAGTGAGTTGGTCACAATAAATCATTAGAAAGTTCTTTTTCTTTTTCTTTTCTTAAATGTTCTTTGGAATACGTTCAACAATGGTACATCTACTTTTCTTTTTCTTTTTCAAGATTACTCTGGCACTTCAGGGTCTTTTGTGATTCCATAGAAATTTTAGGATTGTTCTAAAAGATGCTGGTAGTATTGTGATAGGGATTGCCTTAAATGTGTGATTTCTTGGGATAGTATAGACATTTTAACCATGTCTGTACTTCCAAAGCATGAGCATGCAATGTTTTCCCATTTCTTTGTGTTCCCTCCATTTCTTTCATACGTTTTCAGAGTACACATCTGATACATTTTGGTTAGGTTGATTTCTAAGTATCTTACAAAGCGCCTTTGGTGCAATTGTCAATGAGATCAATTCACTGATTTACTCTGGGTGGGTGGGGGATGGGCTAGATGGGTGACAAATATTGAGGAGGGCCGTTGTTATGATGAGCCTTGGGTGTTGTCTGTAAGTGAGGAATCACTGAATTTAAATCCGGAAACCAGTATTGCACTGTATGTTAACTAACGAAAATTAAATGGGGAAAAAAACTAGGAAAATAATGAGCAGACAGTTTGGTATTGCTATTTTTACACCTCCATTTTGACCTTGCTATCCTAACTCAGAAATTTTATTTTGGAGAACTTAGCTCACACACACACACACAAGCAATTTTGTTTTGTTGCTGTGCTTAATAAACATTGAAATCATAAATATACGAACATTGGATGCTTGTGGATAAAGTATTTCTCAGGGAAAATAAAACATTTCAATTACTTGATCAGTTTAAAAGAGTGGGCCTCAATATTCCAGTTCTAGTTTATTTTAACTTATTTTATAATTAATGAAATTTTTTCAGGTCCAAATTTTTATGTAAATTACTTGATGTTCTAGACATACCATAATACATTAAGCAAATAGTCTGCTTTTTTTAAATTTAAAGAAAGGAAATACTATATTGAAATGTTAGAGCAGGGAAATGAATAATATGTGATCTCCCAAGGTGAACAATCTATAATCAGTTCTAGACTCACCACATCTGAGGTTCATTTATATGAACCTGTGGTCCTGTTTGTGCCACTGTTACTTTGATATCGACAGTTGCCCAAATCTGACGCTTAACCAAAGCAGAACTTTAACATTGGAACACTGTGTGTCTTTGGAAAGGATCCATGTGTTTCTGAAGGACAGATCTCTGTATGCTTAGAAGCAGAGGCAGGTGTGCAAGTAGACTGATTCTGAGATATAGTGCTCCTGCCAGGTTGATATCCATGACTTCTCTACTGGGAATAGTAGGGGGGAGTGGGGTTGGGTGGTTGCTGAAGACCTTCTTGAACAGAGGTCCCCTGCGATACCATGCCTCATAAGGCAGGGAGCACACTCATGCACTGAGAGAATGATGTCTGCATACCTGATGGTGGACACAGGTTTGATTTTTCCTCATTGGCTCCAAACACTGGCCTGTTTTATGCAGGGTTTTAGGTCTTTCTAAAGTAAACCAGTATACTTATTATACATATGTGGCTGAACACTTCTGACCTGACACCTTATCAATGTTAATGGAGCCCATCACATCCTCTGGAGACCTGGCTTTTTTGGTTAGATACCCAAGCTCTCATGGTACAGTGGGCAGACTGAAAGGATAAAGAGATTAGGACTGGTCCAGATCATATAAGGTGGGAAGAGTCCAGAGGAGAATGGGCTTTGCCTTTTTAGGCCATGGCTAAAAGTCCTCCAATCATGTGTGCTTTAGAAATGAGAGACTCTACTCTTCTGGAAGGAATCATTCTCACTTGCACTCCATTTGGAGTCATTTTACTATCCAAATCCACACATGTGCTCTGGCACACACATATACTGATGGTGTGTTCGCTGGGGACGTGACAAGAGAGACAGAAGAAAGAAGTTAGAGAAGGCTCTGCCATGGGGCAACAGCATCCATTTTCATAGCTGCATGCTCAAAGACCCAAAGATGGGCAAGGATTTCCTAATATTCATAGGTTTTGCTGTACTCAGGGCCATTCTTGGCCCAGCTTCAAGAGAAAAAGACTAGTGTACTGCAATCCAACTCTGTGTGCACCTGGAATTATGATGATCTAACTCCCCTTAGGTGAGACAATAGCTACAGAAGAAAAGGCTTCAGTGTTCTCCTGTAGGTTGTTTTGTTTCTCCAGCGTTCCATATAATCATAAAGGGTCAAAGGCCTTTGATCCCCATCAATGACTCACTGTGTCCTGATTTACTAGAGAACTTCTTTAAACTTGCTGGAAGTCTTTGAGAGTCAAGGGAGACTTGGAGATTTGGGTTGGTGAGGACTTGGGATAGGGAAGGACATGTCAGAGTACTGTACACTGAGCCTTGAATTGCAGTAAAATATCAGTCCAGTACAGATCCCAGGGTCTTCATTTGGAAATAGGGGGCTCATTGTCCTGGCTACATGAGGATGCCTAATGAGTCAAGAGTATATACGAGGGATGGACATTGTGGCATGGCAGAAGCCTGAGTTCCCTTGCACAACCATGGAGCCGGTATTCCAAAGGTTTACCCTGGAACCTTAAAGGGCCGCTACCTTCATGTCAGCCACAGAAAGTTACTAATTTTGTTTGGGGCGTCTTCTTGCCTGTGGCTCCAATGCTAGCAGTGGACACCAGGGAACAGGCAGACTCCTGTGTCTATGGTGTCCACTGAGATTTTCTGGAGGAAATGAACAAGGGAAAGGTCATTCAGGGGTTATTCTGGATTTCCCCTACCTCAGATACAAGAATCTCCCATTACTAGAAATTATCTCCACAGAGTAAGACAATCAAAATCTAGACAGAGGGCTCCAAAATCCATTTCTTCATTCAGTAACTGCTCCAAGCACTCACATTTTGTTAGCGGATCTCGTAGGCCTAGGTGTAAGTTTTACAATGACAAAGTGGTCCCAGCCTGGGAGGTCTTCACAGTCTGGAAGGGAGATGGAAAATGTTATGAAATACCAGACATGTGAAGAAAAGGCAAGAACTGTAATAGTGAAAAGAATGAGTGTGCTGTGAGGACAGAATGGGGAGTCTCTGGAGTGTATGAGAAGCCTCACTCAGGTGACATTTGCTGGGGCCAGCATGACCAGTGGAGAAGATACTATTGGTTCAGAGACTAGGAAACAGAATTGAGTTTGCCCATTAGAAATATTACAAAGATGGAACATGGGGCTGTGGGTTCCTGGGAGGGGAGAGACAGGGAAAACCCATAGCATAGACCAGTTGCTGGGACCTAGTAGACTGTTATTCATTCCTCTCTGACAGCATTATTCAAATACCTTGACTCAAATACAAATATTTGAGTCAAATATTTACTAAGTCAAATATTTACTACAAATATTTACTAAGTCACAATTTTTGTGGGAGAGGAATACAAGCACAGTATAGCTGTGTGACACTGCCTCAAGGTGTCTATGAAGCTGAGGCTGTGGTCTCAGAGGAGACTCAAAAGGGTGACACTTTCCTCCCAAGCTCACTCTCATGGGCAATGTCAGAATTCAGTTTGAATTTAGAAGCTATTTCAAATTTTGACCTAGAAACTTGTATATTTCTCTCCTATATAGGGGTCTCATTTGGTTGCCACTAACTAAAGTGATTGAAACCCCATTTCCATCAGTAGAGAAGAGAGAGAAAAGGCAAATGAGGAAGGAGAGTAGAGAGAGATATAACACCCTGTGCTCATGACTAACACACCTTTTAAATCCCATCGACTTCACCAAGCCTCCCCCACCATACAGCAACCCTCTGGTACTATCCACTTGTCTCTAATCTTAAAAGTCTCTTTTTCTTTTAAATTTCTTTTTTAAATTTACATCCAAGTTAATTAGCATATAGTGAGAAAATGATTTCAGTAGATTCCTTAATGGCGCTTACCCATTTAGTTCATCCCCCCTCCTACAACCTTCCACTAACCTTCTGTTCTCCATATTTAAAAGTCTCCTTTTTGTCCCCTTCCCTATTTTCATATTATTTTTGCTTCCCTTCCCTTGTATTCATCTGTTCTGTGTCTTAAAGTCCTCATATAAGTGAAGTCATATGATATTTGTCCTGTGACTAATTTCGCTTAGCATGATACTCTAGTTCCATCCATGTAGTTGCAAATGGCAAAATTTCATTCTATTTGATTGCCAAGTAATATTCCATTATATATACCACATCTTCTTTATCCATTCATCCATCGATGGATATTTGGGCATTTTCTAGACTTTGGCTACTGATAGTGCTGCTATAAACATTGGGGTGCCTGTATCCCTTTGAAACAGCATACCTGTATTCCTTGGATAAATACCTCATAGTGTAATTGCTGGGTCGTAGGGCGGTTCTATTTTTAATTTTTCGAGGAAACTCCATACTGTTTTCCAGAGTGGCTGCACCAGCTTGCATTCCCACCAACAATGCAAAAGAGATCCTCTTTCTCCACATCCTCGCCAACATCTGTTGTCTGAGTTGTTAATCTTAGCCATTCTGACAGGTGTAAGGTGGTATTGCGTTATGGTTTTGATTCGCATTTCCCTGATGATGTTGAGCAATTTTTCACGTGTCGTTTGGCCATCTGGAAGTCTTTTTTGGAGAAGTGTCTATTCATGTCTTTCGCCCATTTCTTCACTGGATTGTTTTTTGGCTGTTGAGTTTGATAAGTTCTTTATAGATTACGGATACTAATCCTTTATCTGATATGTCGTTTGCAAATATCTGCTCCCATTCTGTCCCTGGCCTTTAAATTTTGGTGATTATTCCTTCCTGTGCAGAAGCTTTTTATTTTGATGAGGTCCCAGTAGTTCATTTTTGCTTTTGTTTCCCTTACCTCCAGAGAGGTGTTGACTAAGAAGTTGCCGAAGCCAAGATCAAAGAGGTTTTTGCTGTCTCCTTGAGGAATTTGATGGCTTCCTGTCTTACATTGAGGTCTTTCACCCATTTTGAGTTTATTTTTGTGTATTGTGTAAGAAAGAGGTATATGTTCATCTGCTTGTTGCTTTCCAGTTTTACCAGCAGCACTTGTTGAAGAGATTATCTTTATTCCATTGGATATTCTTTTCTGCTTTGACAAATATCAGTTTACCATACATTTATGGGTCCATTTCTGAGTTCTCTATTTTGTTCCATTGATCTGAGTGTCTGTTCTTGTGCCAGTACCATACTGTCTTGATGATTAGAGCTTTGCAGTATAGCATGAAGTCCAGGATTGTGATGCCTCCTGCTTTGTTTTTCTTTTTAAAGATTGCTTTGGCTATTCGGGGTCTTTTCTGTTTCCATATAAATTTTACGATTATTTGTTCTAGCTCTGTGAAGAATGCTGGTGTTAATTTGATAAGGATTGTACTGAATATGTAGATTGCTTTGGATAGTGTTGAGATTTAACAATATTTACTTTGTCTATCCAGGAGCATGGAATCTTTTCCAAATTTTTTGTGGCTTTTTCAGTTTCTTTCTTAAGCTTTCTATAGTTTTATTTATTTATTTATTTATTATTATTTATTTATTTATTTATTTTATTTTTTAATATATGAAATTTACTGTCAAATTGGTTTCCATACAACACCCAGTGCTCATCCCAAAAGGTGCCCTCCTCAATACCCATCACCCACCCTCCCCTCCCTCCCACCCCGCATCAACCCTCAGTTTGTTCTCAGTTTTTAACAGTCTCTTATGCTTTGGCTCTCTCCCACTTTGACCTCTTTTTTTTTTTTTTCCTTCCCCTCCCCCATGGGTTACTGTTACTTTTCTCAGGATCCACATAAGAGTGAAACGATATGGTATCTGTCTTTGTATGACTTATTTCACTTAGCATCACACTCTCCAGTTCCATCCACGTTGCTACAAAAGGCCAGATTTCATTCTTTCTCATTGCCACGTATACTCATTCCATTGTGTATATAAACCACAAATTCTTTATCCATTCATCAGTTGATGGACATTTAGGCTCTTTCCATAATTTGGCTATTGTTGAGAGTGCTGCTATGAACATTGGGATACAAGTGCCCCTATGCATCAGTACTCCTGTATCCCTTGGGTAAATTCCTAGCAGTGCTATTGCTGGGTCATAGGGTAGGTCTATTTTTAATTTTCTGAGGAACTTCCACACTGCTTTCCAGAGAGGCTGCACCAATTTGCATTTCCACCAACAGTGCAAGAGGGTTCCCATTTCTCCACATCCTCGCCAGCATCTATAGTCTCCTGATTTGTTCATTTTGGCCATTCTGACTGGCGTGAGGTGATATCTGAGTGTGGTTTTGATTTGTATTTCCCTGATAAGGAGCGATGTTGAACATCTTTTCATGTGCTTGTTGGCCATCCGGATGTCTTCTTTAGAGAAGTGTCTATTCATGTTTTCTGACCAAATCTTCACTGGGTTATTTGTTTTTCGGGTGTGGAGTTTGATGAGCTCTTTATAGACTTTGGATACTACACTTTGTCCGATATGTCATTTGCAAATATCTTTTCCCATTCCGTTGGTTGCCTTTTAGTTTTGTTGTTGGCCTTTAAATTTTGGTGATTATTCCTTTGCTGTGCAGAAGCTTTTTATCTTGAGGTCCCAATAATTCACTTTTGCTTTTAATTCCCTAGCCTTTGGGGATGTGCCGAGTAAGAGAATGCTACGGCTGAGGTAAGAGAGGTCTTTTCCTGCTTTCTCCTCTAAGGTTTTGATGGTTTCCTTTCTCACATTCAGCTCTTTATCCATTTTGAGTTTATTTTTGTGGATGGTGTGAGAAACTGGTCTAGTTTCAACCTTCTGCTTGTTGCTGTCCAGTTCGCCCAGCACCATTTGTTAAAGAGACTGTCTTTTTTCCATTGGATGGTCTTTCCTGCTTTGTCAAAGATGAGTTGGCCATATGTTTGTGGGTCTAGTTCTGGGGTTTCTATTCTATTTCATTGGTCTATGTGTCTGTTTTTGTGCCAATAACATGCTGTCTTGATGATGACAGCTTTGTAGTAGAGGCTAAAGTCTGGGATTGTGATGCCTCCTGCTTTGGTTTTCTTCTTCAAAATTACTTTGGCTATTCGGGGCCTTTTGTGGTTCCATATGAATTTTAGGATTGCTTGTTCTAGTTTCGAGAAGAATGCTGGTGCAATTTTGATTGGGATTGCATTGAATGTGTAGATAGCTTTGGGTAGTATTGACATTTTGACAATATTCTTCGAATCCATGAGCAGGGAATGTCTTTCCATTTCTTTATATCTTCTTCAATTACCTGCATAAGCTTTCTATAGTTTTCATCATACAGATCTTTTACATCTTTGGTTAGATTTATTCCTAGGTATTTTGTGCTTCTTGGTGCAATTGTGAATGGGATCAGTTTCTTTATTTGTCTTTCTGTTGCTTCATTGTTAGTGTATAAGAATGCAACTGATTTCTGTACATTGATTTTGTATCCTGCAACTTGGCTGAATTCATGTATCAGTTCTAGCATAATTTTGGTGGAGTCTATCGGATTTTCCATGTAAAATATCATGTCATCTGCAAAGAGCAAAAGTTTGACTTCATCTTTGCGAAATTTGATGCCTTTGATTTCCTTTTGTTGTCTGATTGCTGATGCTAGAACTCCCAGCACTGTGTTAAACAACAGCGGTGAGAGTGGGCATCCCTGTCGTGTTCCTGATCTCAGGGATAAAGCTCTCAGTTTTTTCCCATTGAGGATGATGTTAGCTGTGGGCTTTTCATAAATGGCTTTTGTGATCTTTAAGTATGTTCCTTCTATCCCGACTTTCTCAAGGGTTTTTATTAAGAAATGGTGCTGGATTTTGTCAAAAGCCTTTTCTGCATCGATTGACAGGATCATATGGTTCTCTTTTTTTTTGTTGTGATGTATCACGTTGATTGATTAGTGAATGTTGAACCAGCCCTGCATCCCAGGAATGAATCCCACTTGATCATGGTGAATAATTCTTTGTATATGCTTTTGAATTCGATTTGCTAGTATCTTATTGAGAATTTTTGCATCCATATTCATCAGGGATATTGGCCTGTAGTTCTCTTTTTTTACTGGGTCTCTGTCTGGTTTGGGAATCAAGGTAATACCGGTTTCATAGAATGAGTCTGGAAGTTTTCCTTCCCTTTCTATTTCTTGGAATAGCTTGAGAAGGATAGGTATTATCTCTGCTTTAAACGTCTGATAGAACTCCCCTGGGAAGCCATCTGGTCCTGGACTCTTATTTGTTGGGAGATTTTTGATAACCGATTCAATTTCTTCGCTGGTTATGGGTCTGTTCAAGCTTTCTATTTCCTCCTGTTTGAGTTTTGGAAGAGTGTGGGTGTTTAGGAATTTGTCCATTTCTTCCAGGTTGTCCAATTTGTTGGCATATAATTTTTCATAGTATTCCCTGATAATTGTTTGTATCTCTGAGGGATTGGTTGTAATCATTCCATTTTCATTCATGATTTTATCTATTTGGGTCATCTCCCTTTTCCTTTTGAGAAGCCTGGCTAGAGGTTTGTCAGTTTTGTTTATTTTTTGAAAAAACCAACAATTGGTTTCCTTGATCTGCTCTACAGTTTTTTTAGATTCTATATTGTTTATTTCTGCTCTGATCTTTATCATTTCTCTTCTGCTGGGTTTAGGGTGCTTTTGCTGTTCTGCTTCTATTTCCTTTAGGTGTGCTGTTAGATTTTGTATTTGGGCTTTTTCTTGTTTCTTGAGAGAGGCCTGGATTGCAATGTGTTTTCCTCTCAGGACTGCCTTCGCTGTGTCTCAAAGCGTTTGGATTGTTCTATTTTCATTTTCGTTTGTTTCCATATATTTTTTAATTTCTTCTCTAATTGCCTGGTTGACCCACTCATTCGTTAGTAGGGTGTTCTTTAACCTCCATGCTTTTGGAGGTTTTCCAGACTTTTTCCTGTGGTTGATTTCAAGCTTCATAGCATTGTGGTCTGAAAGTATGCATGGTATAATTTCAATTCTTGTAAACTTATGAAGGGCTGTTTTGTGACCCAGTATGTGATCTATCTTGGAGAATGTTCCATGTGCACTCGAGAAGAAAGTATATTCTGTTGCTTTGGGATGCAGAGTTCTAAATATATCTGTCAAGTCCATCTGATCCAATGTATCATTCAGGGCCCTTGTTTCTTTATTGACCGTGTGTCTAGATGATCTATCCATTTCTGTAAGTGGGGTGTTAAAGTCCCCTGCAATGACCACATTCTTATCAATAAGTTTGCTTATGTTTATGAGGAATTGTTTTATATATCTGGGGGCTCCGGTATTCGGCGCATAGACCTTTATAATTGTTAGCTCTTCCTGATGGATAGACCCTGTAATTATTATGTAATGCCCTTCTTCATCTCTTGTGACAGCCTTTAATTTAAAGTTTAGTTTGTCTGATATAAGTATGGCTACTCCAGCTTTCTTTTGGCTTCCAGTAGCATGATAAATAGTTCTCCATCCCCTCACTCTCAATCTAAAGGTGTCCTCAGGTCTAAAATGAGTCTCTTGTAGACAGCAAATAGATGGGTCTTGTTTTTTTATCCATTCTGATACCCTATGTCTTTTGGTTGGAGCATTTAGTCCATTTACATTCAGTGTTATAGAAAGATACGGGTTTAGAGTCATTGTGATGTCTGTATGTTTTATGCTTGTAGTGATGTCTCTGGTACTTTGTCTCACAGGATCCCCTTTAGGATCTCTTGTAGGGCTGATTTCGTGGTGACAAATTCCTTCAGTTTTTGTTTGGGAAGACCTTTATCTCTCCTTCTATTCTAAATGACAGACTTGTTGCATAAAGGATTCTAGGCTGCATATTTTTCCTGTTTAGCACACTGAAGATATCGTGCCAAGCCTTTCTTGCCTGCCATGTTTCAAAGGAGAGATCAGTCACGAGTCTTATAGGTCTCCCTTTATATGTGATGGCACGTTTATACCTTGCTGCTTTCAGAATTTTCTCTTATCCTTGTATTTTGCCAGTTTCACTATGATATGTCTTGCAGAAGATCGATTCAAGTTACGTCTGAAGGGAGTTCTCTGTGCTTCTTGGATTTCAATGCCTTTTTCCTTCCCCAGTTCAGGGAAGTTCTCAGCTATAATTTCTTCAAGTACCGCTTCAGCACCTTTCACTCTCTCTTCCTCCTCTGGGATACTAATTATGCGTATATTATTTCTTTTTAGTGTATCACTTAGTTCTCTAATTTTCCCCACATACTCCTGGATTTTTTTATCTCTCTTTCTCTCAGCTTCCTCTTTTTCCATAACTTTCTCTTCTAGTTCTCCTTTTCTCTCCTCTGCCTCTTCAAGCCGAGATGTCGTTTCCATTTTGTTTTGCATTTCGTTTAAAGCGCTTTTCAGCTCCTCGTGACTGTTCCTTAGTCCCTTGATCTCTGTGCGAGATTCTCTGCTGTCCTCTATACTGTTTTCAAGCCCAGCGATTGATTTTATGACTATTATTCTAAATTCACTTTCTGTAATATTATTTAAATCCTTTTTGATCAGTTCATTAGCTGTTGTTATTTCCTGGAGATTCTTTTGATGGGAATTCTTCCGTTTGGTCATTTTGGATAGTCCCTGGAGTGGTGAGGACCTGCAGGGCACTTCCCCTGTGCTGTGGTGTATAACTGGAGTTGGTGGGGGAGGCCGCAGTCCCACCTGATGTCTGCCCCCAGCTCACCGCTGGGGCCACAGTCAGACTGGTGTGTGCCTTCTCTTCCCCTCTCCTAGGGGCGGGATTCACTGTGGGGTGGCGTGGCCCATCTGGGCTACTTGCACACTGCCAGGCTTGTGGTGCTGGGGTTCTGGCGTATTAGCTGGGTGTGTAGGCAAGGTGCATGGGGGCAGGAGGTGTAGGCTTAGTTCGCTTCTCCTTAGATGATCCACTTCAGGAGGGGCCCTGTGGCAGCGGGAGGGAGTCAGATCCGCTGCCGGAGGTTTGGCTCTGCAGAAGCACAGAGTTGGGTGTTTGCGCAGAGCGAGCAAGTTCCCTGGCAGGAACTGGTTCTCTTTGGGATTTTGGCTGAGGGATGTGCGGGGGAGATGGCGCTGGCGTGCGCCTTTGTTCCCCACCAAACTGAGCTCTGTCGTCCGGGGGCTCAGCAGCTCTCCCTCCCTTTGTCCTCCAGCCTTCCCGCTTTCTGAGCAGAGCTGTTAATTTATGACCTCCCAGATGCTAAGTCGCACTTGCTGTCGGAACACAGTCCGTCAGGCCCCTCTGCTTTTGCCTGCTGGACTCGGGGACTTTGCTTGGCCAGCGAGCCGCCCCTCCGCCCTGGTTCCCTCCCGCCAGTCCGTGGAGTGCGCACCGCCACGCCGCCCTTCCTACCCTCTTCCGTGGGCCTCTAGTCTGCGCTTGGCTCCGGAGACTCTGTTCTGTTAATCCTCTGGCGGTTTTCTGGGTTATTTAGGCAGGTATAGGTGGAATCTAAGTGATCGGCAGGACGCACGGTGAGCCCAGTGTCCTCCTACTGCGCCATCTTCTCTCCCTGTGTCCCATTATTGTTTATTTTAAATGGATATTAGAAAATAGATATACAAGTGTGTCAACTTTGTGTCTTTTACCAATTTTTATTGTTTACAATGATGCTAGACATTTAAATTTTAAAAGTGAGTCCACCTAAAGATTTTAAGAAAATAACAATATTTTAAAATGTATTTTGAGAAGTCACATTTTAAATAGATATTGAATGAATAAATATTTGCCATAAGTTTTAATTAGGTAATATATAAATAATCGTAAAATTTTGAGTGCGGTATATATGTGACTACTGAAATAAGCTACTTTCTCTAACTCTCAAAGGAGCTTATAATAAATACTGAGCTTAAAATAATAATAACCAATAGTCCCACAGCACTAACTATATCCCAGACATTATTCTTGACACTTTACCCACTAATCCTGACAATGATCCCATGAAGTAAATGCTCATTTTACAAAGTAAACTAAAAGACAGATTTTTATAGCAGACAAGTAGAGTACCTGGTATAGGATGAGCTGGGGTTATGTTCTTTCCCTGACACTTGTTAATCATGCAACCTTAATATGTTACCTCCTGGCCCTCAGTTTCTCTTTTGGTAAGGTGAGAAATACAACACTTGTCTTCAAGGATTACGTCAAGGATCAATTGAGCAGATACATACTAAAGCATTTAGTACCCAATAAATGGTAATTTAATGAGATTTTAAATGGGTATTAGCCAGATCTTAAACCAAAATCTCAAATCCTTGGATTTTCTCCCAGATGCTAAGCCCCACTTGCTGTCGGAACACACTCTGGCCCCTCTGCTTTTGCAAGCCAGTCTCGGGGGCTCTGCTTGGCCGGCAGGCCGCCCCTCCACCCCGGCTCCCTCCCGCCAGTCCAGAGGCGCACCACCTCTCCGCCCTTCCTACCCTCTTCCGTGGGCCTCTCGTCTGCGCTTGGTTCCAGAGACTCCGTTCTGCTAATCCTCTGGCGGTTTTCTGGGTTATTTAGGCAGGTGTAGGTGGAATCTAAGTGATTAGCAGGACGCGCGGTGAGCCCCTGCATCCTCCTACGCTGCCATCTTCCCTCTCCTCCTCCCATATACTTTTTAATGTCCTCTTTGCTTGGTTAGCTCACTAATTCTTTAGTAGGATGTTCTTCAGTCTCCAAGTAGTTGTTACCTTCCCAAATTTTTCTTGTGGTTGATTTCAAGTTTCATAGTGTTGTGGTATGAAATTATGCTCAGTATGATCTCAGTCTTTTTGTACTTACTTAGGGCTGAATGTGTCTCAGTATGTGATCTATTGTGGAGAACTTTTTATGTGCACAGTAGAATGTGTATTCTGCTGCTTTAGGATAAAATGTTCTTAATATATCTGTTAAGCCCATCTGGTCTTGGGTATCATTCAAAGCCACTGTTTCCTTGTTGATATTTGAATAGATGATCTGTCCATTGAGTGGGGTGTTGATTTTTGAATAGATTATCTGTTCATTGAGTGTGGTATTGAAATATCCTACTATTATGGTATTACTATCCATGAGTTTATGTTTGTGATTAAATGATTTATATATGTGGGTGCTCCCACTGCACCAATTTTTACAACTGTTAGGTCTTCTTGATGGATAGACCTCTTAATTATGATATAATGACCTTCTTCATGTCTTCATACAGTCTTTGTTTTAAAGTTTCAATTTTCTGATATGAGTATGGCTACTCCGGCTTTCTTTTGTCAACTATTAGCATGATAGATAGTTCTCCATCCCTTTATTTTCAATCTATACGTGTCTTTAAGTCTAAAGTGGGTTTCTTGTAAACATCATATAGATGGGTCTTTTTTTTTTACCCATTGTGTTCCCCTATGCCTTTTGATTGGAGCACTGATGTTAAAGCGAGTACTGAAAGATAGGAATTTATTGCAATTTTGATGCTTGTAGAGTTGGAGTTTCTGGTGATGTTATCTGGTCCTTTCTAATCTTTCATTGCTTTTGGTATATATTTATTCATCTTTTCTCCCCTCAGATATTCCCAGTTAAAATTTCTTGCAGGTTTCTATTAGTAGTCACAAACTCCTTTAATTTTTGTTTGGGAAACTTTATCTCTCTTTCTCTTTCAAATGATAGCCTTTCTGGATAAAGAATTCTTGGCTGCGTATTTTTCTGATTCAGCACAATGAATACATCCTGCCACTCCTTTCTGGCTTGCCAAGTTTCTGTGGATAGGTCTGCTGCAAACCTGATCTGTCTTCCTTTGTAAGTTAAAGACTTTTTTTTCCCTTACTGCTTTCATGATTCTCTCCTTGCCTGAGTATTTTGTGAATTTGACTATGATATGCCTTGTTGATGTCGGTTTTTGTTGAATCTGACTGGAGTCCTGTGTGCTTCCTGGATTTTGATGCCTGGGTCTTTCCCCAGGTTAGGAAAGTGTTCCACTATGATTTGCTCACATAGACCTTCTACCCCTATTTCTCTCTCTTCCTCTTCTGGGATCCCTATGATTCTGATATTGTTCCTTTTTAATGTGTCACTGATTTCTCTAATTCTTAAATCATGCTCCCTTTGCCTTAGTTTCCCTCTTTTTTGTGTGTTCTATTCTTCTGTATAAGTTTGTTCTTTATATTGCTGATTTTCTGTTCTGCTTCATCCACCCTTGCTGCCATGGCATCCATTTGAAATTGCAACACAATTATAACATTTTTTATTTCATCCTGACTAGCTTTTACTTATATCTGTAGAAGGGGATTCAAATCTATTTTCAATTCCAGCTCATATTCATATTATCATGATTCTAAATTCTGGTGCAGACATCTTGTTTGTATCTGTGTTGATTAAGTCCTTGCTTTTGTTTCTTCATGCTCTTTATTTTGGGGTCAATTCCTTCTTTTCGACATTTTGAAGGGAGAAAAAGCATTAATGAGGTAAAAAAATTAAAGTTAAAAAAATTAAAATAAAAATTATTAAAAGTTAAATATTAAAAAATACACACACACTAAAATGGAATAAATGATGCTAGATCCTAGTTGTGTTTTTGTCTGGGTGTTGAAATGGGCTTAATAGATTAAAGAAAAAAGCATAAAGGAGAAAGAAGGAAATCATTTGAAAATTAAAAAAAATGAATACACTGAAGTAGACTAAAATGATGGAAGTAAAATAGAATTTGAAAAAATTTAGAGAAAAGTAAAAAATATAGTAGAAATAAAAATATTTTTAATAAAGAATTGAAAATAAAAATGAATTTCTTCTCTTCCTACATTCAAGAAAATGAAAATAAATGGAAAAGAGAAAAAAAGAAAAAAATTGAATTGGACTGGTGAACAGACAGAAATATGACTGATATTACTTCGTTTCCCCCTAGAAGTCAAACTAAGTGGCTTATAGTCCATTAACTAAGCAGGTGGTGAGACTTTTATTCCTGAAGAGCTAGGTTGGCCTAGTTGGTCGAGGCTCAGTATAACAGCTCCGTTCTCCACCAGGTGGCACTGCTTAGCTTCCTGGGGTGGATTGTTGTGGCGCTTGTAGGTGTGTATGTGCATGCAAGGGAGCGGTGAAATTGTTTCACCCACCTACCCAGTCTCTAGTATCGTAACTCTGTTCTCCCTGATCAGCCTTTGCACACACATCCTTTGTCTTCAGCTTCCATCCACTTCCCACTTTACACAGTCCATTACCCAGCCCAGCTGCACTTCCCTCCTCAGTTTTATCTCAGACATGGCTGTTTTTCCCGACCCCTTACTTCTGAAGGACTGTGGATTTGATATGTTCTGCCTCTCAGCAGGAGGGTCTCACTAAGCAATTGCTGGGTGCTGGCCATACCCAGGAATGTTTCTGGGACTGTGCTGCTGCTGATGCCCAGAGAATGCAGCTGGGTGCCAGCTCTTCCCAGAAAAAGTTCATGTAGCAGTAACATTTCAGGGATTATGGAAAGTCACAACACAGATCTGGCACCAGGCCTCATTCCCAATCACCTTGTTCCAGCACCAGCAAATGTGGGTGTTTTCCTGGGTCCACTGGGGCCTTGCCTTTGGGGGACACACACAGCCTGTACCAGGTGTCTTCCCAGCAGTGGAGCCACCTCTCTCTGTGTGGCCAGAAGAACCCCGGTCTCCACTCTGCCCCTGGGGATTTGACCTTCCCACCAGAGCACCACCAGGCATCGAGCTTCAGAGTTTCAGACTCTGCACTCCCTTGTTTATAGTCTTAATGGAATTAAAGCTTCCCCTTTCTCCTTTCTCCCTTTTTAGTTCAGTCCCTGTTGCTCTTTCTAGTTTTTCCACTTTCTCTCCAGCTGCTTTTTTTGGGGGGGGGAAATACTTTTCCCGTATTCATCCCCCAACCCCGTCTCCATCCTCTCTCCACACACAAAAGCAGCTCTCTGCCCTCTGCGACTTCTTTCTCCCTCAGTTCACTTCACCCTGCGTACCTGCTGAATTCTGTGGTTCAGGCTGTGCAGATTGTTGTATTAATCCTCAGATCAATTTTCTAGGTGTGCAGAATGTTTATTGTTGGTCTGGCTGCATTTCATGGATGCAAAACACACAAAAAACTTTCATGCTATTCTGCCATCTTAGCTCTTCCAAGAGTCTGTTTCTTCATTGTTCCCTCTCTCTTATTTTTCCATTTGCCTGTTTGTGACTTCAATTCTACATATGAGTAAAATTATTGGATGGTATTTGTCTTCTGATTGACTTATTTCACTTAACATCATGTTCTCTTCATCCATGTCTTATAGATATATATATATACATATGGATAATGATATATGGATATTTATGGATATATATGTAGATATAAATATTTAGATTGATATTTACATATATAGATGAAAACATACATATAGATGAATATATATGAATACATATATATGGATATATGTATATGGATATATCTATATGGATATAAACACATGGATATACATATATCCATATGTGTATAGATACATATGGATAAGTTTATATAGATATATATCATATATAGGTAGATATATGGATACATATATGGATGGATATATGGATAGATACATAAGGATATATAAATATATGGGCATATATATGAACACATATATGGGTATATATGGATATATAAAAATATGGATATATATTTATGGATATATGGAAATATACTCATATATAAGGATATATCCATATATATTCATATATATCCATATATTCATATATGGATATATCCTTATGTGTGTATATATGTATACGTGTGTGTGTTTTTATGTGTGTATCATCCAAAAGAAGGAATGAAACCTTTCCATTTGCAAGAACATGGTTAGAACAAGATAGTATGGATGCTAAGTGAAATAAGTCATTCAGAAAAAGATAAATACCATCCAATTATTTCACTCATATGTGGAATTGAAGAAAAAAACAAGCAAAGGGAAAATTGTAAGGGATAAAACAAAACTTAGGATTCTCTACTGTGGAACTGTTAGATCCATTATGGGAGACTCCCTAGCCCCAAAACAGGAATAATATATTCATATTTTACAGTCGTTGTAAAATTTGGCCAACGGTATCCTCAATCAGAAAGCACTCCTTAGATTTTTAAATGATTACCCAGCAACACTGCCCTTGGTTCCCCAAACAAGGAACTTGGAGTCTTGATTGGGGAACAAGTAGGGAAAACATTTAAAGCTGGGTATTCTGAGGGGGCTAACCTTCTCCCTGAGGGGGGACCTCACTTGGTCCATTGTTAATACTGCCCTTCTCCCCTTGAGTTCAATGTATATAAAGATGTAAAATTACCCAAAATAGAGGAAAATCCTGAGCCTTTTTACAGTCAGCCTGTGCCTTTGGTACCTTTACAGCCAGAAAATACTCTTCATCCCTCAAAAGGATGGGAAGATATGGAACTTCTAAAAGCATCACTGACAGGTTCTGATAAAGTCTTCACCTCAATGCAAAAGTACAATAAGGGAGCCCATAAGGCTGGTAAATTCCAGCTGTTTCCAATTGCCAGGCAAAATGCACAATACATCCATGAAGCCCTGCTCTTTCCAATAGTAAAATAATTGCAGAATCATTTCAGCTGTATGTCCATCACAGGCGTTTTACAATGGACATTAAAAGCAATATTTGTGGTACTTATTCCATGTGTACCTTGGACTAGGGTTCTGTTATAAACATCATTTTGACCCCAACCCAGTATGCTGTCTGTGCCCAAGTGTTTCATGCTTCTTGTGTCCCTGGTGCTATGCAGAACTTTGACGATGCTATTCTGGTGTCTTTTGAGCAACTGCCCACTACAAGGAAGTATTCCCAACCAAGATAGCAAGCCCAGCTTCCAGTCATTGTCAGTAAAACAATGCACTGAAATAATATGGTGTATTTTACAGAAGGTTTTCTTAATATAGGGGACTCTAACTCCCTCTCACTGTTTCTCCCTCTACGCTCCGGTTACTCTATGTGGGGTCTTCTCCTTCACTCATTTCCTGGACTAAGAACTATGATTATTAGAGCCAATTTTGTCTGGCTAGTCTACATTGTGATGGGGATTTTAAGGAACATTCCCAACCCTGTTTTGGGGAACTTCCCTGTCTTATCTGGCTTGAAATGGACTGCCAAATTCCACTAGTGGAAAACCAAACCAAACCAAACAAAATAATACAAAACAAAACAAAAAAACGGTGTCTGCTCATCTGAGTAGACAGGCTTTAAGACTATGTGATCTCTTTTCTGTTCCTTCTATGCCTCTGTCTGACTTCAGGCCTCTTGACCCCGCTTCACCTTTTCTGCCTTCCCTTCCTCCTCCTGTCTCTGCACCACCTGGGGTGTGGCCTATCTGGCTCTTCAACGCCTCCAGTACTGTTAGTCCCTCCTCCCCACATTGTCAAAAAACAAAAAATACTCATTGCAGATTTCCTCACTGGTTCCATGGAAAGAAATTGACAATGGTAAACTTTCGAAAGGACACAGATAAAATATTATTAAGATAGGCATGTCCTTTAAATTATAAAACTTTATTCTATTAAGGTTAACTAAAGTTCAAATAAGTTGGTTATCTCTGTTCCAATTTATTTGCAGAGGATGAATTAAAGTAATGGTTAAATATCTCATAGCTTTCATAGGTAATTGTTAAAATAGCTTTAAGGGTCTTTGGTAAAATAAAGCGAACATTTCACTTAAATGATAAATTGAATTAAGTTCTTTGGATATTTAAGCCACTTCCAAATCAAATGGAATGCTGAAGCATTGCTTACTAAACATGGGTTGATGCTTCTGACTCCTTATGCCAAAAATCACCCCAAAAAACACTAAAACTATTTCAGTCCATTAAAAAACTTGCTCTATGCTTAATGGATTCGTAAGTCTACCACCCACCTAATAAATATTCTGATATAACAGACAATCCACAATTGGTTATTACTGAGTGTTCACTGGAGACTAGATTTCTAAGAGTTCAAATTCTGCTAAATATAATTAAGGTTAATGGAAATAAGTAGCTTTGTATATTAAAAAGTAAGAGATATGTAAAAAAATATTAAAAAAATACATTTTTGTTAAAGGTAATAAAGTCAATAAATGAATACATAAATAAGCTTCTATTTTGTTTATGAATAAACATTTATATATTCATTTATTGGCTTTATTTATTTATAATAAAGAATTAATTTATTAAATATAAATAAATGTAACTGTCATAGACTCTAAATCTAAAGTTTTATTTTGGCCAATAGGAGCAGGATTAAAGAGAGAGATGGTTAATGTCTGGGAAAAGACAAGATCCCCAAATAAGGGTCCCTGCCCCATTTTTATTAGGATCAGAAGGCTTACAAACATGGCGATGGATGTGCACAATGAATCTGAACACTAACTTGTGGACGTGAGGATAGGGGGTCTTGAAGATATATGGGTTAATGCAAAACAAATTCCGGGTGCCAGGCAGTCGGGAGGAAGGTTGTTTACAGCAGACATTGAGGCAGCACCGCTGTTAGCTAGCCTAGGGGATGAGACAGGGGAAATAACCTCTGGGTTAAAAAGTCACCTTTTCTTTTGTTAATCATCTCCTCTCTGGGCTTCTTTGCCTGCAGCGCAGTGGTCCATAGTCCAATTCACCAGTTTACCTAACTTGGCCCTTTCTTCCTGTGAAAGCAGTTTTTCTGCTATAATACCAAATTGGTGGGCACTTTTGCCGTGCATACTTAATCTTGTTTACCACATATACCTATGTATTGGGGGCCTTTGAACCCGTTCCTATTTTGAGATTTGCCCATCCCTCTTTATTCTGAAAGTTCTACACTCCCTTTCTACTTTGAGGTACCTTGCATTCCTTCTCTATCCTGGGGAACCATTGCACCTCCCTGTTGGGGTGCCTTTGCCTCCCCTTATTCTTAGTGGGCCAGTCTAGTTTACCCAAACTCAGGTGTGAGCACTCTATGGCTTTGTATTTCTTTATACCTTGTTCACCCATTGGTGTAAGCCCAGGGGTTTCGTAAGATTCCCCACGTATAATTTTAACAAAAGGGTAAAACAACAAGACAACATGCCCTTTTCAGAACTTCATCTTCTTGATTGTGCTAGGATTACTCTTAACATTTCAAATCTTAATCCTCATCAACTGTGGCTCAGTGACATTGTTCAAAATAAGATAAACCCTCTTACCCTCAGGTGCTATGCAAAATCCCTGAAGGGGGGCCCACACAGACTGGGCCCACTAAACTTCACCTGGGGTCGAGGATATGCTTGTGTTCTTTCAGATTCTGGACCTCTGTGGATTCCCTCTCGGTGAAGACTTACCATGGCATGGTGGAGAACCCCAGGATATCTTCCAAGAAGCAAGTCTTCCAGAGAATGACTCTGAGGGAGTTTGCATTGCCCCACCTTTTCACCATGAAAGGAACCTCTTCATGGACTCCTCATCCTGAAGCCACTACACAAATGCAAGTCCTTGCCCATAATGTAACATGGGAAAACCTTAAATGCCTGTCTAACCAGGTCGGTATCCTCTTAAAACAAAATTATATTGCAGATACCCTTAAGTCACATCTGATGGTCTTGATTTCTGTCAGGAGCAAAAATTCAATATGTATAACACAGATTCTTCTCCTTGCTCTCATTTGTCCAGGCCAAACTCAACATTCATATTGGGCTCATCTCAACCCACCTCTATTTGATAGCCTAACACTGTAGCTCCGGATAGTTCTATAAGCAATAATGACACAGAATTCATGGAAGGAGCCAATCTTAACCCTCCCTTCCAAATGGAATAAGAGCATTGGCTTTATATGCCAAGACCTCAACGGTGGCTTCCTCCAGCACCTCCTATGTGTGTTACTAAAATTAGCAACTTATCTGCTTGTCTCCAACTAAAAATAACTGGTGTTTGCAAGTACAGACCAAAACCTCTAGAAGGCCAATGTTAACTTTGTGTCAGGCAAAATCTTTGATATAAAAAAAAAAAAAAAGCATATCTCACCTTCTTAATGTTATAGCTTGTTCTAATCTCAACTATTCAGACCACCCATGGAATATTTCTTGGACAACCTGTTATAGAGAGACTGGGCATAATCTTCACTGGGGTAATTGGACTATTATGGACAGGGGTCTTAGAGGACATCATGAAACAAATTATTCAAATAAGACCATATCCTTTGAACAGTCTAATGAGAATATTTTCTGGAAAGATCGAGGCTTCTCTGGCCCTCTTATTTCTGCAAATAAAGGGAAATGGGAAAGACCTTGGCTTGTTAGTCTTTGGACGCTAGGCTTTTTCTTCTTCACTCTAAGGATTAGCCACAGTGAAATGTATGCAAATTGACATATTAACATCGCTTGGATCTCCCTGCAAAATGATCAAATTGCAAAGACCACTACTGGAGTCCCTTCCCCAATGTACTCTTTGCTACCTCTACTTTACAGATCAAACCACTAGAAAATAATTATAGTATCTCTACCTCCCAGGCTTGGTTTATGTCCTGCAAAAGTAATGATAACATCACCCAATTAAATATCTCCTCTTTTTTTAGTACTTAGGGCTTCTCAGCCTGGGTTCCTGTTAATATCTTTGAGCCCTACATGCATCCTTCAGCACTAGGCACATTCTCCAAGCTCGTTCACCTCAGTCTTCAAGCCTCCAGTGACTCCACAGCCTGTCCTGACAGTACGCTTGTTCTTTTCATTACAGTTCTTACCCCCTCTTTTCTTTTCACATGTTTTGTCCATAATACCTTTGTTCATCTCCCCAGCAGACTGTGAAGACCTGGCAGACAGGGACCACTTTGTCATTGGAAGTCTTGCACTTGGCCCAGCAGATCCCCTAGCATAAGGTGAGTACTTGGAGCAGTTACTGAATGAAGAAATAGGACTGTGGATTTTTCCATCTAGATTTTGATTGTCTTACTCTGTGGAGTTAATTTCTAGTAATGGGAGATCCCTGTTGTATCTGAAGCAGGGGAAATCCAGAGTGACCTCTGCCTGACTTTTGCCTTGTTCCATTCCTCCAGCAAATCTCAGTGGGCACTGTTGACCCAGGAGCCTGCTTGTTCCATTGTGCCCAGCGCTAGCAATGGAGCCACAGGCATGAACACCAACAAACAATATCAGCCCTTTGGCTGACATGAAGGCAGTGGCCCTTTAAGGTCCCTGGGTAAAACTCAGGACCAACAGGTGCCATGGCTGTGCAAAGGATCTCCAGCTTCTGCCATTCCCCTTTGTCCATTGCCAATGTATATTCTTAACTCAAGAGGCATCTTCCTGTCATCCAGGAAAATGACCCCCCTGTTTCCAAATGAAGAGCCCGGGGGCCCAACATGGACTAGTACTGGATTTGCACTCTACACAGTGTCCAGTGCTCTGGCATGTCCTTCCCTATCCCAAGTCCTCACCACCCAAAATCCCCAAGCTGCTCTAAGCTCCAAAAGTCTCCAGCAACTATCAAGAACTGCTCCATTATCTCACAACACAGTCATTGATGGAGAAACAAGACCAATTGACTCTACAATTCTTTGGAACTCTGGAGAAACCCACTGGGAATACAACACTCTACAGGAGGACACTGAAGATTTTCTTCTGTAGCTATTGTCTAAACTAAAGGGAGTCGCCTCATCATAATTCCTAGTGCCCACAGAGTTGGGGTGCAGGACCATAGTCTTTTTCGCTGGAAGCTGGGCCGAGGATGGCCCTAAGCCCAGGAAAAACCTACAAATTTCATGACATGAAGTGCTGGCCCATCTTTGGGGTTTTTCATACAGCTATGAAAATGGATGCTGCTGCCCCATGGCAGAGCTCTCTCTAACCGCTCTCTTCTTTCAGTCTTGTCCCTTCCCCAGTGTCCACTTATTCCTGAGCAAACCTTTCACAATTTGTGTGCCAGTACACATGTGAGGATTTCGATAACACAATGACCCCAAATGGACAGCAAGTACTGGCATGATACCTCCCAGAATATTAGAGTCTCTCATTTCGAAAGCAAACATGATGGGAGGGGTTTGAGCCATTGCCTAAAATGGCAGAGCCCTGCCTTCTACTCTGGACTGTTCCCACCTCCTGTGATTTGGGCCAGTCCCAGTCTCTTGATAAGATCAGTCACTCCATTTTACTGTGAGAGCTTAGATGCATAACTGTGAAGGCCAGCTCTCCAGAGGATGTGATTCAGGCTCCATCAACGCTGGATGGGGTGTCAGGTGGGGAGGGCTCATCCATACCTGTATACTAGGTATTCTGGTTTACTTTAGAAAAGCATAAAAGCCTGCATAACACAGGCAAATGTGTGGAGCCAGTGAAGATAAATCAGGTCTCTGTCCACCACTAGGTACGCAGGACATCACTAACCCAGCAGTACATGGGTGTGCTCCATTGCCTTATGAGACATTGTAATGCAACAAAGACTCTGCTCAAGAAGTAGGTCTTAAACAACCACCCCACCCACCACCTACTGTTCCCAGTAGAGAGGGCACAGATATCAACCAGGCAGAAAAACTATATCCACACTTGCTTCGCTGCTAGGCATACAGAAAGTCGTTCCAAAGTCGTTTCTTTGGAACGAAAAAAAGACCCCAAATAACCAGAGCAATATTGAAAAAATTAAATTACAGCTGGAGACATCATTTTGAACAAATTTCAAAGAGCACTTAAAAGAAAAACAAGAAAATGAAAAAAAAGCCTAAAGATTTATTGTAACCAACTCATTATTCCAAGAATGCTTCCTTTTATTTTGTCTTTATGCTTTATTTTGTCTTTATGTTCAGCAGTAATCGAATTAAATCAAATGGTTGCCTCTGAGATATTTAGAATAAATGAAGAAAAATATGGAAGCAGAGATTGTTATCCTGAAGTTTCACTGTTTCTTTCTGACATTTTCTAATCAGAAATGTTTCAAAATATTCAAACTCCTCATTTCTAAGTGATAGTACAATTGACAAAATGCAGGAACCACAAATGACAGTCTTTCAAGTGAATTTAAATCTTTCTGTAATTATGTCAAATGTCACTTTCTTGTTTGGAGATCACACAGAATTATGCAAAGTTCAGCCTCTGGAAGGCTTCCCACTTTAGTCACATGTTATTATAATGCCTATGCAGCTGAAGACAAAAACAGAGTGATGAGTTCCTGTGTAATGCAATCCCAAGACAGGTATCATGCTGCAAAGCAATCATGTGAAATGTTAAATAGAGTTGAGAATACAAAACCCAAATGCACTTCAATGCAGGTGGTGCTGGGAAGAGCTCACCTCTCTTCAGGGGCAAGAAGAGACTATCAGGGATCAGAGTCAAGAGTGAATCCTCAGTGACAAGAAGCTCTAGGGGAGCTCCTACTCCGGTGGTGTGCTGACAAATAGCAATTTGTTTCTGATATTAGGGAAGAAAGTTTGTCTTTCTGTTACTGAAAATTCAGTGCTTGGCAGGACTGTATTAGGCCCGATGGTCGATTCCTGGTCTCTACCACCTTCATAGAATGCCCGCGCTTCCTACATTCTGAGATACTAATAGTTTGTCCAAAGTCCGTACCTTGAAGAGTTGAGGATAGAAAAAATAAATTCCATAACTAAAAGACCAGAGCCCATTTCCACGGACGTGGGTGTCAGCCGGGAACCAGACAAGTCTCCTAAATCATCACTGCTCTCTCACTGAAGGAAAGGAATGGATAATAGTGAGAGCACTTTGGCACACAAGGCTCCTAAGTGTAATTGATGTTCCCCTTAGACCTGGCCCTCTGATGTTGGTGATGACACCAAAGTTATCGGGGGAAAAGTGCTAATGACTTCATTTGAAGTTTTAACCATTTTCATGTGATAGGAAGACAGTTGGGCCTCAGTGCATTCTTTCAGATTCCCTTGATCTTTCATTAATGAGGATTTTATTAGAGGACATTCACAGCAATCATCTTGGAGCATTTTCTGGTGTTAATCATAGAGTTGTGATCAATTGCCAGTAATCTGGGATAGTCTTGACAATGTGAGTCCATGGTGAGGGCACAAAAATAAAGACTAAAATAGCATGGCCCGAATCTGCAGACTTGTGAGGAACAAGAGCCTACCTTGTGAGGCACAACTGCCTCTGTCCACAGATGGGAAAGGCTTGACACCTGGTGGTAGCTTGACACATTCCTGACCTTTTTGACGTTGGGATCCACGCTCTTGCCCATAGGACTCCTTGGAATAGCTAGTGGCTGTTCCATTTCTCTTCAGGCCACAAGTCTTTCTTATTCCTTCAACACAAAACTTGTCCATGGAATTGTGCTAGTAACATTATCTAACATCCCTTCATTCTGTTGTCATATGAGATGAAGAACTTTAGCCCTCAGTGTTTCTTTTTCAATTCCCTTACACTTATCCTACTCATGTGTTCATGGGGAGACATTCTGTAAGGGTTAAATTGTAGGGTAGGGCTAATGCTTAGCTTGAAAAATAACAGCTTTGTGTTGACACTGAAGGTTAAGAGATAGCCTTGCTTTGCTCTGGTATATGCCTCATACCCTTGTAAATTAGGCTTCACCAATTAAGGAAACAAAAGTTCAAAGAAAAGAGCATCAGAGGCAGGGTGAAGGAGATCCACTGGTTGCAACTTAGAGGCAGAAATTCTAAAGTAAACACCTCATTAGGCAACTGTTTCTAACTCATCTGGAACCTGTTTCTTTGTTCTGTTCCCAGGTGATGATAAAACGATGTGATCGGTTATAAAAACTCTACCCCGGCTGTTCCGGGCCGCACTCTTATCAAGAGTGTTGGTCCCGATGGGTCGGCCTTGCCTCTCATTGTAATAAACTTTGTTGTGACTGTCACTGGTGCCCGTAGCATTCTGTTTCAGGAGTCGTGTGGATGTAACATTTGGTGCATTGGCCGGGAAAGTTAAAGGTCTGAAACAGGGCCCTTTCCTTGGATTGTACCGCGGGAAAGTTAAAGGTCTGAAACAGGGCCCTTTCCTCGGATTGTTCTGCCAGAAAGTTAAAGGTCTGAAACAGGGCTCTTTCTGTGGATTGCTCCGCCGACCCCTGGAAAGAAGCTCGGGATTGGGAGAGGTAAGGAATTCTTGGGGCGCACCATTTGGATGACTCAGGAGGGTCTGCTGGACGCAGCTATAGACCCAGAGTCAGGGATCCTACTGCGACGCTGGTGGACCCCATTTGGTTTGGTTTTTGTCAAGAAGGATCCTATTTTCAGGTGGCTGCCACGACCTACTGGCCTAGAGATCTCAAACTTGTGCTTTCTTCATGTCTTAATTGTCTTCCTCCTGTTGACTGTGCGTCCTTGTCTGTTCTGCCTATCTTTGTCATGGGTCAAAATCAGAGTACCCCCACCTCTCTGAGTCTCATACTAACCCATTTCCAGGACTATAAGAGAGCTACCTCAGTTTTCGGCCTCCACGTTAAGAAGCCAGTCCTTTGAATTCTCTGCGAGTTGGAATGGACCAGCTTTCAGGTGGAATGGCCTCCACAGGGGACCTTTGACCTTACATTGGTATATAAATTTCATGATACTGTGTTTTCTAGGCACGAAGACCAAATCCCATATATTGGGGCATGGAGGACCCTCATCGAAAACCCTCCTGATTGGTTAAAACTTCTCCTTCCCCTTCCCCCTTGCCTCCCTAAAGTACAAAGGCAGCCCATCTGGAGCTCAAAATAAGAATTTTGACGGGACTAAGCGGCTGCCCCCTCTATCACCTGCACCGGAGGAAGAAGAAGAAACCACCCGCCGCCCTATAGTTCTCACCCAAAAATTACGGGTCAAGATGCTTCAGATCAGGAGGCAAGCCCGAGTCGGGACATTCCACTGAGCTTTTCTCACACCCAGTCAAGGACTCCCTTCCACCCCCCCCTCCCGCTGCCCTACCCCTTTGTCCGGGGCCACCCCTGCAGGGGGATATCCAACCCTTTATGACTTATGTACCCTTCTCCACTAGTGACCTTTATAATTGGAAACTTCAAAACCCCTCGTTCTCAGAGAAACCCCAAATATTAATTTCTCTTCTTGAAACTATATTTGTGACCCATCAGCCCACCTGGGATGACTGCTAGCAGCTCTTGCAGGTTCTCCTCACCACTGAGGAGCAAGATGAGATCCGTCGTGAGGCCCAAAAATTAGTGATGGGGCCAAACGGGCAACCCACCGAGGATCCTGCTGTGCTGGAGGAAGTTTTTCCTTCCTCGCATCCTGAGAACTGGGACCCAAACACTCCTCACGGTAGGCGATCATTAACCCTATTTTGCCAGACTCTACTGGGAGGTCTCCGAGCGGCCGCCCGCCGGCCCACAAACATGTCTAAGGTAACAGAAGTAATTCAGGGAGCTGAGGAAAGCCCCTCAGCCTTCTTAGAAAGGCTCATGGAGGCGTACCGCACCTTTACCCCTATTGACCCTGAGGCACCTGAAAATAAAAGGGCATTAAATCTGGCTTTTGTCTCACAGGCAGCCCCAGACATTCGGAAAAATTTACAAAAATTAGATGGGTTTAAAGGAAAAAATTTTTCTGAGTTAGTTGAAATAGCCCAAAAAGTTTTCAACAATAGGGATTCTCAGGAAAAAAGACAGACAAAAAAATTAATCAGGGTGGTGGCAGCCGTCCTGGATGCCCGTGAGGGAAGAGGACCCAGAACGCCCAAAGAATTCTGGTCTGGACAAAAGAAAAAAGATAAAAAAGGGAAAAAATCAGTGTGCATATTGCAAACAAGAAGGACACTGTAAAAAGGATTGCCCCAACTTAGCCCAACGCAAAACTCGGCCACCCCAGGTATCTGTGATGGGAGTCGATTTCAACTGACGGGGCCGCGGCTCGGTGGCCCCTTCTGAGCCGTTGGTTACTGTTAATATAGGGGGCCAACCTAAGACCTTCTTGGTGGACACTGGGGCAACCTTTTCAGTTTTAAAACAAGATCCTGGCCCCACCAGGCAAGGGGCAACACTGGTGCAAGGAGGAACTGGGTCCCAGACTTGTAAATGGACCACTGAACAAGTAGATTTAGGCCGTAAAACTGTTACACATTCTTTCCTAATCGTGCCTGAATGCCCCTACCGTGGATTACTAGAGACCTACTGCATAAACTAACAGCTTCTTTGAAAATCACTGAAGGGGGTATGCATATTAAAGTTAGCCAGGATGGCCCAACAAGAGTAATGGTGACTGTGCCATTTGGGGAAGAGGGCCTGCTCACTCCAGTGCCTAATGAAAATGTCCATGCAGTCATTCCCCTCCTAAAAGCCTCCAGACAGATTTCCCCCATGTGTGGGCTGAAACCAATCCACCTGGGCTGGCAATTTATCAAACTCCCATAATAGTGGAACTTAAGGCATCTGCGCTTCTGGAAAGAGTAAAACAATATCCCATGTCCCAGGAAGCTAGGCGGGGAATCGTTATTCACATCAAGCGTTTGCGCGACTCTGGCATTTTGATCCCACGCAGGTCGCCATGGAATACTCCGCTTCTTCATGTCCGGAAGCCTAACTCATCTGATTTCTGGCCAGTTCAAGACCTAAGAGCAGTAAACGCGAGGGTAATGGACATTCATCCCACTGTACCCAATCCTTATACTCTCCTTAGTTTGCTTCCCACTTCTCAGGTGTATTATACAGTTCTGGACTTAAAAGATGCCTTCTCTGCCATCCCGCTGGCCCCACAAAGCCAGCCACTATTTACATTTGAATGGACTGATCCTCAAGAGGGAAAAGCCGGACAGCTCACCTGGACACGACTCCCCCAAGGATTTAAAAATTCTCATAATCTTTTTAATGAAGCCTTGCACCAAGATTTAGAGCCATTTCGGAACTCCAACCCACAGGTAACTCTACTGCAATATGTTGATGATATCTTGTTGGCAGCCCCTTCTCATCTGAAATGCTTGAGTGCCACCAAAGAACTCTTGAGTCTTCTACAAAAACTGGGGTACGAGTGTCAGCCAGAAAAGCACAGATTTGTCGTACTGCAGTGACCTATTTAGGTTACAATCTTAAAGGTAAGCACTACCTTGGTGAACAAAGAATTCGGGCTATACTCGATAATCCTCAGCCTAGAACTCACAAGTCTGCGAGTTCCTTGGGGCAACAAGCTACTGCAGACTGTAGATACCTGGTTTTGCTGAACTGGAAGCCCCTTTATATGCCACTCTCAAAGGATCTCCAGAGTCCTTCACGTGGGGGGAGACTCAAACTAAAGCCTTACGAGATGCTCTCATAACCCCACCAGCCTTGGCTTTGCCAGATCCCACCAAGCCATTCCATTTGTTTCTAGCCGAAAAAGGGGAGTAACCAAGGGAGTCTGACTCAGTGCCTAAGACCTTGGCACTGACCGGTGGCTTATTTATCCAAACGGCTGGGTCCAGTTGCTTCCGGATGGCCCCCATGCATTTGACAAATTGCCGCCACCGTGCTTCTAGTTAAAGATGCAGAAAAACTAACCTTGGGGCAAGCATTGTCTATCACGGGGCCCCATGAAGTGGAAACTTTACTGCGGGCTCCCCCAGAGCGATGGCTGTCAAATGCTTAAATTACCCAATATCAAGCATTGCTACTCAACCAGCCCCGAATATGTTTTTGTGCTCCCACAACCTTAAACCCAGCCACTTTGCTGCCCAAAGGACAGAATCCCCCTGTACACCCTTGCCCAGAAACCTTGGCAACGATCTCGTCCCTCTGCTCTGATCTTATGGACTTTCCTTTACATGACCCTGATAGCATGTTTTCAGATGGCAGTAGTTTTGTGTTTCAAGGGCAAAGTTATGCCGGTGCTGCGGTGACGACAGACCGTGAAGTTTTATGGCAACAGACCCTTCCCCCAGGAACTTCAGCCCAACGCGCAGAGCTCATCTCACTAACAAAAGCCCTAAAACTCAGAAGAAACAAGTCAGTTAACATTTATACGGACAGCCGCTATGCTTTGCAACCGCGCATGTACACGGATCGATTTATCAAGAGCGCTGTCTCCTCACAACAGAAGGCAAGGCCAACAAAAATAAAGCTGAATTTTTTAGATCTTCTAGCAGCCATCTGCGAACCTGCAAGGCTGGCAATCATTCACTGCCCAGGACATCAAAAAGGCAACTCCCTACAGGCAATCGGAAACTGCCTGGCTGATACAGCAGCCCGAGAAGCTGCGCCAACTAAAAGTGAAAGTGCCTTGGAGCTACCAATCTTGACAGAGCCCTTGCTTCCACCGGAACCCAGTTACACTCCTAAAGATTTGGAGTGGATTTCCAGAAAAGGGGGAAGATGCCGGGATAAAAGTGGTTTCAAGATCCTGAAGGTAAGATACTCTTACCCGCGGCACTGGGGTGGTGCATGGTGTGTCAGCTCCACCAAGGGACTCATCTGGGAAAAACGAGGATGGCGGAATTAGTGCGGAGAAAGTTCAGGGCGCAAGGGCTGGGAAAAGAGACTAAAGAGATGGTTGAAAGGTGTGTAAGTTGTGCCCAAGTAATTCAGGGTGCAAATAGGAAGGTTTCAGAAGCTAAAAGAGATAGAGGAATTGGGCCAGGCCGCTTTTGGGAAATAGATTTTACTGAGATTAAACCAGGGAAATACAGATATAAATACTTGCTTGTTCTTGTAGACACCTTCTCCAGGTGGGTCGAGGTGTTCACCACCAAATCAGAAACGGCTCAGGCGACAGTTAAGAAATTATTAAATGAAATAATTCCTAGATTCGGGCTGCCTCTGGGCATAGGATCAGACAATGGCCCGGCCTTCACGGCGCAGGTGTCCCAGGGTCTGGCCCAGGCATTGGGAATAGATTGGAAATTACATTGTGCATATAGACCCCGGAGCTCGGGTCAAGTAGAAAGGATGAATTGGACCCTAAAAGAGACCTTAAGCAAATTGTCCCTTGAGACAGGCGAAAATCGGGTTGATATCCTTCCTTTTGCCCTTTTGTGAGCCCATTGTACTCCATTTGTCAAGGGATTTTCCCCTTATGAAATTTTATTCGGCAGACCTCCACCTATCCTGCCGAAGCTAGGAGATGACGTAATGGAAAAGTTGGAACAGGACCATTTGCTGGCTTCGCTCATGGCCCTGCAACATGTACAGAAGGAAATAACCAGGGCCTTGAGAGAAGCCTTCGCTCAGCCTCCTGTTCTTCCCCACCCTTTTCAACCAGGAGACTTAGTCTGGGTCAAAAGGCATGAGCCTAAAACCCTGGAGCTGCGCTGGAAAGGACCACACACCGTGATTCTGACTATGCACACGGCCGTCAAGGTATATGGTTTCGAACCTGGATTCATCACTCTCAGGTTAAGAAAAACTGCGTGAAGGAGGGAACAACCCAGACTGATACAGAACCAGGTAACAAACAGCAACGGAAATTTCAAAGGCACCCAGAAGATCTTTTAAAGCTAAGACTGATGCGGGCATAATAATTTTTTGGGTTTGTATGGTGTTAAGTGTGGGGGACTGTATGAAATTGCATCCCCTATATTTTTGGCCATACCAATGGGAACTCAGGGACACTGTCACGGGGAAGGTGATAGCATCTAATACCTCTTCCACTGTGCCTTGTTTTTTGTTTGTTTGTTTGATTTATGAGACTTGGTGGGGGACTCATGGGGAACTTTAATTACTAATTATAAACAGCCAACGGGCTTTGCTCCTCCGGTCCCCGAAAACCCCTATATGGTTACCTATGGATGTGGACACAGAGATCAAGAACAAAAATTGGCTAACATACCAGGGTAAAAAGGGCAGCACCAGTCCTCATTCCACTCCTAGTGGGACTGGCAATTGCGGGATCCACAGCTATTGAAACTGCTGGACTCATTGGGACCAAAATTTCAAAACTGTAAGCAAGCAAGTAGACCGAGACCTAGGCTACTTGGAAACTTCAATTTCTCGGCTAGAACACCAAGTAGACTCTTTAGCCGAGGTTGTATTACAAAACAGAAGAGGGCTTGATTTACTCTTCATGAAGGAGGGGGACCTCTGCGTGGCCCTCGGAGAAACGCGCTGTTTTTATGTGAACAATTCCAGAGTAATCAGAGACACTCTCAGTTTGGTCAGGGATAATCTTAGGACCAGGGAACATGCCAGGGAGGCCAGCAATAATTGGTATCAGAGTTTATCCTCTTGGTCCCCCTGGCTAACATCACTGCTTACAGCCGTAGCTGGGCCACTGCTATTGTTACTTCTTGGGTTAACTATTGGCACGTGCCTTATCAATTGGTTAATACCATATGTCAAGAAGCGAGTTAGTGAAATAAAAATTATGATGATCAGGTCCAATTATATCCCCTTAGTTCCTAATGATGAATCAAGGGATTGATTCACTGACAAGAACAGGGGGAAATGTAAGGGTTAAATTGTAGTGTAGGGCTAATGCTTAGCTTGAAAAATAACAGCTTTTTCTTGACACTGAAGGTTAAGAGATAACAGCCTTGCTTTGCTCTGGTAAACTATGCCTCATACCCTTGTAAATTAGGCTTCACCAATTAAGGAAACAAAAGTTCAAAGAAAAGAGAATCAGAGGCAGGGTGAAGGAGATCCACTGGTTGCAACTTAGAGGCAGAAATTCTAAACACCTCATTAGGCAACTGATTCTAACTCATCTGGAACCTGTTTCTTTGTTCTGTTCCCAGGTGATGATAAAACAATGTGATCAGTTATAAAAACTCTGCACCCCGGCTGTTCGGGGCCGCACTCTTATCAAGAGTGTTGGTCCCGATCGGTCGGCCTTGCCTCTCATTGTAATAACTTTGTTGTGACTGTCACTGGTGCCTGTAGCATTCTGTTTCAGGAGTCGTGTGGATGCAAGAATTCCTTGCCAGAGTCTGGCAGTCTTTATTTTCAAATTTTTTGGTGGAATCTTGCCAAATTCCCATCAATTTGGAATAGCTTGAGGAACAGGTGCCCTTGGGTTTTCTGCCAGATCCTCCTTGGGAAGAGGAGATATTGGGCACTTGAAAGTTTTAAGCACAGGAGGAGTGCTTGTGCGTAGGGTAGGTGATGTTGGGAGATTTTGGTCTCACCTCTGTGGCAAAAGTAAATGGAGATGTGGTCTTCAGGAACACAGTCAAAGTAAAATTTTAAAAAGTCACATGGGCTAATTATTATTTAAAAATATAATTTATTGTCAACTTGGTTTACATACAACACCCAGAGCTCATCCCAAGTGCCTTCCTCAATGCCCATCACCCATTTTCCCTCTCTCCCATCTCCCCATGTCCCCTCTGTTCTCTGCATTTAAGTGTCTTTTGTGTTTTGCCCTCCTCCATCTCTGTTTGTAACTCTTCTTTACCCTTCCCTTCCCCCATGGTCTGTTAATCTTCTCAAGAATCACGAGTGAAAACCTATCTGTCCTTCTATGACTGCCTTATGTCAATCAGCAGAATACTTTCCAGTTCCATCCACGTTGCTGCAAATGGCGTGATTTCATCCATTAGCTCCCACTGAGTTACCGATTAACTCCCAGTGAGCCGATTAACTCCCAGTGAGCATACACGTGAAGGTTTTCAACTAATTGTTAATAACCAAGGAAACCATGTTGCCCTACTAAAAAGTGGGGGCATTCAAGTCTTATGTTTGTGCAGTGAGTATTAATGTGCTTTGCCCCTGCAATAGACTGAGGTGGCATTGTCCTGAACATCCTGCATTCTGACACTTTAAGGGATCCTGCATGCTTACTCGTTTTGCCAGCAGGTGAAGGTAGAATGAAACGACTCAAAAAAACTAAACAAAATCAGAACCCAATCCCACAGACTTGGGCATCAGTCCTTATTGAAACTGACCTCCAAATCACAACGGGTTTTACCTGCTGGCAGGAAAAGCTACAAGGCTGGCAAGAACGCAAAGCCCTTCTAGATTGTTTCAGATCAATTCTAGGGTTTCTTCTGCTACATGAGGGTTCCCGTGTGTAGCTAAAATATGCTCCATTTCTCTCCAAGCACCGGTTTTCTGAAGTCACAAGACACGTGTCTTCTCTGGGGGAATCGTGCTTGTCACTTCATTCACAGCTTTATTCCATTATTTTTATCTGAGACAAAGAATTGGGACCCAAGTTCATCCCTTCTGACTCCCTTGATCTCTTTCTAACCGGGTTTTCCTGAGAGGGATTGAGAATCCCAGCCTGGAAGTATTTTTCTCCGATTTGAATTGTGGAGTTCTGCTAAATTCCCTAAATCCAGGAGAATGTGGGCAATGGGTTCTCCATGGGATCACCTGTGAGACCTAGCTTGGCAACAGAAGGCAAAAAGAATGGGAAAGGTACAAGTACTATTGGGAGAGAGCCATCTTCCCATCTGTTCAGGGGAGATGGAAATCAGAGGTTAGAGTCAAGAACCATGTGGTTATTACTCAGAGAGTGCCCAGCATTCACAACCAGCGAACACATGGTGATTCCTCAGGACACATTGCGCTCCTTTACTGAGACTTGCAAGCATGGCAGGCTTCTGTTGGCCTGATTTTGTTGGTTACTTTGATCTGAATTGCCCCTGTGAAGTTCCTGCATTCTGAGAAGATCAAAGTTTGAGCATGAGCATTGCTCTTCCCCAGATGGTCCTTGCAGAGGATCCATTCAAGGACTCTGGTACAAGATCTCTATTCCATAGACATGGCTGTCAGGCAGCACACAGAAGCCAAAATTCCTATATATCACGAGTGCCTCTGCCCTTTGGTTGGAAGTGGAAGGTAAGAGCCAGAAGTCTTCCTGCCCTATCAGTGTCAGAATGCTGTGTCCTTGCAGCTGGTGCTTTTCATCTGATCGCCACAGGTGTTCCCTTTTTACTCTCAGGACCACAAGCTTGCCAAGGAAATGTTGCTCATGTCACAAGTTTCAGCTTCATTCCATTTTTATCTGAGGTGAACAGCTTTGGCTCTCAGTGTGTTTCTTCGGGTTTATTAGTTGTTCCCTGTGGGGCTTTGGGGGCAGGAGTCAGGAAACCTCTCCTACGAGTTTAATTCTCAACTTTTTTATAGTGTGTTCCATGATTGTGTAGATAGCTTGGACAAAGTGTGGCTCATGGGTTTCCCTGCGACTCTGAGGGCACCTGAAAGCGTTCAGCACAAGAGGTTTGCCTATGGACAAAGAGCAGTGTTGAAAGCAGCCTGCCTTACTTCCTGGGCCAAGTAAATATATCAGCAGAAAGGAGTCAGGGGCCATGCAGCCGTCACCTAGATAGCAGTCTCCCAGCAACTGACAGCAAGCCCCCAAATCCTTTAGGGGCCAGCCTGGACAAATCTGTTTCTGATATCAATGAGGAAACATTATTAACTTCTTCGTGAGAAGATGGTGCTTGTCTGTGGTTGACATGACAATGGTCACCCTGCTGAGACCTCCCCCTTGCTGCCTGAAATGCCTACATTCCTTGCAGCAGATGTTTTACCTATGCAAATTGCAATCTCTGGGCTGGTCAGCCAAGAAAAAGGTCAAAGTGTATAAGACCAGAGTCACGTTCCACACACTTGTTAGCTGAGAGCCAAAATCACCATCACCTAATTACCACTATCCATTGAAAGAAAGTGCGGGAGAAAAGGTGAGGGCCAAAAGACTCTTTGACCTATCCAAAGTAAGGATGTACAGACAGGGCTCTCAGGTTTAGCGTCATGGAGCTTTGGGGGATGATGGTGGGGTTTGTGGGGTTCAGAGCTGATGGCAGGAAAGAATCTTGACTTCTTTGGTACAAAAAAGGTGATTTCATTAAAGCAGTGGGACAGGACGTGTGGACAGGAAAATCTGCCTGCACTGAGCTTGTGAAGAGTGGTTATATAATATGGGCTTGGGGAAGTTGAAGTCCAAAGGAAATTTTCCAAAGAGACTCTCATATGCTAGACTCCCAGATCACTGGAAGCATAGATATTGTCAAGTTAAGGTTGCTTTCCCTTCCAGCAAAGCATTAACATTAAGACAGTAGGGAGTTCCTGAAGAAAATTTTGACTCCACCAGCCTCAAATATTTGTCAATTTCTTGCAAGTTACAAGGAAATACAAATGTAATTTTTTAAATATTTATTTTTGGAGACACAGAGAGAGGGAGAGAATGAGTGGAGGGGGAGAGAGAGAGAAAGAAAGACAGAGAGAAAGAGTGAGAAAGAATCTGTAGCAGGCCCCAGGCTCTGAGCTGTCAGCACAGAACCTGACATGGAGATGAAACTCAGGAATGGTGAGATGACCTGAACCAAAGTCAGAATCTTAACTGAGAGAGCCCCCCAGGCACCTCAGGAAATTCTATTTGATCCGTCATTTCCTTCTTGCCTTTGTTCCCCACATCACTGTGGACAGGATGGTGATGTTGGGGTGACAGTACACTGATTAGATTTCTGGAGATTGGGCTGTTGAGAAATTTGCCTTTTTCTCATAATTTACTAAGATATTGAGTGGGGTAGGGGCAGAAAGAGGGAGACAAAGGATCCAAAGCAAGCTTCACCCTGTGAGTGCAAAGCCAGATGCAGGTCTGACCTATGCCAAAATCAATGGTCGGCCGCTTAACCCACTGAGTAACCCAGGAGCCCTATCTTTTCCTGTTCTAATTCTATCTTGGTTCCCACCAAGCACATTGTGCTTGTCAACTCAGTGGAAAAGCAGGGATTGGCGGAGAGCTCCCACTCTGTTCCCAGGCTACCTGAAAACAGTTTCTGATCTACAAAAGGATCCATTGATCTGTCAGTGACGACTTGGTCATTGAACGGTTGGAGTTGGCATGGTAATAGTTACAATGAGGGAGCAGGCTGAGCGGTAAAGCGCAAGCTACTACCCCCTGCCACCCGAGGGGGACATAAGTGATATTCCTCGGACACACCTGGCTACCCAAAAACAAAGGAAAGGGGCTTAAGTCTTTGCCGTGGTAATGTGGGAAGCTAAAGCAAATGAAAAATGAAATTCCCTTACTGCCGGTAGCCCATTGACAAGTCCTTGAAAACCGCAGTGACTTCCTTCTAAGAGCTCAGCTGCCTGGAAGATGGCATTTTGCTGGGGTAAAAGAGAACCTCAGCTTAACATTACCCCAACCTTGAGGACTCTGAAACTTCACTTCCACTCTTTCAACTGTCCCCAAGATATATGCTGGCAGTCATACTCCAAGCTTATGGCCAATGATATACACCCAAAGGGTCTCAAGACTGAACTTTTATTAAAAGGTAATAAATGGTGTTTCCCCAGCAAAAGCTAGCCCCTCAAGGTGCTGAAAACCTTCTTTCTAAAATTCCTTAAAGACTTTATCTCAGACCTCCACCAACCTGAGGGTATATAATGATGTACCAGTCAGGACCCTGTTGCACCTCTTGCATGCGCTAATAAAGTCACCTTTTTGCACCAAAGATGTCTTCAAGAATTCTTTCTTGGTCATCGGCTCTGGACCACCCCCGAATCACTCCAAAACTTTGTCATTTTGGGGTTGGAATGTGGGGCTTCAAACTTGTCACCTAGACTTGGTTTTTCTGTGCAAATTTGGCGAGGATGTTTTCTCTTTCCTCCTTTACTCTCATTTCAGGGGATTTTAGAGAAGTATGGTCTTATTGGAACCCTCTCGCGTGGAATGTTCAGGCTGCAATCCTCTGGCCTGTGGCTACTCTACCAGAAAGCCTGAATTTTGGTTGGAGGTTAGGACTTTGGCCAGAATGGTAGTAAGATGCAGAAACTTGATAACCTCTGTTTATGCTTGTCCTTATATAAAGTTGTCTGTCTCGGGCAGGCGACAACCACCTAAATAACTAGCACAGCAGCCAATCTTAAGCCAATCTTAATCCACCTCATTGGTCTAATGTGATCCCCTCCACATCTCTGGTCTAGCTGCTTCTGGCCTCGGGACCTCCACTGAGAACTGGCAGAAACCAGTACCCGATTGAATGAAAAGCCATCTGGGAACTGTTTCTTAGGGAAGTTGTCTATACGACCATGTGGGTTGGAATGTCGCTTAGATCATGATAGATTTCTGTCTTTACTGTTTTCTGTCAATGTCCTCTACTAACTACTATTTAAAATAGGGTAATATCCCCTTGTCAAACATTTCTAGTGTTTTCCATGAATAAAAAGTGAGTTTATTCTCTGTCTTCTTGGCAAGGCAGACTCACGTCTATACACTAAGCAACCTTCTGTAGGGTAGAAGGTAACAGGGAAGCGGGGGCAATGGGGCCTAGCGATTTTGTTTGAGGGAAGCCTCCGGTTGCTTTGACACTTCAGGAACCTCTGAAATAGTCTGTGCATGGGACGCTACCGGGGTGTCAGGATGGATTCTAGGGGTAATAGACCTTCTCTCTCCCTCTCTCCATTCCTCTCTAGGTGGATCATGGGATCTCCTCTTCGGTCCCCGAGGATTCTCCGTTGGGATGTCCTTTTAACACACTGGTAACAATTTGGATTGCAAAAATTTAGCAAGGAATTATCCTGTAACACTGCATGGCCTTACCAAACAGGGAAAATGGTTGGAGGTTACCCTATATCCAGGCTTTCACGGCTACCCAGACCTTAGGGGCCTCTTGCAAGAATGTGTTTGGTCCGTTACCAGGCCAGTAAGCTCCCTCCTGATATAGTGGATGATCAATATCTAAACAGTCTTCCTTCTGATACAACTCAGTCATTGAAGGAAAAACAGGCCATCCCTGAAAAGGGGACGCTGACTCTTTCTGTTCCTCTGCCTATTTGATGTCTCTGCCTATTAGATGTCTGTCTAATAGATGCCTCTCCCTCATTTCTTTCCCGGGTTAAGGGCTATAATTGGAGTCGATTGTGCTTAGTGTACCTCAGGACGGGGACTTTAAGAAATATTCCCAAGCAGTGGCTGAACGTCCACTTATTTCCTGGAAATTCCCTGTCTTCTCTGGCCTGACATGAACTGCCTAATTCCACTGAGGTGGAACGAAAGACATGGCGTCTGCTCCTCTGTCCCAGGTGAGAAGGTTAGAACCAGGAAATTTTCCTTCTTTGCCTTCTGCTGGAAGCTTCCCCCTTCTGCCTTCCCCTGACCCTCCTCCTGTTTCCGGACCACCTTGGGTGCAGCCTAGATAACTGGTTCCTATACCATCCTCAGTATCTTAGGTACCAATGGCTCTTCTTCCCACCCTAAATGTCAAGGAGCAAAAAGTACCATCTTGGACCAGCCACTTCAGATTCCTGGGACCCACTGGCGTCCCAAGTGAAAAAGGATAATAGGGAACAAATGGATTGTCCTTTAAGTGGACGTAAGTGAAACAATTTTGTGTTTAAACTAATTTATGTTTTCTGGTTTAATTAAGATAAACCTGTCTTTAGAGTTATCAGCATTAAATATGAAAGTGTTATTCTACAAATGTTTACTAAGTCAAATAAGCTGATTTTTCTCGGTTGCAATTTGTTAGCAAAACGATGTCTTGAAATAACAGTTAATGTCAAATGTCTCAAAGGGTTCATGGGTAATCGTTAAGATAGCTCTCAAAGTCTTTGGTAACCTGAAACTTTAACGATTTTCTTTAAAATTTGGGTGACAAATGAGATGACAATCATGGGACGTCTAGGTCTTTTCCAAATGGAATGCAGTGCAAAGCTATGATTACTGAACAAAGGTTTTGTTTTTAACTAGTTATTGCAAAGAAACTAAGGCTATTTTGGTCTGTTGTAGAACATGCCTTGTGCTTGATTCATCACTGTGCCCTCTAAAGAAGGCATAAACACTTCTCAACTGGTTAAGTTTTCATTGGAGACCAAGGAGACAGTTAAAATTCTGCTAATTGTACTTTAGACTGATGCAAATAAGGAAAGCAACGCTGTATGCAGAAAACTAGGAGGTCTGTAAACACGATAAAAGCAATGGGAATATGTTTTTCATTGAGGGTAAAATAAATTTTGTGCTAAATCAGATGGGTTTTTTGGACAGAAATGGCTTGGGACAAAATCTGAAGGTAAGGAAAAGTTGTAGAATGTTCGTAAGGAGAAATCTTTGGGAAGGAATTTTATGTGTGGTAGGGATGGACTAAGGTTGCTTGGGATGGATTTTAAAACTACACTGGTGTAAGAAAAGTCTGCTTTTCTCTCTTTTGGAAAGAGAAAGGTTTCTTGGATTATTGACCTGTTCTAGAAAAGAAAATGGAAGCAAAGTTTTCATTTCTTTTATGTTTTTTCTCTTTTGTCTGTCATGAAAACCAGTTTTAAGTTTGGTCTTGATCAAGTCTTTGATTACTCAAAGTTAAAACTTCACAATGGTACAGGAGTTGGTTGTGCTAAAAACTATCTCATGCTACATATTTGCTTTTGGAGTCTATTATTGCCATCTTGGTTAAATAAATAATGTAAAGTTTCAGATTTGTAAGGATCTGTAATCCTTTTTAGAATGTGCTCTATCACTTCCTAAGGTTTGAACAAAATTTTCCAAGGTTTTGATTGTAAACGAGGTCTTTTTTGACCAGTGAGGCTTTTTGATGAGGCTTGCTAAGTTTATTGGAGAAGCATTGTCAAACAATGGTAAGCCTTAGGTTCTATTGCTTGGTTACATGTTGTACTGTTCAAAGCTGTATGCAATTCCTCAAGTCTTAATTTCTTCTGCTATGAAGTCCTGCCTTGATATTCTTTGTATCAAAGTGTGGTGTGCCACAGAAATCACTGCATTCCCTTGTCAATTGCATCACTATGAACTCTCATCGGGTGTTTAACACTGTCCATTTGTGAGGTCTTCTCTTACAAAGCATATTTCACCTTGTTGGAGATTCACACACAAAAAAGACTTTTAGGACAAATACAGGTGTTTGTAATCTTTCAGATTCATCATGAAATGGGTAAGAATTTTGACAACTAAAAGGCTGCATTCAAACAAGAATTAGGAACATGGGTCTAATCAATTGAGAAAAATGATAGTTTTTTGACTCTTGGAAATATTTCTGTTCTCTAATGTTTGCTCTTCCAGATGAAGGAAACGTTCTCTTCACTATGATATGCAGGGATGTCATCAAATATTCACTTGTAAGCTGAAGCGTTGCACTTTTCTCTTTACCTAAACCCTCTGAAATGCAAACACTCTCAGTATTCTTTCCTGGTCATTACACTTATTTGCATAAGTGCCATAAGAGTCTTATCCTAGTAAGAGGACACCATTGGTAACACTGGTTATATTCTTAAGGCTTTGGCTGGAAGCTCCTATTTGAGAGACATGCATAGACTCAAAAATGACCGTACAGCTTTAAAGAACTGAGGTTGACTTTATAAAACATCGACCCACTAAAACCTTTTGGAAATGACCGGATACGTTGTTTACAGAGTTCCCATCAGCCTCCCCAAGTGAGTAAAGAATGTCACTTCCTGGCAGGTGCAGGAACCTCAGGATATCTTGGGTACCTCATGAAGAGGAATTTGCCCAATTCCACAAGTATTGCAGGCTTGTCTAATGGGAAGTACTTGGCTTCTGGCCTGGAGAGGCTACAAATTTCAATCTGGAGATTCCTTATCAAGGGTTCCAGCAAAGCAAACTTTAAAAGACCCTTATGATCAATGACTATTCTTGCTGGGGTTATGTAAATATTGAGGCCCATACTTGTAAGACTGGACTTGTTTTACGAATGAATTGTTCTTGATTTGCCTATCTCTGGATATGAAGGTGTTTAGAGAGCAAAATAATGCACATTTATGGGATGTGAAACCCAAGTTGTCTTTAGGTGTTTGCCTAATCTAGACAACCTAGGTAAACTTGAGACATTCAGTCACAATAGCAGAGGTTAACCTGTGGGGATAGTAAAATGACCCCAAGGGTATTTTATTTAAACAACTCGAAAATGGGGTGGATACCCACAAACTGTAGGCAAGGACTTTTCTCACTGTAGACCTATCAATAAATATGATAGTGCTCTATTATACCCTTGAGTCTGGGTTAATTCCTAAATCTCTGAGTAAGCGAACCATGTACTCACTGAACTTGGTCAGTTACTGGAAACCCACCACATCTAAACCCCAAAGATATGGTTTATTCAGAGGATGAGAACTCTCATGCAATAGATTTAACTCCAAAACGAGAAGGCCCCTACAGGGTCATAGTATGTACTCCGACTGCTGAATGTTGGGCATTCTTCATGGCCTCCTGTATCTAGGTAAAACTTGTACCCTTCCTTTAAAGGAAGTCAATGAGCACATTATTGTGCCTTCTTATTCCCTGGAACCTGTGCAAGACCACAAACCTCTCTTAGCATGGTTTTACCTTTCTTTTTCACTTTCTTTTTCCCAGTTTATACTAACAGTTCCTTCTTACGATGGGCCATTCAGAGGATCAATACAGACATTTGAGTTACGAACTGGAAAGACCAATCTGCTCCCTGCTGCTTGTTCCCACTCCTGAGGATGCTTCAAGCCTGACATCAAAAAACCTCACTGACAACACTGGGAGACACTGTGGTTATAATTTGCTCAACAAAATGCTGTGTATCCATTCCAGATGACCACAAAAATATTTCTTCTGATATGAATACTTAAATTGGCTCATTAAACAATCCCTCTCTCTCCTTTAATGATTGGCTAAACTCCTGGACTAGAGCATTATTGTCAACTACCAACAGATTTTTCTTGGGGGATTCTCTCTTGCTATTCTAATTATGTTTTGCTGTTTTCTCCCATGCCTCTCTGCCTGGTGCCAAGACTCCGTCACGACAATTGCTTCAAACCCACAGAAGAGCCTTACTACTCAAGAAGGCCCACCTTGGATTCAGCTGCCTCCGCCTTTTCTAACTCCTCTCTTTGTTCCCCCCAAACTGATATTGACCAACATAGGTAGGGAAAACTCTACCCCCGTCAGTAGAAAGAAGTTACAGAAGATGAGAACTTCCATCTTCATCGCCCTTAAGGATTTAAGGGTTGACATTCTTCAGGGTGACTATGAGGACAGAGCATGAGGCAGGCTGCGGGTTAAAGCACAAGATAGCATGCCCCCCATCCTGGGTAGGATCTGAGTGATATTCCGTGGACACTCTTGAATACCCAAGAACAAAGAAAAGAGGCTTAAATGCTTGCCATAGTAATGTGGGAAACCCAGACAGAGGGAAAATTAAACTTTAATTGCCTGTAGCCCACTGACAAGTTCCTGAAATGGAGAGTGGCGTCCCTGTGGGAGCTCAGCTGCCTCAGTGATGACACTTTGCAAGGGGCAAAAGCGAACGTTAGCTTAACTTTACCCCAAACTTTGGGACCCTGTGAGCTAACTTCTTTTATTTCAACTGCCCCAAGATACATGCCAGCAATCATTCTCCAAGTTATGGCCTTCCCATTATACCTCTATTGGGTGGCAGGACTTTTTATGAAATGGTAATAAATGGCATTTCCCTAGCAAGAACTAGCCCCACAAGGTCCTGAAAACCTTTCTTCAAAAATTCCTGAGAGACAGACTTACTCTATCCCTGACACTTCCCAACATGATGTATATAATAATGAGTTACTTATTAGGACCCCGGTGCAATTCTTCCTGCAGGTGAGTCTAGTCCTACTAGAGGTGATTTAGTAAAATCACTTTTTTGGCACCAAAGATGTCTTCAAGAAATATTTTTTGTTCGTTGACTATGGGCCACCGCACCATCACCCCCAAACTTCAATTCGACAGCAGAACTGCAATCACTGGCTGCTACAGATGCCTTTATTCTGAAGAGCAGAGATTTCACCCCTTGACAGTTTTTTTCAGGAACTATGTGCAGGACATAGCCCATTCAAGGACTAGTACACCAGAGCCACTTTCCAAATACTTGAAGGTAAGTCACAGGACAAAACCTGCTATGAGACGTTACTGGCATCAAACCACAGGGGGAAAAAAAACCAATGCCAGAAACTTTTCTTGTCTTTCTGAAAGAAGAGTGCAGGTTTCCTTTGATCCTAGCCCACATATTGTTCTTACTTTTGACGGCAACTATCTTACCAGGAGATTGTGTTAGTCGCTTCATGGTGGGCTCTATCACATTCTCTTCTAAGAAAAAATTTGGCCTTCTCTATATCCTTCATCCTGTTGCTCTTTTCCAAAAATTTCTCCCTATTGTCTTTCAGGGACAATGTCTCAGAGTCATTGTTTTCTACTTTTCACTTGGATGTCAAACCATATCCTTGTCACTCCAAGATATATTAGGACACAGGGTCCCTCAAAATTTGCCTTTCGTACAGTACTCTGTTTTCAAAAGTAAGCCCAGGGCATTTCAAAGTGCCCAGCAGGAATGCTCCTGTGTGGTCAGGATCACCGATTTTGGGAGGGAGCTATCTTCACTTCTGGGACAAGAGGACCATGGAGCTAGACACCTCCTTCTCAGCTTGATCCCATTATCAGCTGAAATGAAAAAATTTGGCCCTGTGTAGCCATTCCAAATTCCTGGCTGTATTGATAACTACGTCTAGGGTCCCAGTCAAGGGAAATGAGGCTGTCCCTCTCATTGTGAGTGCCCAGCCATTCCTAATGAGCTCTGACTCTGGTTTGTGCTAACCAAGAGCAATCAGTTTCTGATATCCCAAAGGAAAGAGTGCCTTCCAGAAAGTACTTGGTGTTTGGATGGCTGAATAAAAATGATGGTTAGCCAACTTATTTCCCTTCCTAGCCATTAAATATGCTTTCACTCTGAAGAGCAGTTGGCTCACCCAGGTACATTGTGTTTGAAGACTTTCTTAGCCCAGAAAGAGACCATTCAAGAACTACTGCACCACAGCCTTAGCATGGAGCACAATACTGTTACCTTGGAAACACTGTTGCCTCTATCCAATGATAGGATGGGAAAACTCCAGAACTCCCGAACTCCAGAAATGAGTGGACTCCAGAAGCTTTCCCTCTCTTACTGAAGTCAGAATACAGGCATCTTGCCTTTGGGCTCCCACAGTAGATAATGGAGGTTTCCCTGTGCCCTAACCCATATATGTTTCCTACCTATGCATTTCTTATTCCTGAGACTGTCAGCATGCCAGGGGATTGTACAATCATTTCATCCTCTGATTTATCCCATTCTCATCTCTCATTAGTAACATTGTCCTTCCTTCATTGTATCTATTTCCATCTTTAAAAAAAATGTTTCTCTTTTTTTTGAGAGAAGAGGGAGGAAACCTGTGAGTGGAGAGGAGGCAGAGAGAGAGGGACGGAAGATCCAAACAGGCTCTCTGCTGAACAGCAGAGATCTCCGTGAGGGGCTCTAACTTGCCAACCATGAGATCATGACCTGAGCCAGAAACGGATGCTTAATCCACTGAGCCACACAGGTATCTCATTCCTGTCCTCTTTAAAAGTTGATTCTCCCATGGGCCAATCAAGGCCCTGGGAGCAGTACCCTCTGATTTTAGTTGGCATTAAATTCTGATTCTGGAGTTCTTGTGACCACAGAGTAAGTTGGGCCATAGGAGCCCTGGGAACTTGCCTTCCAGATCGATGACAACAGTAGATGCAGGTCAGTGGAAGGTACTCAGCACAGAACATTTGTTTTTGGTACAGCCAAAGATATTGGGAGGGCGCCGTCCTCACTCCAAGGGCAAGGGCAGAGACATTTCATTCTCAGCTTTCTTCCGTTCTCCTCGAAAATGAAACCTGTCCATTGAGTCATTCCCATCCCATTGCTATTTGCTCACTAAAACTTGCTTGCAGGCTGGGTGGTGCAGTGAGGTTGTCAATCACACAGTGAGCTCCCGTGGATTGGTGGTGTGTTCTCACTGGGGTTCTGTGCTAACCTAAAGTAATCCATTTCCCACAACCCAAAGGAAAGGTCCTTTTGTCAGAGAGCATTTAGGGCTTGGCGTAGGAGGCTGAAGAGCACATAATCCATGCATACGAAGTATGTTCCAAAACCTAGAGTGGCCTAGAAAGTGGTCATTCAAAACCTAATGGGCAACAGGAACCAAGGTCCCAAACGAGCAGCAGCCTGGAGCCTGAACCCCTTAATTCCCTACTGTCTTTATCCCATGATGGGCATGGAACGAAAAAGAGCCAAGGCCAGAAGCTTTGTCTCTCCTTCAGAAGGAAATATGCAGACCTAATGCAAACTGGGCTCTCAGGATTTTTCCCTGTAGAGGTTTCCTTTGTCTCTAGCCACAAGTGTTCTTACTCCTTAGAACCTTGCCAGGAAATTGTGCTGACACTTCATTCTAATCTTTGTCCCACTCTTATCTATAATGAAGGAATTTGGCTTTCCTCAGTTCCAATTCAATACAGTGATTTTTCTTTTTATAAAGTGGTGTCTCCCTGGGTGCCATTCAGAGCCAGGGTGTCAGGGAACTAACATTTCCTTTAAGTTGGGGGATTTGTCCATATCCTTAAGTCTCTTGCATAGGTTGGGACACAAGACCTCTCACTATTTACCATTCAGAACCATGTTGACAATGGGAAGTTCAGGGCACTTGAGTTTTCCCAGAAATGTCTCCATGTGGAGGCAATGCCAGCTTTGGGGATGGAGCCGGCCATAGTTCTGGTTGAAGGGGAAACTATGTTAGACATTTGACTCCCAACTTTATCTTAATCTCGTCTGTCATATAGGCCATTGTCTTTCAACAGCCCTTTCTATCAATGTTCTTTTTTTCTAATGAATTCATTGGTCACAACCCGGAAGAGTGGGTCTGTCAGCCACACAGCCAACTTCCAGGATTTGTGATGACCTACCACTCTGGGCCCATACTAAGAGAGAACAATCACTTTACCCCAGAGAAAAATGACCCTCTTGTCCATGAGCCTTTGTTGCTTGACTGGCCCTAGTATTCTCTGTGATTGCTAGCCAGCTTGCCTCCATTCCCTGGCTGAATAAACTATCTTTATACTCTAAGGCACATGACTCAGGCATGCACAATAGACTGCAGGACAATTCCACCCAACAAAGACCTCACAGGTCAATGCACCGTGACTTGGTTACAAACCCTAAAGCACAAATGGGAACATGGACCTGCTTTCACTGAATAAATGCTCTTTCTCTGCCCTTAGAGGTGGGTCTTAAAAAGGAGACCAGGTCAGAAACCTTCCTACTCTTTCTGAAAGAAAAGTGCAGGACTCATGCCACCTGGGCACTCAGGAGTAAACAATGGACGGGTCCCTTTGCCCAAGCCCACAGGTGTTTCTTACTACTGACAACAGCCTCTCAGGAGACTGCGCTAGGCACTTTCTTCTCAGCTTCAACACACTCTTATTTGTAATGAAAAACTTTGGCCCCCTGTGTCTTTTTTTCCAGCCTTTTTCTCTTTTTTCCCCCAAAGGAGGATAACGCTGGAGTCCATTCAGAATCTGTGTCCCAGAGCAATATCCTACACTTTAAACTGGGGGCTCTGGCTGAGTCCTGGGGACTCTGAATAGACTGCCAACAGGGCCTCTTGTAATTTCCCTTTAGATCTCTGGGAACAATGAGAGGCCTAGGACATAGGACGGTGCCAGGTTTTGTATGTATGGATGCCTGTAAGTGGTCCCAGAGATTTAGAGGGACTGGCCATACACATACAGTTTGGAGAAACGAAGGAAGATAGAAATGGTCAGCATGATAATCCAATGTCCATGTGTAATGTAGAGCCTTGGCCTCCCTTGTAGCCATTCCCACCAATTTGCCATTTTCTAAGTCTTGGATCCCATTCAGGGATGAGTGGGCTTTCACTCCCACAAGCGAAGCCCAAAGATTGGTGGTAAACCTCCACTCTGGTCCTGTGCTCTGTGAGAGCAAACAGTACCTTTATATCAATGAAGGAGAGCTTCTTGTCGAATGGGACTTGACCAGCTTTATTATGTGCAGTGAAGTGCCGAGATGCCTTCATTCTGTGTCACACATGGCTCCCATATGCACACCAGGCCTCAGGACCTGGTCAGCATAGAGATGGCCCTTTCAAGAACTACTGTATCAAGTCCAGATTCGAAACACTTGATCACCAGCTAGGAGCAGGAACCCTCTGCCTCTGAATCAATACTGCATTTATTCCCTAATGGGAAGGACAGGAAAAAATGCTCACTTTTCCCCCTCTCTCTGAAGGAAGAATACACAGCTCCTGCAGAATCTCATTGTCAGGTGTAGCCAGTGGATGTTTCCTTTGCAACTAGTCCTCATGTGGTTCTTACACACCTTACAGACAGATAGGAGATAGGAATAAGCACTTAATTCTATCTTTAACCCATTCTGTTAAGGAAGCACTTTAGTCCCTCCAGGTCTCTATATTTTATTGCCCTTTGTTCAAATTAGGCACTTCTTGGGAGCCATTTAAAGCAAGATTCTCAGAAGAATGTCCTCTGTTTAAAGTAGAAGATTCCAGGATGCATGGAGCTGTGTCATGTACAAAGCCCGTGTGCAAACATTGCTGTGGAGTGCCAAGTCAGTTCCTGAGCCAAAGGACAGCTCTCAGTGTCTGATATCCCAGAGGAAAGAGGGCCTTTCTGTCCCTGGGGCCTTTTTGCATTGTTAGCTTGAATAATTGCAGGGATGGGCAGCCAGCTGGCCTTCCTCCCCTGGCTAACAGAGGTGTCTTCATTTTGGAGAGTAGATGGTTCATGCATTCGCAACAAGCTCCATGTCCTGGTTAGGATTCAAAGGGACTTAGAAAGGAACACTGCACCAGGCTCGGTTCTAACCGTGTATCCAGCAGCCACAGTTGAATCTCAGCAGCCCCTACTAGTTGAAAGGGCAAGAAATACACCCAAAGTCAAGGCTTTCTCTCCCTCTCTGAGGGAAGAATGCAGCCTCCTTGTTGACAGGGCTCCCAAGTTAGCCTGTAGAAGGCTCCCTTCACCAAAGGCCACAGGTGTCGCTTCTTCCTGAGAAAGTCAGCTTGCTAGAACATGGCACTAGTCATTTCATTCTCCACATCATCCCATTCTCATCCCTAATGAAGGACCTGGCCCTCTGTGGATCCAGTTTCACCCTTTTGCTCTAATTCCAAACTAAGTCCTCTCTGGGGTCCATTGCATGTAGTCTCTCAGGGGAATATCCTCAGCATTTTTCTCGGGGATCTTAGTTTAGTACTTGTGGCTTTGTGATAGGTTTGACCACAGGGCCCCTGGGAGGTTGATGCCAAAACCATGGAGTTATTCACAGTCCTAGGGCTCTGGAATGGCACAGAAGAGAGTGCTTGCACTTTGGGCCAGAGGGCTGAGAAAGGAGCTGGCCTACTTTCTTAGCTGAGGGGATAAGAAGTGGAATAACCCCCTTCCAGATTGAACCCATTTCCATTGGTGATAATTGACCTTTGGCTCTGTTTCTGGCCATTCCCTTCTTTTGGCTCTAGGTCTAAATATGTCCCCGTTTAGACTTAGGAGCCATGCAGTTGTCAGTCTGTCAGCACATTCCCCAATTTTCACCCAAGCCTGTGTCTCAGGTGAGCACCAAGCAAGGATGCCCAGCCACTACAAATGGCAGCACTTGTACTTTCTCAGACTTGGATTTTCCTTTCAGCTGGGCAGAGGAGCCAGCAGGATCATAGGCATCAGTTCTGGGTGCAGGGCATGGCAACAAACAGGTTTCTGAGTCAGGGACCAAGGCCTGAACAGCCCCGTGTTGTAGGCAGTGCCATAGCTGCCTCACGGCCCAGCAAAGCCACCCTGCAGTCATGGAATGACACCCATGGCATTGACCTGTGCAACATGGTCCTTCTGCATAGTCAGCAGTAGCAAAGGTGACAGTTCTGGCTGGCAGGATGAGTTTTACAAGAGCCTCCAAGGACAGTGGCAGAAGGCAGGGACTGGCAGATAGTGTGGAACCCATGAAGGCAGCACCTGGTCTTTGCTTTCTTACCAGCCCACTTCTATCCCACATTTGTTGTATATGATGTGCTGTCATATGTCTAACCTCACATCAAAGGCATATTCCTGGTGTGATGTGTTGAACAAATCCAGGAATAACCTCTACTGAGGTTGAACTGAGTACAAGGGGCTGGCCAGTGTGTGATATGCTTGGAAGAAATGCAGAGGGAGGTACCAGAGCAGGGTTGCCTTGCCTGTTCACATATCATGAAGATTGCACTGGTTTAAAAGAAATAGATGTTACCCTGAGCATTATTCACATATTATAATGACTTCCTATTTTACATCTGTTCTTGTCTTTTCAAAGTACTTGAAAGCCTGAGAGGATCTGAGGATCTGTCCCTGTGACGGAACAAAAACAAACACAAAAATTCTGGCTTACTTGGCCCAAAAGCTGAGTACTGACTCATGCAAAGATGAACCATCGTACAGGGAAAACTCTCCTACTGAAAAGCCAGGAGCCCTTTGGCCAAACATATGTCACAGTCACAGGGAATAGACCAGAATCTCCAGTTGAGGGTCCAGGGTATACTCTAAAACAATCCCATGGAATGGAGCCCAAGAAGGGTTCAAAGTGAAAATACAGTGAACGGGTGACAGTGGGAGGGCCAGAGTTCTTCAGAGATAGGAAAGGGATTCATATGGAGAAAGAACTGCCCAGCACTTTCTCCTGGCAAACTAGCTATGGGAAGAAGACTGGACTTCACTGAGGATTGATGCAAAAGAGTCTTCAAGAATCTGCATCTGGGAGCCCTGTGAGTAGCAGGCTTGCCTTCTTCTTTCAGAAGGACCTAGAGAGCAATGGAACTTTGCATTTCTTATTTTCCCAGCAGTGAATGCTGTGAGGAGTGACAGTGCTGTAACCATGAGGTGTCCCCAAGTGTTGCAACTTGTGGAAAGGGGCATTGGGGCCATCTTCTGGTAAAGGGCTCTTTCTGGGTAGACCAGCTTCTGGAGTCTCCTGTACGTGTGAACACTTTACTTTTCAGAAGGAAGGCCCTTCCATCATGCAGAGCAATGGGGTCAGCTGGCTCCTGTCCTCCCACCACTTGCTACAAGAAACCCATCACCTGCTCAAGGAAGTTGAAGGCTATTGTCCTTTCAGATATCCCATGTTCAAGTCTGTCACCAGGTGAGGGAATGAGTGGGCACCCAAGGCCCATCCCTTGGTGCGCATTGCATGAGTGCCAGCTCCAAGGCTCATAAGGGTGAACAAAGACTGAGACAGAAAGACCGTATGTAAAAGGGACTGGCCGAAGCCAGGACCAAAAGGAGTTCGATGTTTCCCTCCAACGGGAATGTGATGAATGTGAAAAGGACATGGTAAATTTTATTTCTCCTAGTCCCCGCAAAGAGGCCAGCTGCCCCCTCGTATGGCTGGGCCAGGCTCCACGCAAACAGTTCTTGGCTGCACCCCTTCTAATGGCCTAGAGCTCTGCATGACCATGGAGTCCTGAAACCAAAATTCTTTGGCTCAAACTATCCCACAGACGCGAGTTGGCCCAAGTTGGACAGTTGTAAGCCTGAGCTACTTTTCAGAGACAGATTTTTATGGACCGAAAACAAACCTTGGTGGATAATAAATCACTCTCATGAAACTTGATACTCCTAGGGTCACAAATCTTCATTCGGGATAAGAATTGCATGATGCTTAGAAAACACAGATCAGCACAAGAGAGGAGCAAGAAGGCTTGGTCAGGAGTCAGAAAAATCTTTTGTGGGCTAAAGTGACAGGACTTCTCCAAATGAAGCCCCTTGGAGCCCTGTGTGCAAAAGAGCTACATTTCCCCTTAACAAATAGAAGGAATCTTGGGTTTTTGTGTGTTTCTGCCCACCGTATCAGTAGATAGTGGCAGCAGTGACTCTGAGGTATGAAGGTGTTTCCACATGATGATCAAGAGGTGGAAAAGAGGTGTTAGTACCCTATTTGTTCAAAAGGTGTTTAGTGCCCTGATCAGGGCATGCAGCAAACTGCACATGCACAGACCATTCTTTTGAATGAAGGTATCCCTGCCAATGAGGGGTGGGAGTCAATGAGGCTACCCATTCCTTGGTTCCTGTAGCCTGCTAAGCACTAAGGGCTCAAGGACAGGAGTGCTAAATTTCCTCTCAGACATCAGAATCTTAGAGCCCTGTAATCACTCAGGAACTGTTTAGAAACTCAGCTCCATTCCATGGACATTGGTTTTGTATTGGGATAACACCATGGCCCTGTGTGAAACTGAGACCACGTTAGAGAAGGCTCAGTGGGTTAGTAATGATGTCTAGGCCAGTCAAATCTCTGCATTCAAATGGATATGGGTCAAGTCGAAGAAGATGTCTATCTTCCCTAATGTCTTCCCGAACATGAGGCATGATCCACTTCTAACCAGTGGCAGACCTTATTCACAAGTACTTGGCCTCATCACCCTCACACACCCTAGGATTGGTGATGGTCACATCATTCTGAAACCAGATGGAGAAGGGTACTCTGTCACCGTCACAGGGACACCAAGAGACAAGCCAAGATAAAGGAATAGGACTTTAAATCAATGGATATGAAAACATTCCATTCAGAACCTTATTCAAAAACAAGGTAATGGGTGGACATGGAGACACGGACAGCCAAAGTTCTTCATCACACATGAGTTTTGGAAAATTTTGGGAATGAAGTACCCAGCACAGTCTCCCATCAACCTGGTTGAATCTAGAATAAGAAATGCCTGTGGGGTTAGGCAAAGGGAACCCTCTGAATGACTACAGCCGGGAGAAACTGTCAGCAAGAAGTCTGCATTCTTTCCTTAGGAGCCAGAGATTTTTGGTTATGTCCCCCTACCACCACTTTTGCTACCAGTTGATGGAGGTATCAGTGTGTGAGCTGTAGCTACTGGTTCTGCGGGCTCTTGCTCAGGAGTCTGGAATAAGGTCACTGTTACTTATTCCTGGAAAAGACCTTCCCTGTGCTGACCCCCTCATGACCTATACTGCAATGTGCAAACTCTCTGCTTCTCAGAATGAAAGCAACAAATCATCCAGGTCAGTGAGGTAGTTTGGCTCCATTTCACCTTCCATACTGCAGCAGGCCTATCCTCAAGCTTTCAAGGAATAAATGCCTTCTTTCATTGTTAGATTGGAGACCGATAGCTCTGAGCACAAGAGGAGAGAAGGAATTTGTTTCCTACCAAGCAGTGCCAGCCAAATGAGTGATGGTCAAGGGCTCCTAAAAGAGAAAAAAATTGTCAGAAATGCAGCAAGCTAAAGGACATGGGTGCAAGGGCCAAAACTCAAGATTCTTCAGGAGCATTTTAGATCCATTTGGAAAGATGTCTTCCTTCTTTTCGCTGGGCCCACAAAGATTCCACCTTCCTGTCCCAATCTCTGGCCAAGCCTACATACAAACATCCACTACTAGGCCTCTCCAAATGTCCTGAGCCCCTGAATGAAACATACTTCTGAAACCTAATGCATTAATGAAGGAGCCTTGTGGCAAAAACCTCTCCCACAGTCACACGGAATGGTCGTCTCCCAGGTGGAATTCAGAGGAGACAACTCTGTGACACTAACTTTAAAAGAGTGGTGGGAAGGTCTTTGTTCCCACAAAAGAGCAAAGATGTGGAGAGCTGATAAAGAGGAACAGATCTCTTCAGAGACTGGACGGAGAATTATACGGAGAAGGAAAGGCCCCGCACTAGCTCCAGACAACTTGGATATGGAAGAAGAAACACCAGAAGCCTTAGAGAAAATTCCCTCTAGCTTGGGATTCTAGCAGTCCTGAGAACACCAAGCTTGCCGCTTTCCTTCACAGTCCTGGACTTGGCTAATCTTCCTTCTCCCATCTTTGAATGGAGTGAGCCACATTGCTGTGGCTGACACGTGCTCCCCATTGTTTCACCAGAGAGTGGAAAGGGGCATCAGGCCCTCTTGCCGTAAATGGCTCTTTCTGGGCTGACTAGCTTCTGGAGCCTCCTTCTCTTGTGTGTACTTTGTGCTTTTCAGAAGGAAACTCTTTCCATCAGGCAGGGCAATGAGGAAATCTTACTCCATTCCCCACCTCTTGCTATAGTACTGTCATTATACATGTGCCCTTTCACATTGTGGCGTATATGGCACTATCCGCTTAGGACCAGCATGTGAAGTCAAATATTTCTAAAAGTGAAAGCAGATTTGAAGCGACATGTGGTTTCTCCACCGTATTTGTTCGTGGTTGCATATATAGCACTTTCCGGGCAGGTCCTGCGTAGGTTTTCAAACTCTTCTTTGTGAAATCAGAGGTTAGTTGAAAGAGGCTTTCTCCACAGTACTCTTTCACACTGTCGAGTATATGTCGCTTTCCGCATCATCCCCTCCCCCCCCCCCCCCCAGGTTTTCAAAAATTTCTACCTTAGTGATACAAGATGTTAGTTGAAAGATTTTCACAAAGTGCATTTGGACAGAGTTGAGTATTAGCACTTGGGGCTTTGGCCCCACAAAGGTTTTGAAACACCTCTAACTTAGTGAAAAGAGATATTAGTCGAAAGATGGTTTCCCCACTGTGTTGTTTCACACAGTAGAATATACGGCACTTATCCTGTAGGACCTGCCTAGGTTTTCAAAGCATTGTCACTTACTGAAACCTCATATTGAGAATGTTTCACCACAGTGTTGTTTTACAGAGTTGAGTGTATGTCATTTTCAGCATAGGCCCCGCAAAGGTTTTCGACACTTCTAAGGAAGGGAAGCAAAATGTTAGTTGAAGGATTGTGCCTCACAGTGTTGTTTCACAGAGTTGAGTACATGGCACTTTAGGCACAGGCCCCGCATAGTATTCAAACATTCCAAAAGAAACGAGATGTTACTTGAAAAGAAGGTCTCTCCACAGTATTTTTCACAGAGTCGGGTTTATATCACTTTCCTCACAGTTCCCAACACTGGTTTTCAAACACTTCTAACTTACTGAAACAAGATGTTAATTGAAAGATGTTGATCCCACAGTGTTGTTTCACAGAGCTGAGTATAGGGCTTTTTCGGACTAGGACGGGCATCGTTTTTCAAACACTTAATTTTTTTATTTTAAAAAAAAATTTTCTTTTAATTATTTTTGAAAGAGAGAGACATTGCATGAACGGGTAGGGCCAGAGAGAGGGAGACACAGAATCTGAAGTAGGCTCCAGGCTCCGAGCTGTCAGAACAGAGCCCGAAGCGGGGCTTGAACTCACGGACTGCGAGATCATGACCTGAGCCGAAGTCGGCCCCTCAACCGACTGGGCCACCCAGGGGCCCCCAAACACTTCTGAATTAGGGAAATCAGATGGTGGTGGAAAGGTGTTTTTACCACAAGTTTCTCAGTTGAGTAGATGGCACTTCCCTCATAGTTCGCCCCATGGGTTTTCAAACACTACCCAAATTAGGAAAAAATATTTTAGTTGAAGATGGTTTCCTCAAAGGGTTGTTAGACAGGGTTGAGTAAATGGCAATTTCTCCCTAGAACACGTGTAGGTTACTTAGTGAAAAAAGATGATGGTTGAAGACGTTTCCCCACAACGATGTTTCACAGAGTCATATGGCATTATCTGCACAGTCCCTGTATGCGTTTTCAAACACTTCTAACTTCGTGGGACCAGACGTTAGTTGAAAGATGTTTTCTCCACAGGCTTCTTTCGCAGAGGTGAGTATATTGCACTAGGTTGATAACCTCGCATGAGTCTTCAAACACTTCAATTTCAGTGAAACGAAGTTTAAGTGAAAGATCCCCTCCCCAACAGTCTTGTTTCAGGGGCTTGAGCATTTTGCTCTTTCCTTGTAGGTCATGCTTGGGTTTTCAAATTTTAACGTTGTAAAACCAGATGTCACGTGAAAAGGGCTTTCCGCACAGTGTGTTTTCACAAAGGTGAGTATGTGGTACTTTCTTCTAAGGCGGTCATAGGTTTTCATTCACGTCTCACCTAGCGATGTTAGTGGAAAGATGGTTTCCGCACAGTGCTGTTCCACTGATTTCGGTACATGGCACTTTCTGAACGCATAGGACCCGCATAGGTCACCCACTCAGTGAAACCACAAGTTAGTTGAAAAATGCTTTCTCCACCGTGTGGTTTCACAGAGTTGAGTGTATGGCACTTCGCCCATAGGCCCCGCATAGGTTTTCAAAGAGTCTTCACTCAGTGAAACGAGATGCTACTTGAAAAATTGTCCCACAGTCTATTCTCTCACGGTGTCCCTTTCCTCATCGACCCCCACAAAGGTTTCCAAACACTTCTTTCTACCTTAGTGATAAAAGATGTTCCTTGAAAGACGGTTTCCGGCAAATTCTGTAGGAGGCATTTTCGGCACAGGTCCCGCAGACTCTTTCAGACACTTCTGAGTGAACCGAGATGTTAGTTGAAAGACGGTTTCGCCACAGTGTTGTTTCCCAGACTAGAGCGCATGGCACTCTCCTAGGCCCCGCATGTGTATATTCCAACCCTTCTGACTCAGGGAAGGATTGTTTCTCCACCGTGTTGGTTCACAGAGTTAAGTATATGGCTCCTTCCACGTAAGCCATGCAAAGTATTTGAAACCACTTTCACTTTGTGAAACAAGATGTTAAGTGAAAGATGTTTATCCCACAGTGCTGTTTCATAGAGTTGAGAACACGCGCCTTCTGCCTAAGCTGCGCAGTGTTTTTCAAACACTTCTAACAGTGAAACAAGAAGTTAGTTGAAAAATGGCTTTTCCACAGTAATCTCTCACAGTGTCAATTATAAGTCCCTTTCCTAATTGTTCTCTGCATAGATTTTCAAACACTTCTAACTCGGTGATGCAAGATATTAGTTGAAAGATGCTGTCGGCAAAGTGCAGTTTGACAGAGTTGAGTATATTGCACTTTGGGCATAGGCCCCACATAGTTTTGAAAAACTTTTAATTTTAGGGAAACGAGATGTTAGTTGAAAGATGGTTCCCCCACCAGTGTTGTTTGAAAGACGGTTTGTCCACATTATTCTCTCACGGCGTCGAGTATATGTCACTGTCCTGAGCGTTCCCCACCTAGATTTCTCAAACATTTCTAATTTAGTGAACCGAGATGTTAGTGGAAAGATGGTTTGGCCACAGGGTTGTTTCACAGAGTTGAGAATATGGCACTTGGCCTGTAGGCGCCGCACTTGTCTTCAAAGAGTTCTCGCTTAGTGAAACCTGAGGTTAGTGGAAAGTTTTTCACCAGAGTTGACCATAGGGCACTTTCGCCACAAGCCCCGCAAGTTTGTCAAGGAGTTCCAACTAAGTGAAGTGAGATGTCAGCTGCAAGGTGGCTTCCCCACAACGTTGCTTCACAGATTGAGTCCATGGCACTTACCGTGTAGGCCCCGCATAAGTTTCCAAACAGTTCTCAGTGAATTCAGATGTCAGTTGAAAGAGTCTTTCACCACAGCGTAGATTGCCAGAGTGGCGTATAAGGCACTTTCTGTGTCCGGCCCCATAAGCGGTTTGAACCAGATCTACCATAGTGAAACCTACTGATTTTTGAAAGATTGTTTCTGCACAGTGCTCCATTCAGAGTTGAGCTTACGGCACGTTCGTCATTGGCCCCGCATAGTTTTACAAACGCTTCTAACTTCTGGATCAAGATGTTCGTTGAAGGACACTTTCCACACAGAGTGTCTTTGCCAGAGCTGAGTAAAAGGCACTATCCCTTAGGCCACCCGTGTGTGTTCCAACGACTTTGTGACTTAGTGAAACCAGATTTTGGGTGATGGCTTCCCTTCAGTGTTGTTTCACAGAGTATAAGGCACTTACGTTGTAGGCCTTGCGTAGATTTTCAAGCAGTTCTCACGAAGGTGAAATCAGGAGTTAGTTGAAAGAGTGTTTCACCACAGTGTTGTTTCACAGAGTGGACTGTATGGCACCATCCGCCTTGGTCCCGAATATGTATTCAAGCGTTTCTAACTTGGTGAAAGCAGATTCCAGAGGAAACATGTCTTCCCCACCTTGTTTCCAGAGTTGCGTCCATGGCACTTTCCATAAGTAGCTCATGCATAGGTTTTCAAAGTCTTCTTTTGAAACTAGATGTGAGTTGAAAGTCTGGTGTTTTTTCCATGGTGTTTTTTCGCAGAGTTGATTCCCTGGCCCTTTCCACAGGGTCCCCGCCTAGGTTTTATTACGCTTGTATCTAGTGAAACAAGATGTTAGTTGAAAGACGGTTTGTCCACAGTATTCTCTCAGTGTCGAATGCATGCCACTTTCCACATCGTTCTCCGTATAGGTTTTCAAACACTTCGAACGTAGTGAGACAAAATGTTGGTTGAACGACGGTTTCCGCAAAGTGCCGTTTGCCAGAGCGGAGTATATGGCAGTTCCGTCACAGGCCCCTCAAAATTTTTGAAACCCTTCTAACTTGGTGAAACGAGATGGCAGTTGAAAGATGCCTTCCCCGCGGTGCTTTTTCACAAACTTGAGTATATGGCACTTACTGTGTAGGCCCCGCCTAGGTTGTTTAAAGAAGTCTCTCTCAGTGAAACCAGATGATAGTTGAAAGATTGTTTCACCACAGTGTTCTTTCACAGAGTGGAGTATGGGTCACTTTTGACACAGGCCCCGAAAGGGTTTTCAAAGAGTTCTCAGTGACATCAGATGAGCGTTGAGTGTTTGAAAACAGTGCTGTTTCACAGAGTGGAGTCTATCGCACTATCTGCCTAGGCCCCGCACGTGTAGTCAAACGTTTCTAATTTAGTGAAATCAGATCTTAGATGAAACGTGGTTCCTACTCAGTGTTGTTTCGAGAGTTGAGCATATGGCTCTTTCCTTGTAGGTGATCCATAGGTTGTCAAACTATTTTAACTTGAAGCCAGATGTTAGGTGAAAGATGCTTTGTCCACAGTGTTTTCGCACATAGTTGATTGAGTATATGCACCTTTCCGCATAGTTCCCGCATAGGTCTTCAATTCCTTCTTAGTCAAACAAGATAGATGGCAGTTGAGAGGTGGTTTGTCCACAGTACTCTCTCACAGAGTCGTGTATATGTCACTTTCTGCAGCGTTCCCCGCGTATGTTTTCAGATACTTCTAACAGGGAAACAGTGAAAAGTGTTTGACTACACATGCGGGGCCTAGGCAGACAGTGCCATAGACTCAACTATGTGAAACAACACTGGGGTGAAAGAATCTTTCAACAAACATCTGGTTTCTCTAGGTTCGGTGTGTTTGAAACCCCTTACGGGGCCATCACGCAAAGTGCCATACACTCCACTCCGAAATAACACTGTGGTAAAACATTCTTTTAACTAACATCTGAATTCACTGGGAACTGTTTGAAAACCGATGCGGGGGGCCTACAGGGCAAGTGCCATAGACGCAACTCTAAGAAGCAACAATGGGGGGGGAGAGAAACCATCTTTCAACTAAACATCTCGTTTTCAGTAGGTTGGAAAGTGCCATATACTCAGTTCTATCACGCTGCCCTGTGCGGAAACCATCTTTCAACTAAATGTTGCGTCACGGAGTTAGAAATATTTGACAACCCACGCACGGAACGATGTGGAAAGTGACATATACACGACACTGTGAGCACTGTGCCCACTCTTGTGGGCAAACCATCTTTCCGCTAACCTCTCGTTTCACCGAGTTAGAAGTGTTTGAAAACCTATGCAGGGCCTATTCCGAAAGCGTCATACCCTTTGAAACCACTCTTGGAAACAACACCGCGGCGAAACAATCTTCCAGCTAACATCTGGTTTCGCTAAGTAGGTGAGTACCGCTTGAAACCTATGCAGGAACTACAGGGTGTAGAGTGCCGTATACTCAACGCGGAGAAACACCGAGGGGAAACCATCTTTCAACCAATATCTCCTTTCACTGTTGCAAGTGTTTGAAAAAGTACGCGCGGCCTATGCCCAAAGTGCCACACACTGTGGCCCAACTCTCAAACTGCACTTTGCGGAAACCATCTTTCAACTAACATCTTGTATCACTGAGTGAGAATTGTTAAAAACCTATGCAGGGAACGATGTGGAAAGTGACATACAGCCGAGACTGGGAGACAATACCGTGGACAAACCGTCTTCCAACGAACCTCTTGTTTCACTAAGATAGAAGCGTTTGAAAACCCGTGCAGGGAAGTATGACAGGGCCGTAAAACAACAGTGTTTTTGGACCATCTTTCCACTGACACCGTGTTTCACTGAGAAGTGTTGGAAATCTATCGGGAGTCTAAACGGAAAGTGCCATCTACTCAACTGTGCGAAAGCACTGTGGGGAAGCCATCCTTCGACTACTATCTTGTTTCATTACCTTGGAAGTTGTTGGACAACCTAACACAGCCCATCAGGAAAGTTACATGTACTCAGTTCTGTCAAGTAGCACTTTGGGGAGCCTATCTTTCAACTACCATCTCGTTTCCCTAAGGTAGAAGTGTTTGAAATCCCAGGCGGGGACTGTGCGGATAGTGCCATATCCTCTACTCTGTGAAACACTGTGGGGATACTGTCTTGCAAGGAAAATCTCTTGTCGCCAAGTTAGACGTGGTAGTAACCATATACGGGGCCTGGGCAGAGTGTCATATACTGAACTCTGTGAAACCATCTTTCAACTGACATGTCCTTTCACTGTTAGAGTTGTTTGAAGAGCAATGCGGGGACGAGGCAGAGAGCGTCATATACTGAAATCTGTGAACACTGTAGGGAAACCCTCTTTCCACTATCTCGTTTCATTAAGTTAAAATTGTTTCAGAAACTATGACAAGCCAATGCCGGACGTGCCATAGCCTCAACTCTGTCAACCAGCACTTTGCAAGCACTAGTGTTTTGAAAGTCTCTTTCAACTCTCACCTGATTTCACCAAGTGAGAACTCTTGGAAAACCTATTCGGGGCCTAGGCCAAAAGAGCCATATACTCAGGCGCGTCGACCAGCACTTTGCAAAAATAATCTATCAAGTAACATCTTGTTTCCCTGTTAGAAGTATCTGAAAACATATGCGGGGAACGCTGCAGAAAGTGACATATACACGACTCTGTGAGAGAGTACTGTGGACAAACCACCTCTCAACTGCCATCTATCTTGTTTGACTAAGAAGGAATTGAAGACCTATGCGGGAACTATGCGGAAAGGTGCATATACTCAATCAACTATGTGCGAAAACACTGTGGACAAAGCATCTTTCACCTAACATCTGGCTTCAAGTTAAAATAGTTTGACAACCTATGGATCACCTACAAGGAAAGAGCCATATGCTCAACTCTCGAAACAACACTGAGTAGGAACCACGTTTCATCTAAGATCTGATTTCACTAAATTAGAAACGTTTGACTACACGTGCGGGGCCTAGGCAGATAGTGCGATAGACTCCACTCTGTGAAACAGCACTGTTTTCAAACACTCAACGCTCATCTGATGTCACTGAGAACTCTTTGAAAACCCTTTCGGGGCCTGTGTCAAAAGTGACCCATACTCCACTCTGTGAAAGAACACTGTGGTGAAACAATCTTTCAACTATCATCTGGTTTCACTGAGAGAGACTTCTTTAAACAACCTAGGCGGGGCCTACACAGTAAGTGCCATATACTCAAGTTTGTGAAAAAGCACCGCGGGGAAGGCATCTTTCAACTGCCATCTCGTTTCACCAAGTTAGAAGGGTTTCAAAAATTTTGAGGGGCCTGTGACGGAACTGCCATATACTCCGCTCTGGCAAACGGCACTTTGCGGAAACCGTCGTTCAACCAACATTTTGTCTCACTACGTTCGAAGTGTTTGAAAACCTATACGGAGAACGATGTGGAAAGTGGCATGCATTCGACACTGAGAGAATACTGTGGACAAACCGTCTTTCAACTAACATCTTGTTTCACTAGATACAAGCGTAATAAAACCTAGGCGGGGACCCTGTGGAAAGGGCCAGGGAATCAACTCTGCGAAAAAACACCATGGAAAAAACACCAGACTTTCAACTCACATCTAGTTTCAAAAGAAGACTTTGAAAACCTATGCATGAGCTACTTATGGAAAGTGCCATGGACGCAACTCTGGAAACAAGGTGGGGAAGACATGTTTCCTCTGGAATCTGCTTTCACCAAGTTAGAAACGCTTGAATACATATTCGGGACCAAGGCGGATGGTGCCATACAGTCCACTCTGTGAAACAACACTGTGGTGAAACACTCTTTCAACTAACTCCTGATTTCACCTTCGTGAGAACTGCTTGAAAATCTACGCAAGGCCTACAACGTAAGTGCCTTATACTCTGTGAAACAACACTGAAGGGAAGCCATCACCCAAAATCTGGTTTCACTAAGTCACAAAGTCGTTGGAACACACACGGGTGGCCTAAGGGATAGTGCCTTTTACTCAGCTCTGGCAAAGACACTCTGTGTGGAAAGTGTCCTTCAACGAACATCTTGATCCAGAAGTTAGAAGCGTTTGTAAAACTATGCGGGGCCAATGACGAACGTGCCGTAAGCTCAACTCTGAATGGAGCACTGTGCAGAAACAATCTTTCAAAAATCAGTAGGTTTCACTATGGTAGATCTGGTTCAAACCGCTTATGGGGCCGGACACAGAAAGTGCCTTATACGCCACTCTGGCAATCTACGCTGTGGTGAAAGACTCTTTCAACTGACATCTGAATTCACTGAGAACTGTTTGGAAACTTATGCGGGGCCTACACGGTAAGTGCCATGGACTCAATCTGTGAAGCAACGTTGTGGGGAAGCCACCTTGCAGCTGACATCTCACTTCACTTAGTTGGAACTCCTTGACAAACTTGCGGGGCTTGTGGCGAAAGTGCCCTATGGTCAACTCTGGTGAAAAACTTTCCACTAACCTCAGGTTTCACTAAGCGAGAACTCTTTGAAGACAAGTGCGGCGCCTACAGGCCAAGTGCCATATTCTCAACTCTGTGAAACAACCCTGTGGCCAAACCATCTTTCCACTAACATCTCGGTTCACTAAATTAGAAATGTTTGAGAAATCTAGGTGGGGAACGCTCAGGACAGTGACATATACTCGACGCCGTGAGAGAATACCTGGGTCATTCAGGTTTAATTAGAATGTTCTTGGGGGCCTGTTGGGTGGTTCATTTGGTTAGGAGTCCCACTTTGGCTCAGATCATGATCTCAAGGTTTGTGAGTTCAAGCCCAGTGTCAGACTCTGTGCTGACAGCTGAGAGCCTGGACTTCTTCTGATTCTATGTCTCCCTCTTTCTCTCTCTGCCCCTCCCCAACTCGTGCTCTCTTTTTCTCTTCAAAATTAAAATTAGAAAAAAATAAAATGTTCTTGAAGTGGACCAGAGCCCATCTGGCAATTAGCCTACAATAATGTAACACATGTATCATAATCAATGTTATATATATTCCCACCTTTCAGAAGTTCTCATTATGCCCCTTTGTTTTTATGGAAGACCTACATCGTACGCTTTTTGCTTCTGAAATATATTCAAATAGACTATTCTTTTTGAGAAAAAAAATCACAGTTATAGCAAAATAATATTCAATATTTGTTTGGTAGGGGAGGACAGAATGGGAGACAGAGTCCCTGAAGATTGTGCTTCTTTGCTAGGGTTACCATAACATAATGCCACACAGTGGGAGGCTACATCAAAAAAAATGTTTATTTTCTCACATTTCTGCAGACTGTAAGTCCATGTTCAAGGTGTTGCCTGGTTTGATTTCTCCTGAAGTCTCTCACCATGCCTTGCCAATTGTGGTGCTCTTCCTGGGTCATGACATGGCAGTTTGTTGTCTCTACCAGTTCTTTTATAGAAACCAACTCTTTATATTTTGGCACCACGACCCTTTTGACCTCATTTACCTATAATTACAACCTTCAATGCCTTTCTCCAAATAATCACAATGTGGGTTAAAATTTCCACATACAAGATTCTGAGGATACACTATTTACTCACTCATTCATTCATTTATTTGCTTTAATATCTATTTTGAGTTAGAGAGAAAGAAAAATTAGGAGAGGCAGAGAGTGTAGGAGAGAGAGAATCCTAAGCAGACTCCAGGCTGTCATCTCAGAGGCTGAGATGGGGCTTATCTCACGAACCATGTTACCATGAACTGAGATCACAGTCTGCCCTCCTGCCTATGGTTCCACCATAACTCAGTCCCTCAGGGACATAAAACCAACCATTAAAAGTTACGACAGAACTCTACTGATTTTCTCTGACCTTGGTCTCTCCATGTCCGTTTCCTTCTGGAATGTCCTTTCTCTGCCCATGAATATCATGTTATGTCTTCATGCTTAGGCCTTAGTTGCCCAAATTTACCTCCCCTTATTTTCTCTTCCCCTTATGATGGATGATTCATGATCCAAAGCAATCATCTGTTGCCAAAACAGTGTTTTGTGGGGTGGATTTCAAGAAAAACACAGGGTCAGCAAAGAAGAGTTTACTTCGTAGAAATAACTGCAGGACCTAAGAACAGGAATTTTGAGCTTAAAGACTTCAGATGCTGGCACAGCAGTGTGACTAGTTTCAGTTGAAAAATTGCGATATTTCAGATAATAATGTCCAAAAGTGTCAGACTGTAATTTTTTAAAATTTACACACATGACCCATACAAATAGAGCATGAACATGGGTTAAAAAATTCCTTCAGCTTCTATGTTACTGAGGATTTCAGGAAAATATTAAAGGATTTTTTTTAAAGTCCTAAAAACATAGTCCTTATATTTTACAAAGATAGATCTAAAGAAAGCTACTTCCTGCATTGGAGATGAGCTGTTTCATGTTCTTAAAGGGTAATAAAAGTAGGAACTTTGGATTTATCTTGCCAGTGACAACAATCATTTCTTTGATTTCTTTAACATGAAACATCCTCAGGAGACCATATGGATATCAGGTTGCCTCATCTTAAACTTCCCATCACATCTTCCCTAAAGGTGAATCTATTCTCCCTCTGTCCATGTGTTCCATATTTTACACCTGAAACTAATATTACACTGTATGTTAGCTAGCTGTAATTTAAATAAATTCTTTAAAAATTATTCTATATTAACCACAGGGAAAGGACCCGTGTTGAAGTGCATAAAGCATCATTTTGGGAGTGCTTCAAGTGACACTCTTGTACTTCATAGACATATAGAGTGACAATTTACCTACAACTTCCCTGTGTAAACACTAATGCTTTACTGCTGAAAAGTAACTTTTTCTCTAAGAGGGTTTTAAAAGCTTCTTGGGAATAAGCAGTCAGAATTATTCTTAAACACTTGTAGAGAAGCTCTAGAAAATGGCCTAGCTTTAGGTGCCAAAAAGTACTGTGTGATAATGCATTATTTATGTAGCTTCAAGTGTATATCTAGTAAGACCTTTTCTTTAAACCCTCTATAGTCACATGAGGGGTTTTCGAGGTTCTTAACTCCAATAAAAATATTTTGTTAAAGCATTTGTAAATTAGCTTCTTAAAAACATCCAGTAAGAATTGTGATTACATCCATCTCTATAATGCCCATATCCTGAACTGCCTGAAATAGCTATGTTCTAAATGAGTTTTTCAAAAACCTTTTAAATACATATAATTACAGGTGTTTCTAAACTTGTTTTATACATGCTATGGAATGGACTTATATTCACTGCCTAACTACAATGTGCTTAATACATCTTTCATTTGGCTTTTCACGTGCATCTAGTTGGGTACTTTATTTAAAATCTCTTTATTACCGAACCAGACCAACACTAAACCATCCTACCCACCTAGAAAATTGATTGGAGAATTAACCCAAAAATCTGCAAAACTTGAACCACAGAATTCAGCAGGTACATGGCGCAGAGGGCTGAACTTGGTGAGCGAGTAGCCGTGAAAGGTAGGGAACCACTTTTCGGGAAGGAGAGAGACTGGGGAGGGGGGAAGATATGTGAAAGGCACCCCTCTAGAAAAGCAACTGGAAAGTGGAAAAATGAAGAGCCACAGGGACTAAAAAGGGAGAAAGGAGAAAGGAGATGGTTTAAATTCATTAAGACTGTAAAAAGGGGAGCACAAAGGCTGCAACTCTGCAGCTTGATACCTGGCGGTGCTCGGGTGGGAAGGATAAATTCCCAGGAGCAGAGTGGGATTTGGGAGGTTCTCAGGGAAAAGCGGTTCCACTGCTGGAAGGACATTTGGTAAAGATTTTTGAATCCACCTGGTCCCAGCAGACCCCAGGAGGTGGATGTATTTGCCCGTGCTGGGGCAAGGTCGTTAACGGTGAAGCCTGGTACCAGATGTGTGTTGTGATTTTCCATAATACCCGAAACACTGCTGCTACACTGTCTCGTGAAATTTTTCTGGGGCAGGCTGGCACCTGGCTGCAGTCTTGGGGCAATGGCAACAACAAGGTCCAGAGGGCATTCCTGGGGTGCAGCCGATATTTGGCCACTGCTGGCTGAGACCCTCCCACAGAGGGGCAGAGAGGGTCAAAGCTACACTCCTTCAGAAGGGGAGAGGGAAAACAGCTGCATCTGAGACAAACCTTAGGAAAGAGGTACTGCCTGGGGCCTGGTCACAGAGAGTGAAAAAGCGGGGAGTGGACAAGAGCTAAAGACAGAAGACAGGTGAACGATGCTGATCCAGGAGATCAGACTGGGTAGGTGGGTGTCACCATTTTCACTGCTCTTGTGCATGCACATATGCACCTAAGAGCTGAGCCTTGCAACAATCCACCCCAGTAAGCAGGCAGTGCCATCTAGTGGAGAGCGGAGCTGTTACACTGAGCCCTACACAACTGGGCCAACATGGCTCCACCAGAATACAAGACTCACCGCCGGCTTAATTTATGGACTATAAGGAGCTACATAGACTGACATCTAGGGGAAAATGAAGCAATTTCAGTCTTATTTCAACTGCTGGCAGGTTCATGTATTCAAGTTTTTTCGTTTATTCTTTTTCCTTTTTCTTTTACAATTTTTTTTCTTGAATACAGAAAGAAAAAATGATTTTTTTTTCAATTTTTATTAAAAATAACTTTAATTTTTATTACTCTAATTTTTAGTTTTGTGTAAATTTTTTCAAATTCTACTTTACTTCCATTATTTATTTTAGCCTACTTCAATTTTCAAATTTCAAATTTCCTTTTCAAGTTTTCAATTTCCTGTTTTTCTTTCTTTTTCATTTTTCTTTTTCATTTTTCTTTTTCTTGAATGCAGAAAGAGAAGACTTCATTTTTACTTTCAATTTCTTTTTAAAATATTTTTATTTGGGGCGCGTGGGTGACTCAGTCGAATAAGCCTCCGACTTCAGCTCAGGTCACGATCTCGCTGTCCGTGAGTTCGAGCCCCGTGTCGTGCTCTGGGTTGATGGCTCAGAGCCTGGAGTCTGGAGTCTGTTTCCGATTCTGTGTCTCCCTCTCTCTCTGCCCCTCCACCGTTCATGCTCTGTCTCTGTCCCAAAAATAAATAAACATTAAAAATTTTTTTTAAATAAAAAAATAAAAATAAATATTTTTATTTAATTTTATTATATATTTTTGCTTTTATGTAATTTTTTTCAAATTCTATCTTACTTCCATCACTTTATTGTAGTCTACTACAATATATTCACTTTTTCAAATTTGCAAATGATTTTTTTAATCTTTTTTCTCTTTTTCATTTTTCTTTTTTCTTAAATACAGAAAATGAAAAATTCATAGTTATTTTAATTTCTTTAAAATATTTTTCTTTAATTTTTTTCTACTAAATTCTTTATTTTGTGTATATTTATTCAAATTCTATTTTACCTCATCATCTCATTTTACTCTACTTCAGTGTATTCATGTTTTCAAATTCAAATTTTTATCTCCTCCTCCCTTGTTTTTTCTCTCTAACCTGTGAAACCACTTTCAACACCCATACCAAAACACACTTAGGATTTAGCAAAATCTTTTCGATTTTTGTGTGTGTTTTTAATTTTAATTTTAATTTTTAAAATTTTATTTTTTTATTTCAATTTTCTACACTAACTCATTTTCTTCCTTCAAAATGGTAAAACAAAGGAATTCACCCCAAAAGAAAAAGCACGAAGAAACAAGAGCCAGGGATTTAACCAACACAGATAGAAGCAAGATGTCTGAACCAGAATTTAGAATCACGATAAAAATACTAGCTGGAGTCCAAAATAAATTAGAATCCATTTCTTCAGAGATAAAAGAGGTAAAAAATAGCCAGAATAAAGATAATGCTGTAACTGAGCTGCAATCATGGATGGAAGCAGTGGCGGTAAGGATTGATGAGGCAGAACAGAAAACCAGCTATACAGAGGAAAAACTTATAGAGAATAATGAAGCAGAAAAATGAGGGAGATGAAGGCAAAAGAGAATGATTTAAGAATTAGAGAAAAATCAGTGACTCCTTAAAAAGGAACAATATCAGAATCATAGGGGTTTCAGAAGAGGAAGAGAGATAAATAGGGATAGAAGTGTTATGTGAGCAAATCATAGTGGAAAACTTTCCCATCCTGGGGAAAAAGGCAGACATCAAAATCCAGGAAGCACAGAAAACCCCCTTTAGATTCAACAAAAAGCGACCATCAGGCATATAGTCAAATTCACAAACTACTCAGGCAAGGAGAGAATCATGAAAGCACCAAGGGAAAAAAGGTCCCTAACCTACAAGGGAAGACAGATCAGGTTTGCAGACCTATCCACAGAAACTTGGCAGACCAGAAAAGGGTGGCAGGATATATTCAGTGTGCTGAATCAGAAAAAGTATGCGGCCAAGAATTCTTTATCCATCAAGGCTATCATGCAAAAGAGAAAGAGAGATAAAGTTTCCCAGACAAAAATTAAAGGAGTTTGTGACCACTAATACAGCCCTGCAAGAAATTTTAAGTGGGAATCGCTCAGGGGAGAAAAAAATGAATATATATACAAAAGCAATGAAAGATTAGGACCAGAGAACATCACCAGAAAGTCCAATTCTACAAGCATGAAAATGGCAATAAATTCCTTTCAGTACTCTAAACGTCAATGGACTCAATGCTCCAATCAAAAGTTAACACAACGGATAAGAAAACAGACCCATCTATATGCTCTTTACAAGAGACCCACTTTAGACCTAAAGACCTGTACATATTGAAAATAAGGGGATGGAGAACCAACTATCACGCTAATTGTTAACAAAAGAAACCTGGAGTAGCCATACTTGTATCATACAATTTAGACTTTAAAATAAAGACTGTATCAAAAGATGCAGAAGGGCATTATATCATAATCAAGGGGTCTATAGACCAAGAAGACCTAACAATAGTAAACATGTGCCAAATATGAAAACAACCAAATATATAAACCAGTTAATCACAGACATAAAGAAACTCATCTATAGTAACACTATAATAGTAGGAGACTTCAACACCCCACTCACAGAAATGGACAGATCATCTAATCAAAAATCAACAAGGAAAAAATGGCTTTGAATGACAAACTTGACCAGATGGACTTAACAGTTATATTCAGAACATTTCATCCTGAAGCAGCAGAATATAAATTTTTCTCCAGTGCACATGGAACATTCTCCAGAATAGACCATATACTAGGACAAAAATCAGCCCTAAGTACAAAAAGATCAAGATCGTACGTGCATATTTTCAGACCACAACACTATGAAACTTAAAATCAACCACAAGAAAATATTTGTAAAGGTAAAAAATACTTGGAGACTGAAGAACATCCTACTAAAAGATGAATGGGCTAACCAAGCAGTTAAATTGGACATTAAAAAGCATACGGAAGTCAATGAAAATAACACCACAACCCAAAACATCTGGGATGCAGCAGAGGCGGTCATAAGAGGAAAGTATATAGCAATCCAGGCCTTTCTAAAGAAGGAAGAAAGATCTCAGATACACAACCTAACTTTATGCCTTAAGGAGCTGGAAAAAGAACAGCAATAAACCCCAAAACCAGCAGAAGAAGGGTAATAATAAGGATTAGAGGAGAAATTAATGCTATCAAAACAACAAAAAAAAAACACACCAAAAATTGTTAAACCACTAGCTATTTTGATCAAGAAGAAAAAGGAAAGGACCCAAATAAATAAAATCAAGAATGAAATAAGAGAGATCACAATCAACACAACAGAAATAAAAACAATAATAAGAGATTATTAAGAGTAATTTTTTGCCAATAAAATGGGCAATCTGGAGGAAAAGGACAAATTCCTAAAAACATATACATCACCAAAATTGAAACGAAGAAACAGAAACTTTGACAGACACATAACCAGTAAGGAAATCGAATTAGTAATAAACCCACGAAAAATCATGAGTCCAGGGCCAGATGGCTTTCCAGGGGAATGCTACCAAATATTTAAGGAATGTTAATACCTATTCTCTTGAAACTGATCCAAAAAAATAGAAATGGGAGGAAAACTTCCAAATTTTTCTATGAAGCCCGCATTACCTTGATTCCAAAACTAGAGACCTCACTAAAAAGAACTATAGACCAGTTTCCATGATGGACATGGATGCAAAAATCCTCAACAATTTAGAAGTGACAGGATCAAACAATAAATTAAAAAAAATTATTCACCACGACCAGGTGGGATACCTGGCATTCAGGGCCTATTCAATAGTCACAAAGCAAATACCACGATTCATCACATCAATAAAAAAAGAAAAGAATCATATGATCCTCTCAATAGATGCAGAAAAGGCATTTGACAAAATACAGCATCCTTTCTTCATAAAAACCTTCAAGAAAGTAGGAATAGAAGGAGCATACCTCAAGATCATAATAGAAGACCAACGCTATCATCTTCAATGGGGAAAACTTGAGAGCATTCCCGCTAAGGTCAGGAACAAGACAGGGATGTCCACTCTCACCACTCTTATTCAACATAGTATTGGATGTCTTAACCTCTGCTATCAGGCCACACAAAGAAATAAAAGGCATCGGCCAGGAGGTCAAACTTTCACTCTTTGCAGATGGCATGATCTATATGGAAAACCCAAAGGATTCCACCAAAAAACTGCTAGAACTGATTCATGAATTCAACAAAGTTGCAGGATATAAAATCATTGCACAAAAATATGTTGCTTTCCTATACATCAACAATGAAGCGACAGAAAGAGAAGTCAAGGAATCGATCCCATTTGCAGTTGCACCAAAACCATAAAATACCTAGGAATAAATCTAACCAAAGAGGTGAAAAATTTATAAACTGAAAACTATAGAAAGCTGATGAAAGAAACTGAAGAAGACACAAAAAAGTGGAAAAAGATTCCATGCTCCTGGATAGGACAAACAAATGTTAAATTATTGATACTACCCAAAGCAATCTACATATTCAACCTGATTCCTATTAAAGTAACACCAGGATTCTTCACAGAGCTAGAACAAATAATCCTAAAATTTGTATGCAATTAGAAAAGACCCCGAAGAGCCAAAGCAATCTTGAAAAAGAAAACCAAAACAAGAGGCATCACAATCCTAGACTTCAATCTATACTACAAAGCTGTAATCACCAAGACAGTATGGTACTGGAACAAGAACAGACACTCAGATCAATGGAATAGAATGGAGAAACCAGAAACGGACCCACAAATATATGGCGAACAAATCTTTGACAAAGAAGGAAAGAATATACAACGGAATAAAGACAGTCTCTTCAAGTGGTGCTGGGAAAACTGGGTAGCGACATGCAGAAGAATAAACCTGGGCCATTTTCTTACATCACACATATAATCTCAAAATGGACGAAAGACCTCAATTTAAGAAAGGAAGCCATCAAAATCCTAGAGGAGAAGGCAGGCAAAAACCTCTTTGATCTTGGACACAGCAACTTCTTACATCTCCAGAAACAAGGGAAACAAAAGAAAAATGAACTATTGGGACCTCATCAAAATAAAACGCTTCTGCACATCAAAGGAAACAATCAGCAAAACTAAAAGGCAACCGACAGAATGGGAGAAGATATATGCAAATGACATATCAGGTAAAAGGTTAGTATCAAAAGTCTATAAAGAAATTATCAAACTCAACACTCAAAAGACAATCCAGTGAAGAAATGGGCGAAAGACATGAATAGACACTTCTCTAAGGAAGACATCCTGATGGCCAACCGACACATCAAAAATTGCTCATCACTCATCATCAGGGAAATACAAATTAAAACCACCATGAGATACCACCTTACACCTGTCAGAATGGGTAACATAACAACTCAGGCAACAGATGTTGGCGAGGATGCAGAGAAAGTGGAACTATTTTGTATTTTTGGCAGGAATGCAAGCTGGTGCAGCCACTCTGGAAAACAGTATGGAGGTTTCTCAAAATAGAACCCAAAAATTTCACTACTAGGCATTTATCCAAGGGATACACATGGGCTGTTTTGAAGGGACACATGCACCCCCACGTTTATAGCATCACTATGAACAATAGCCAAAATATGGAAAGAGCCCAAATGTCCATCAGTGGAAGAATGGATGTGGTGTATATATATACAATGGAGTATTACTCAGCAGTCAAAAAGAATGAATTCTTGCCATTTGGAGCTACATGGATGGAACATTAAGGTACTTTGCTAAGAGAAATTATTCAGAGAAAAACAATCATATGACTTCACTCATTTGAGAACTCTAAGAGACAAAACAGATGAACATAAGGAAAGGGGAAGAAAAATATAAAAACAGCGAGGGGGACAAAACAGAAGAGACTCATAAATGTGAACAAACTGAGGGTTGCTGGAAGGGTAATGGGAGGGGGGATTGGGTAAATGGGTAAGGGTTTTAAAGAATCTACTCCTGAAATCATTGTTTTACTATATGCTAACTAATTTGGATGTAAATTTTAAAAAATAAAAAATAAAATTAAGATAAAATCTCTTTATTACCAAAAGGGAATGGCCAAGCACGTAATTGCCACAAACACAATTGTACCTAAGGAATCTGAGTTAACTCAAAGATTATTCGATAAAAGTGTGCTTATATCCTTGTAAATAATCATGGGAATGTACAGGTGCTTTTCTTGCTGAAACAGCTATGTGCTCAATATCACCAAATATTTTTTACCATATAATTTATTGTCAAATTGGCTTATGTATAACACCCAATGCTCATCCCAAGTGTCCTCATCCATTTTACTCTCTCCCCACCCCACTTCGGGCTATCTTCAGTTTATTCTCTGTATTTTAGAGTCTCTTATGGTTTGCCTCCCCCACCCCGTGTTTGTAACTTTTTTTCACATTCCCTTCCCCCTATGGTCTTCTGTTGTTTTTCAAGTTCCACATAGAAGTGAAAACATATGATATCTGTCTTTCTCTGACTTGACTTAGTATAATACCTTCCAGTTCCATCCTTGTTGCAAATGACGTGATTTCATTCTTTCTCATTGACAAGTAGGATTCCTTTATATTTATAAACCACATCTTATTTTCCCATTCATCAGTTGATAGATATTTAGGCTCTTTCCATAATTTGGCTATTGTTGAAATCACTGCTATAAACATTGGAGTAACTGTGCCCCTATGGATCAGCATTCCTGTATCTATTGGATAAGTTCTTGGTAGTGCTACTGTTGGTCGTAGGGTAGTTCTATTTTTAACTTATTTTGAGGAAATTCCACACTGTTTTCCAGAGTGGCTATACCAGTTTGCCTTCCCACCAACATTGCAAGAGGGTTCCCATTTCTCCATATCCTCCCCAGCATCTGTTTTTTCCTGATTTGTTCATTTTAGCTACCCTGACCAGGGTGAGGTGGTATCTCAGTTTGGTTTTGATTTGTATTTCCCTGATGGTGAGCGATGGTGAGCATATTTTCATGTGTCTCTTGGCCATCTGGATGTCTTCTTTGGAAAAGTGTCTATTCAGGTCTCCTGCCCATTTCTTCACTGGATTATTTGTTTTGCAGGTGAGTTCGGTAAATTCTTCATAGATTTTGGATACTAATCCTTTTTCTGTTATGCGATTTGCAAATACCTTCTCCTCTTCCGTTGGTTCCCTTTTACTGTTGCCGATTGAAGCTTTATATCTTGATGAGGTCACTATAGTTCATTTTTGCTTTTGATTCCCATGCCTTTGGAGATATGTTGAGAAAGGAAGTGTTGTGGCTGAGGTCAAAGAGTTTTCTGCCTGTTTTCTCCTTTGGGTCTTAAAGTTTACCTGTCTCACATTTAAGTCTTTCATCCATTTTGAGTTTATTTTTGTGTATGGTGTAAGAAAGTGACCTAGTTTCATTCTTCTCCATGTTGCTGTCTAGTTATAGCACCATTTGCTAAAGAAACAATCTTTTTTTCATTGGATATTCTTTTCTGCTTTGTGAAAGATTAGTTGGCCATAGCTTTTTGGGTCCAATTCTGGGTTTTCTATTCTATTCCATCAGTCTCTGTGTCTGTTTTTGTGCCAATACCATACTGTCTTGGTTATTACAGTTTTGTAGTAATGGCTAAATTCTTGTATTGAGATGCCTTCCACTTTGGTTTTCTTCCTCAATATTACTTTGGCTTTTACTTTTTTTGTGGTTCCATACAAATTTTAGGATTTTTTGTTATTGCTTTGAGAAGAATTCAGTGCAATTTTTATTTGGATTTTCACTGAATGTGTAGATTGCTTTGGATAGTATTGACATTTTAACATTATTTATTTTTCCAATCCATAAGCATGGATTTTTTTTTTCATTTCTTTGTCTTCTTCAATTTCCCTCATAAGGTTTCTATAGTTTTCAGCATACATATCTTTTATATTTTGGTTAGGTTTATTACTAGGTATTTTATGGTTCTTGGTGTAGTTGCAGATGGGATTATTTTCTTGGTTTCTCTTTCTTTTGCTTTATCATTGGTGTAGGTACATGCAACCAATTTCTGTACACTGATTTTGTACCCTGGGACTTTGCTACCTTCATGTATCAAGCCTAGTAGTCTTTTGGTGGAGTCTCTCAAGTTTTCCATGTCGAGTATTATGTCATCTGTGAAAAGTGAAAGTTTGGCTTCTTCTTTGCTAATTTGGATGTCTTTTATTTCGTTTTGTTGTCTGATTGCTGACGCTAGGACTTCCAACACTATGTTAAACAACAGCGGCTGGACCCAGTGGCTGTCCAGTGACTGGACGACTTTGCCATATTTCTTATCTCAGGGGAAAAGCTCTCGGTTTCCCCCCATTCAAGACGACATTAGCTTTGGGCTTTTCACATATGACTTTTATGAGGTTTAAATATGTTCCTTCTATCCCAACCATCTCGAGGGTTTTTATTTAGAAAGGATGCTGTATCTTGTCAAATTCTTTTTCTCCATCTATTTCACATGGTTCTTACCCTTTCTATTATTAATGTGATGTATCCCAATGATTGTTTTGTTAATATTGAACCAGCCATGCATCCCAAGAATGAATCCTACTTGATCATGTTGAATAATTCTTTTTATATACTGTTGAATTTGATTTGCTAGTTGAGATTTTTGGCATCAATGTTCATCAGGGGTATTGGTTTGTAATTCTCCTTTTTTGTGGGGCTTCTTGTTTGGGAATCAAAGCAATGCTGGCTGCATAGAATGAGTCCAGAAATTTTCCTTCCATTTCTATTTTTTGGAACAGCTTAAGAAAGATAGGCATTACCTCTGCTTTAAATGTCTGGTAGAATTCTCCTGGGAAACCATTGGCCCAGGACTCATTTTTGGGGGGATTTTAGATAAATGATTTAATTTTTTTCACTAGTTATGGGTCTGTTCAAATTTTCTATTTCTTCCCATTTGAGTTTTGATAGTATGTGGATATCTAAGAATTTGTTCATTTCTTTCAGGTTGTCCACCTTGTTGGTATATAATTTTTCATGGTATTCTCTGAAAATTGTTTGTATTTTGAAGGATTAGTTGTAATAAGTCCATTTACCCTCGTGATTTCATCTGTTTCCTCTCTCTTTTCTTTTCGATAATTCTGGCCAGAGGTTTATCAATACTATTTTTTCAAAAAAAAACCAGCCCTTAATTTCATTGATCTGTTCTACTGTGTGTTTGGATTCTATATTGTTTCATTCTTCTCTGATATTATTAGTCTTCTGCTGGGCTTCAAGTTTCTTTGCTGTTTTGCTTCTATTTCTTTTATGTATGCTGTTAGATTTTCTAGTTGGGATTTTTCTTGTATCTGGAGATGGGCCTGGATTGTAACCTGTTTTCCTCTTAAGGCTGCCTTTTCTGCATCCCAAAGGGTTTTGACTGCCTTTTTTTCATTTTCATTTGTTTTCATATATTTTTAAATATTTCTTCTTTAATTGCCTGTTGACCCATTCTTTAATAGGATGTTCTATAACCTCCATGCATTTGGAGGTTTTCCAGCCTTTTTCTGTGGTTGATTTCGAGTTTCATAGCATTGTGATCTGAAAATGTGCATGGTATGATTCCAATTCTTTTATATTTATTGAGGGCTGTTTTGTGACACAGTATGTGATCTGTCTTGGAGAATGTTCCATGTATGACAAATAAGTATTCTGCTGCTCTAAGATGAAAAGCTCTGAATATGTCATGTCCATCTAGTACAGTGTGTCATTCAGGGCCACAGTTTATTGATTTTCTGCCTAGATGATCTGGTTATTGATGTAAGTGGAGTATTAAAGTCCCCTGTATTTACCACATTCTTATCAATAATGTTGCCTATGTTTGTGATTAATTTTTTTATATATTTGGGTGCCTCAAAATTCGGTGCATAAACAGATTATTGTTAGCTCTTCTTTATGGATAGACACTGTAATTATAATATAATGTCTTTTATCTCTTGTTACAGACTTTGGTTTAAAATCTATTTTGTCTGATAAAAATATGGCTATGCCAGTTTTCTTTTGACTTTCAGTAGCATGATAAATGGTCCTCCAGCCCCTCACTTTTAATCTGAAGGTGTCCTCAGTTCTAAAATGGGTTTCTTGTAGAAAGCAAATAGATGAGTCTTGTTTTTTATCCATTCTCATACGCTATGTCTTTTGATTGGAGCCTGTAGTCCATTTACATTCAGTGTTATAATTGAAACGTACGGATTTTAGTCATTGTGTTATCTGTAGGTTTCATGCTTGTAGTGATATCTCTGGTGCTTTGTGATCTTTGCAATATTACACTCACATCATCCCCCTTGGGATCGCCTGTAAGGCTGAGTTAGTGGTTATGAACTCTGTCAGTTTTTGTTTGTCTGGGATTTTGTACCCTGGGACTTTGTACCCTTGGACCTTTATCTTTCCTATTCTGAATGACAGACTTGCTGGATAAAAGATTCTTAGCTGCATATTTTTCCTATTTAGCACATTGAATATTTCCTTTCTCTCCCTTCTGGCCTGCCAAGTTTCAGTAGATGGGTCTGCTACTACCCTTATGTGTCCACCCTTGTAGGTTAAGGCCTGTTTGTCCTTAACTGCTTTCAGAATTCTTTCTTTATCTTGTATTTTGCCAGTTTCACTATGATATGTAGTGCAGATCTGTTCCTGTTACGTCTAAAAGGGAGTTCTCTGTGCCTCCTGGATTTCAATGTTCCTTTCCCAGATTGGGGAAGTTTTCAACCTCTTTCTCTCTCTCTTCTTCTTCTGGAACTCCTGTGGTATGGATATTATTATATTTCATTGAATCACTTAGTTCTCTAATTCTCCAATTGTGATCTAGAATTTTTAATCTTTTTTTCAGCTTCATCTTTTACCATATTTTTATCTTCTATTTCACTTATTAATCCCTCTGCCTCTTCAATCCTCGCTATGATCACCTCTATTTTACACCTCATTTACAGCATTTTAAAATTCACTGCGACTAATTTTTAGTTCCTTGATCTTTGCAATAGATTCTCTGCTGTTTTCTATGCTTTTCTCAAGCCCAGCGATTAATCTTATGCCTAATATACTAAATCATTGTTGTTATGTAGTTTATATATGTTTTGATGAATTCTTTAGCTATTATTTCTTTCTGAAAATTCTTTTGAGAAGTCTTCTGTTTCATAATTCTGTATAGTTTTCTGTCCCCTGTGTATTTTAAAAGGTTGTTATGTGCCTGCACCTGCAAGCACTACTATATTAAGAAGGGTCATATACTGTCCAGGGCCTGGCCCTTCAGGAGGTACTATTATGGACAGTGTTACTTGCTGTCTGTTCTGACTTTTGTTGCTTTATCTCCCTATGCATAGTGATGTTTTGGACCATCCACCAGTTGTGCATTGAAGTAGCCCTCGGCTTCTCGTCCAGCGCTGAGTCTCAGCTGAGGATTCCAGCATTGGAGGGTCAGTCCTTCCCCTGACTGCATGCTTTGTTGACCCTCTTCTTGCTTAGCACAGGGTAGCTGGGGAAGACAATTGTGGGGTTATACACTCACTTCTCATAAAAGAAGACCCAGTGCAGAATTTGGCATTGAGAGCCGAATCCAGGAAGATTGAGAGTTTGATCCTCCTTCTCAGAGACCTTCTATTTCAGCTCATCCCAGTTTCCTGTTTGCAAACAGGTTGATACAGTCATTGAAAATGGTGTGAGACAGAATGTATCACACTGTTGTCAAAACCATTTCATGGGGTTTTCCTAGTCATATTTCCAGTTTTTAATTGTATTATTTCCTTTTCCATAAGGTGCTTTTTAGTGTTACTGACTGTTCCTTCACTGTGCAGATGCTTTTTATTTGATATAGTTCCAAGAGTTTAGTTTTGCTCTAGTTTCTCTTCCCTCAGGAGACATCTTGAAGTTGTGGTGGCTGATGTCAATGAGGTTACTGCCTGTGTTCTGTGATAGTATTTTTATGGTTTCAGTCTCATATTTAGGTCTATAATCCATTTTTTTCCATTTATGTGTTTGTGTAAGGAAGTGCTTCACTTTCATGCCGCATAGAGGGTATCCTAAGGCCAAACCTAAGCTTGACCCGCACCGTAGGCTGGCTCTTGAACCCAAAGACTAAGCTTGACCCACAGCTTAACCTGTGCCCTCAACTCAGCCCTCTGGGGAGACCACAGAACTTCCTGGGGTTTACTGCTGTCACCTCCTGGGACCTAACCTTAAACCTAGGGAGGTTAGGGCCCTGGCCCTAAGGGGGGCCACCATTGAGGTCTGAGAATAAAAACAGGATTTGGGGCTAAAGTCCAAGAAGAAACATTTCAGAAAGCCAGACTTTCTTCATGACATTTCTATAGCTGGGATGTGGCATCATGAGTGTATTCTAGGCCTCAAACTACCCTCAGCTACCCAATCTTCTGACTCCTGAACCCATCCCCTAAGTCTTAATTGCAACTTATCATTTACCCTTAACTCAGCCCACCTGTGAGATCACTGCACTGTTGAGGATTCTGCCTGTGACACCTCTGGGAACCAGAGCTTAGCTCTGGTTCTTTCACAAAGAGGGCCCACAACTTAAGACAGAAGAACAATTGCAGGCCTATGAGCTGTGCACAATTATTCAGAGAGGAAATCAGGAGTCAGTCATGACATTTTCAAGGTCATAATGGAGCTGCAGAAGGGGATCAAGGGCCAAAAGTTAAACCTGGAACACACAATAGACTGTCACATTCCCACAAACCCTAAGGGTGCCATGCACCCTAACTGGTGTCTGCAACTGCAGGTGCCTGCAAGGAGATCACTGAAATGTTCTTGCCCTGGCACCTCCAGAGACCTAACCCTAACCCTAGCCCAGGGTCTTTCCTCAGGTGGTTCACCTCTTGTTCGGGGAAGGTACTCATTTGGGGCCCATGAATTGCGCAGGAGTAATCCCCAGGAACCCAGATAATAGCCTTGATATTTCCAAGGTAGGGATAGACTGCACAAGGGGAATCTTCCCCCATTATTTGCTGGCCCTATAACCCAAGCCTAAACCTGACCTGCACCCTAACACAGGCTCTCACCTCAGCCCTTTGGAGGAGATCACTGTGCTTCTTGGGGCTCAGCCTTTGGCACCTCCCAGGACCTAACTGTAACCCTAACCAGGGCCCTGTCCCTAAGGAGGCCCACCATTGAGGTCAGAAGAAGAAAAACAGATTTGGGGCCAAAACCCCATGGGAAATATTTCAGTGTGGAAGCCAGAATATTGCCATGACATTTCCAGGGTGTGGTTGGAGCCACAGGAGGGGATTCTGAGAACTTCCCTAACCCAGGCCCACACAATCTTCTGGCTCCTGAATCAAAACCCAAACGCTGACCCACACTGGACCATGCACCCTCAACTCAGCCTTCTAAGGAGATCACTGCACTGTTTTTGGTCCTGCCGCTGGCACTTCTTGGTTGCCTAGCCTAACCCTAGCCGTGGTTGTGCTAGTAAGGAGGTAGATGTCCCAGGTCTGAGAAAAGAACAGATAGTGGCCAAGGAAAGATGCCAAAATATTTAGTGAGGAATGCAGTAGTTGGCCATGATATTTCCATGGCCTGATTCAATCTTCAGAAGGGGATCTGTGGCCAAAATGTAAGCCTGGGACACACAATCGGGAGTCCACTGCACCCAAACTCTAAGGCTGTCTCGCACTCAAACCGGCGACCTCAACTCAGCCTTTCAGGGAGATCATTGCACTAGTGTCAGTTCAGTCCTTGAATCCTCCTAGAACCTAACCCTAACCCTAGCCAAAGCACTTTCCCTATGGGGGCCTATTTCCTAAGTTTAAGAACATAGCTGATTTGGAGCCCATAACTGGTGTGGGATTATTCAGTATGGAACTTGGAAAATAGCCATACTATTCCCAAAGCACAGATGGAGCTGCACAAAGGGGATCCAGAGGCCAACGCTAAGCTTGGCCCACACCATTGACCAGTCATTCAATCCAAAGACTAAGCTTGACCCAAACCCTTATCTGTGCCCTTAACCTAGCATTTCAGGAAGAACACTGTGCTGCTGGGTGTTCAGATCCTGGTGCCTCCTGGGACATAAACCCCAATCCTAGCCATGGCCATGGCCCGAAGTAGGCACAATATTGAGGTATGAGTAAATAAGGGATTTGGGGCTAAAGGCCAATGGTGAATAATTCAGTGTGGAAGCCAAAATTTCACCATGGCATTTCCATGGTTGGGATAGAGCTGCAGGAGTGGATTCTGAGCCTAAACTTAACCATAACTCCAACAGTCTCCTGATTCTTGAACGAAAACTCTAAGACTGAATCTCAGCCTACCTTGCACCAACTCAGCCAACCAGGGAGATCACTGGACACTGCTGGTGACAGTTCCCCTGACAACTATGAGAATCTAACCTTAACCTTAGTTAAGGCTCTTTCTCAAATGGGCCCAGAACCAGGATAGAGAAAAGAACACTTGGGGTCCATGACTGATGCAGAGTTATTCATTAAGGAACCTAATATTTGGCCATGAAATTTCCAGGGTCAGAATGGAACTGCAGAGGAGGATCTTGGTCCAAATCCTAAGCTAGAAACAATTGGCCACTACCTGCCCACAAACCCTAAGGGTCTCCTGCACCCTAACAGGTGCGTTCTAATCAGCCTTATAGGTAGATCACTGTCATGGTGTCTGTTCATTCCCTGTCACCTCTAGTGACCTAACCATAACCATAGCCCAGGCTTTTTCCTTTGTGGTCCAGCTCCTAGTCTGAGGAAGAACGCATTAGGGGCCCATGAATAATCACCAGGAACCCAGATTATAATCACAGGAATAATCACCAGGAACCCAGATAATTGTCTTGATATTTCCAAGGTAAGGATGAAGCTGCACAAGGGGGATCCTGAGGCCAAAACTGTTTGGCTGGCCCTATAGCCTATTGGCTGGCCCTATAATCCAAATCCTAAACCTGACCTGCATCCTAACAAATGACCTCAACTCAGTCTTCTAGGGATATCACTGTGCTGCTCGGGTTCAGCCTCTGGCATTTACCAGAAACTAAGCTCTAACACTAGCCAAGACCCTGGCCCTAAAGGGACCCACCCTTGAGGTCTGAGAAAAGAGTGGATTTGGAGCTAAAGACCAACGTGAATTATTTCAGCACAGAAGCTAGAATTTCACCATGATATTTCCAGGGCCTGGAGGGACCTACAGTGTGGGGGAGGGGGGATTCTGAGACCTTCCGCAATCTTGGCCCACACTATCTTCTGGCTCCTGAATCCAAACACTAATGCTGATGCACACCTGACCAATCTCCCTCAACTCAGCCCTCCAGGCTGTACTATTGGTGGTTGTGCCACTGGAACTTCCTGGTTACCTAACCTAACCCTAGTCATGGCTCTGGTTCTAAGGAGACCCACCTCCCAGGTCTGAGAAAAGAACTGTCCAGGCGCCCATGCAGGGAGCCGACATGGTAATCCCAGGAGTTTACCGATATTTCCAGGGTCAGAATACAGGTTCAGAATGGGATCCAGGGTCCAAACCAAAGCCTGTGACACACAATCAGGTATCCACTGCACCCAAACTCTATGGCTTCCTTGCATCTTAGCAGGTACCCTCACAACAAAACCCTCTATGGAGATCACTAGACCGATGATGGTTTAGACACTGAAAGCTCCTGGGACAAAACTCTAACCTTGGCATGGTTGGCATGAGAGTGGTCACCCTGCTAAAACCTTACCCCCTCCTGCCTGAATTGCTTGACTTTCAACAGCTGTTTTGCCTGTGCACATTGCAATCCCTATGCTTGTCAACAAAGAGAAGATCCAAGTTTACAAGACCAGAGTCCTACTCTACACACTTACATGTTAGCTGAGAACCATCAGCAACACCAAATTACCGGTGTCTCTATCCACTGAAGAAAAATCCTGGAGAAGAAGGTGACAAAAGATTTCTTGCCCTATCTGAGGTAAGAATGCACAGATATGCCCAGCCTACGTGTGTTCATTCATAAATGAACTTGCTAAGAGATTTTGCTATTCACTTCATTCCCAGAATAATCCCATTCTTATCTAAAATGGATATCTTTGACTTTCTGTGTATCCGTTCCCATTCCCTTGCTATTTTTTTTAAGTCCCCTCTTTGGGTAACTCAAGGCCGGACCTAAAAGCAATGTCCCCTCATTTTATTTGGGGAGCCTGGCCAAGTTATCCTGACTCTGGCATTGGTTGGGAAAAAAACCGATTGATACCTTTTAGAAATATTCCGACAATAAAAAGACATAAGGCACTTGAAGGTTGCCAGACAAAATGTTGGTGTATAGGCAAAGCCAGAGTAATTGGGAAGAAGCACCTTCACTTGTGAGAAGAGAAACAAAACTAGTTTAGTCTCAGTTTTAAACCATTGTGGAAATGAAGAAATTTGACCCATCATGTATCCATTCTGAGCCCCTGTTTTTCTAATAAGGTCTTGAGTCACTTTGAAATTTGATAGTGCTTTCCCTCCCCTCAACTGGCTAAATGAGCTACCCTCATCCTGAAAAGCAGAAGTCTCTTAGATGGGCAGTTTTCTCCCAGAGATAGGTCAGGGTAGAAAGAGCCCATTCAAGGATTTCTGCACCCAGTTCTTGGTTCCATACACTTGACAGTCAGCAGGGAGACTAACCCTGAACCACTGAATGCATGTTGCATTGATAGTTGATAGAAAGGGCAGGAAAAGATGCAATGGTCAGAATAATTCTTGTCTTACCAAAGTTCTGGATGAACATTTCATGCAGTAAGGGCATCAGGTGTAGACAATAGATGTTATTCTTCACCAAAGGTGTAACACCTTTGGTGTTTCTTACTCTTGAGATTATGCTAGTCACTTCATCTTTTTTTTCCTTTTCTCATCTGTAAGAAAGAGTTTTGGGCCTGAGGGGTTCCATGTCCACCTTTTAGCTCTTTTTTCATACTTGGTTTACTCTGGTAGGCGTTCAGGTCCAGATTTTAAGACAAATTCATTCTTATTTTAACTGAAGAGTTGACTCAAGTTCTCTCGACCCTGGAATACATTGGGCTATGGAGCCTGTCACCACTTGCATTTTAGAACTCTGTGTACATCGGGAAACCTAAGATATTTTAAGGTACCCAGCACAGAGTGTTTGCATGTAAGCAGGCACAGAGGAGTTGGAAGATATTTTGTCCTGCTTCTGGAACAAGGAAACACTGAGCCATACATCACATTTTCAGTTTTATACCATTCTAATTTGAATTTCAGATGAAGGTTTCTTCTGGTCTGATAGAACCAGTAGTGTTTTTCCCTTTCCCCCAAGCAAAGGTGCTTATTCTTCTGAAGACAGCCAGCTTCAAATAGATTACACTAATCACTTTATACTTCCTTTGATCCCACTCTCATATGAAATGAAGAACTTTGTCCATGTGTCCATTCCCATTCTCTTGCTGTTTTTTAACATTTAATTATTTTTGAGAGAGGGAGAGATGTAGAAGCAGAAAGAGGAAGACAGGATCTGAAGCAGGCTTTGTGCAGTGTACACAAAGCCTGATGTGCAACTTGAACTCATGATCCTGAGAACATGACCTTAGCATGTCAAGAGTAAGCGGCTTAACTGAGCCACCCAGGGAACCTATCCCTTGCTGTTGCTCTAAACTTATCTTGGTTCCCACCAGGCACAGTGGGCCTGTTAATAACTCACTGAAAAACCAGGGACTGGTGGAGAGTTCCCACTCTGCTCCCATGCTAAAGTCCTTCCACAGGCTTCAAGAGATGCCTGCACTCTGAAGAGCAGATAGTTCATTAGCAGTTTTCTTCAGGATCAGCTATGTGCAGAAACATCCCATCCAAGGACTAGTGCACCAGATAACTTTTTAAATACTTGAGGTCCAGCCATAAGCCAGGACCTGCTATGAATCATTATTGCCTCCAAAGACGGAAAAAACAGCCAATACCAGCAACTTGCCATCTCTTTCTGAAGGAACAATGCAAGAGGTTTCCCTTGGTCTTAGCCCACAGAATTTTCTTGCTCCTGAAACAACCATCTTCCTAGGAGATTGTGCTAGTCACTTAATTTTTTGTTATATTCCATTTTCTTCTGTAATAAGCAACTTTGCCTTCTGTGTATCCTTCAACCTGTTGCTTTTTTTCAAGCTAAGTTCTCCGTGTTGTGCTTTCATGGACAGTGTCTCTGAGTCATTTTATTTACTTTAACTCGAGTCTGGTTAAGTTCTTGGAATTCTGGGACACATTGGGCAACAAGCCCCCTCAAAAATTGCCTCTCAGTCCTATGTTCACAAAGATAAGCCCAGGGAATTTCAATGTTCCCAGCAGGAATTCTGTGTTGTCAGGGTTAGAGATATTGGGAGAGAGCTATCCTCATTTATGTGACATGAGGAACAATGGAGCTAGACATTTAATTATGAGTGTTATCCCATTAACAGCTGAAGTAAAAAACTTTGACACTGTGTGTTTAACCATTCCAATTACCTGGCTAGTACTGATAACTATGTCTTGAGACCCAGGCAAAGGAAATTAAGCTGTCACTCACATAGTGAGTGCCCAGCCATTACTAATGAGCTCTGACCAAGATGTGCTAACCAAGAGCAGCCAGTTTCTGATATCTCAAAGGAAAGTTTGTTTTCCTGTGAGTACTTGGTTTTTGCCACCTAAGAAATGGTGGTTAAACAATTTATCTCCCTTCTTGGCAATTAAAGATGATTTCACTCTGAAGAGCACTTGGTTCACCCATGTGCAACATTCCCAAGGACCTGCTTAGCACAAAAAAATGAGCATTCAAGAACTAAGGCACCACAACCCCGTTCCAAACACTTGGGCACTAGCCTGGAGCACAAACCCACTACCCTTGAATCACTGCTGTTTTATCCACTGGTAGGATGAGAAGGAAACAGTGAACTCCAGATTTCCCTCTCTTTCTTATGTAAAAATAAAGGCATCTTGCCATCAGAACTCCCACTGCCAATGATGGAGGTTTCCCTTTGCCCTAGCCCATATGTTTCTTATTCTTGAGACAGCTTGCCAGAAGATTGCACTAGACATTCCATCTTCATATTTAACCATAATCTTCTCTCATAAGGAACATTGCCCCTAGGTTTACCTATTTCCATCCTTTTACACTTTTTTAATGTTTATTTTTATTTTTGACAGAGAGATCATGCAAGCAGGGGAAGAGCAGAAATGGACAGATCAAAAGCTGGCTCTGAGTTGAAAGCAGAGAACAAGATGTGGGGCTCAAACTGGTGAAACACTAGATTATGACCTGAACCAAAATCAGAATCCTGACAACATGAACGACCCAGACATCCCATTCACTTAATGTATTTAATACTAGAATCTCCCATGAGCCAATCAGGGCCCTGGGAGTAAATCCTTCTGATTTTATTGGGGGATTCTAGATGAATTATTGTGCCATCAGAATAGGTTGGGCCATAGGAGCCCTGGGACTTGCCTTCCAGATCTCTATTAACAACATCAGATGTATGTCTGTGGAAAGCACCCATCACAGAATATTTATGTGTGGGTACAGCCAAAGGTGTTAGGGAGCTGTCCTCACTTCTGGGGCCAGGCAAATGGAGCAAGACATTTCACTCTCAGCTTTATTTCATTCTCATCTAAGATGAAAACTTTCGTTGTCCATAGAGCCATTCCCATCCCATTGCTACTTGCTAACTAGGACATGGGTTGCAGGCTGAGGCTGTGAGGCTGTCACTCACACAGTGAGCTCCCAGGAACTAGTGGTGAGTTCTCACTCTTGTTCTGTGCTAACATAATTACTTTCTGTCAACCAAAAAGAAAGATTTCTTTTCTATCAGAAAGTTGTTAGTGCTTGGCTGGCAGGTATAAGTGCAGTGGTGGGTAGGGTGGCTTCCTTCCTCTCCTGGCTGATTTAGATGACTTCATTCTGAAGAACACAAAATGCACGCATATAATTTCCGGGACTTAGTGCAGAAAATGGTTATTCAAAAACATGCACCTCATTGACCTCAGCCACAGCAATTTCTTGCCTGACACATCTCCAAAATCAAGGGAAATGAAAGCAAAAATGTACTATTGGGACCTCATGAAGATAAAATATTTCTGCCCTGCAAAGAAAACAATCAACAAAATGAAAAGGCAACTGACAGAATGGGAGGAGATATTTGCAAGTGACATTTTGTATAAAGGACTAGGATCCAAAATCTATAAAGAACTTACCAATCTCAACATCCAAAAAAACAATTCAGTGAAGAAATGGGCAGAAGATATGAATAGACACTTTTCCAAAGACGACATAGAGTTAGCCAACAGACACATGAAAAGATGTTCAACCTCACTCATCATGAGGGAAATGTAAGTGAAAAACACATTGATATGCCACCTCACATCAGTGATAGTGGCTAAAATTAAGAACTCTGGAAACAACAGATGCTGGTGAGGATGTAGAGAGGTGGGAACCCTCTTGCACTGTTGGTGGGAATGCAAACTTGTGTAGACTTTCTGGAAAACAGTGTGGAGTTTCTTCATAAATTAAGAATAGACATACCCTACAATGCAGCAGTAGCACTGCTAGGAATTTACCCAAAGGATACAGGGGTGCTGATATTTTAAAATTTTTTTTAATGTTTATTTTTAAGACAGAGCATGAGTGGGGATGGGGCAGAGAGAGAGGAAGACAGAATCTGAAGCAGGCTCCAGGCTCTGAGCTCTCAGCACAAAGCCTGACATGGGGCTCGAACTCACGAACTGTGAGATCATGACCTGGGCCGAAGTCGGACGCTCAACTGAGACACCCGGGCGCCCCAAGGGGGTGCTGATTCTTGGGGCATATGTACCCAAAGTTTATCACAGAAAATTTCAAAATATCCAATTTATGGAAAGATCCTAGATATCTATCCACTGATGAGTCGATAAAGAAGATGTGTTTTATATATACAATGGAATACTACTTGGCAATAAGATAGAATGAAACCCTGACATTTGCAACAATGTGGATGGAACTGGAGGGTGTTATGCTAAGTGAAATAAGTCAGTCAGAGAAAGATATATGTTTTCACTCCTATGTGGAACTTGAGAAACTGAAGAGAACGCCTTGGGGGAAGGAAGGGGAAAAATAGTTTCTAACAGAGAGGGAAGCAAACCATAAGAGAATCTTAAATACAGAAAACAAACTGATTTTGTTGTGAGGGGGAGAGGAGTGAATGGGCGATGGGTATTGAGGAGGGCACTCGTTGAGATGAGCACTGGGTGTTGTCTGTAAGTGATGAATCACAGGAATCTACCCCCAAATCCTGAGTACACTGTATACACTGTATGTTAGCTAACTTGAAAATAAATTATATATATAGTTTAAAAATGAGCCTCAGGAATGGTTCCAAAAACTTGAGCAACAGCCAGGAGCATGGATACACAACCCCTGTATCTATCTGCTGATGAAAAGGGCAGAAAAAACACCCAAGGCAGAAGCTTTCCCTCTCTTTCAGAAGGAAGTATACAGATCTCTTGCAGACTGTGTTTTCAAGAGGTTTCTCATTAGAGTTTTAGTTTGTCTCTGCCCACAGGTGTTTCTTACTCCTTAGACAGGATTTTTCCAGGAAATTGTCATTCTAGACACATTTTAGACTTTGTTCCATTCTCATCTATAATGAAGCACTTTGGCCTTCCACGTTTCCATTCCAATACAATTTTTTTTCAAAGAAGTTTCTCTCTGAGAGCCATTCAGAACCAGTGTCTCAGAGAAATATTCTTTTACTTAAGGTGGGGGAATCGGTCCAAGTCCTGTCTGTAGCATAGGTTGAGAACAGAGCATCCCTCGTTATTTACTTTTCAGAACAATGTTGACAATGGGCACTTGAAATACCAATCAGCGTAAACTATGAAAGTAATCTGTTAGACATTTCATTACCAGTCTTATTTCCTTATAGTCATTCCCATCCATTTTCTGTTTCATAAGTAGGTCATGGATCAGAACGAGGAAGAATTGTTCCATCAGCCACACAGCCAACATCCAGGATTTGTGATGAACTACCACTCTGGTCCTGTACTATGTGGAAAACAGTTATTTTATCCCACAGAAGAATGAACTGTTGCTTGACTGGCACTGGGTAATCTCTGTAATGATAGCCTACTTGCTCCTTCCCTTGTCTGATTAAAAAAATGCCTTCATTCTCAAAGACAGATGGATCAGACACGCACAGTTATATTGCAGAACTATTCAGCCCTAAAAAGCCCTTACAAGGAAAACTGCACCATAATGTGGCTACTAATAGAGCACCAACAGGCTCTGGCTGAGTGCTGGTGACTCTGGCATAGATTGACAACAGAACCTCTTGTAACGTCCCATTAGAAATCTGTTTCACAATGAGAGGTTTAGACCATATGAAGGTGCCAAGCTGTGAATGCTTGTATGTATGTAGACAGTGTCGGAGATTTGGGGGAATATCTGGCCTTATGCATGAAGGAGAACTGAACAGCATTGTCCCATTCCCATCTGTAATGTACAGCTTTGGCCTCCCTTATAGGTATTCCAACCAATTCTCTATTTTCTGAGTATTGGGTCACATTCAAGGTTGATTGAGCTTTCCCTCACACAAGTATAGCCCACAGGATCATAATAAACTCCCACCTGGTCTATATGAGAGAAAGCAGTAAATTTATCTCAAATAAGGATGGTCTTATGGTCTTTGAGTGCTTGGTGCTTAGCCAACTCTGGTATGTGCAGTGAAGGAGAGCCAGCTGGCATTGTTCCACTGGCTGATTGAGATGCCTGTATTCAGTGTCAGATAGTTCCAGTATGCACACTATGCCTCAGGACCTGGTCAGCAAGGAAAGGGCCCTTTCAAAAACTACTGCATCAGGTCCAGATTCCAAACATTTGATCAGCAGCTGAAGCAGGAATCCCTTGCCTCTGAATCAATGCTGTATCTATTTCCTAATGGGAAGGACAGGAAAAACAGCCAAAACCAGTCTTCCCTCTTTTTGAAAGAGGGACATAGATCTCGTGCAGAATTCTGTCTCAGGTGTAGACAATGGAGGTTTCCTTTTATTTATTTTTATTTTTTTAATATGAAAATTATTTGTCAAATTGTTTTCCATACAACACCCAGGGCTCATCCCAAAAGGTGCCCTCCTCAATACCCATCACCCAGCCTGACCTCCCTGCCACCCGCCATCATCCCTAGGATTGTTCTCAGTTTTTAAGTCATTTATGGTTTGGCTCCCTCCCTCTCTAACGTTTTTTTCCTTCTCCTCCTCCCATGGTATTCTGTTAAGTTTCTCAACATCCACAGAAGAGTGAAAACATATGGTATCTGTCTTTCTCTGTATGACTTATTTCCACTTAGCATAACACTCTCCATTTCCATTCACGTTGCTACAAAGGACCATATTTCAGTCTTTCTCATTGCCACGTAGTACTCCATTGTGTATAGAAACCGCCAATACTTTATCCATTCATCAGCTGACGGACATTTAGGCTCTTTCCATAATTTGGCTATTGTTGAAAGTGCTGCTATAAACATTGGGGTACAAGTGTCCCTATGCACCAGCACTGCTGTATCCCTTGGGTAAATTCCGAGCAGTGCTACTGCTGTGTCATAGGGTAGGTCTATTTTTATTTTTTTGAGGAACCTCCACACTGTTTTCCAGAGTGACTGCACCAGTTTGCATTCTCATCAACAGTGCAAGAAGGTTCCTGTTTCTCCACATCCTTTCCAGCATCTATAGTCTCCTGATTTTTTCATTTTGGGAACTCTGACTTCGGAGAGGTGGTATCTGAGTGTGGTTTTGATTTGTACTTCCTTGATGAGGAGCGATGTTGAGCATCTTTTCATGTGCCTGTGGGCCATCTGGATGTCTTCTTTAGAGAAGTGTCTATTCATGTTTTCTGCCTAGTCTTCAATGGATTGTGTTTTTTGGGTGTGAAGTTTGGTGAGTTATTTATAGATTTTGGATACTAGCCCTTTGATATGTCATTTGCAAATATCTTTTCCCATTCTGTTGGTTGCCTTTTACTTTTGTTGACTGTTTCCTTTGCAGTGCTGAAGCTCTTTATCTTCACGAGGTCCCAATAGTTCATTTTTGCTTTTAATTCCCTTGTCTTTGGAGATGTGTCAAGTAAGAAATATCTGCAGCTGAGGTCAGAGACATTTTTTCCTGCTTTCTCCTCTAGGGTTTTGAGGGTTTCTTGTTTCACATTCAGGTCATTTCTCCATTTTGAGTTTAAATTGTCTAGTTCATCCTATCCAGTTCTCCCAGCACCATTTAAGAGACTGTTTTTTTCCCATTGGATATTCTTTCCTGCTTTATCAAAGATTAGTTGGCCACATTTTGTGGGTCTAACTCTGGGGTTTCTATTCTATTCCATTGGTCTATATGTCTTTTTTGTGTGCCAATACCATGCTGTCTACTACAGCTTTGTAGTAGAGGCTAACGTCTGGGATGGTTTTGCTTCCGCTTTGGTCTTCTTCAAAATTAGTTTGGCATTCGTTCGGGGTCTTTTGCGGGTCCATAAAAATTTTAGGATTGCTTGTTCTAGTTTCGAGAAGAATGCTGGTACAATTTTGAATAGGATTGTATTGAATGTGTAGATTGCTTTGGGTAGTATTGACATTTTCACATTAATTATTCTTCCAATCCATGAACTTGGAATGTTTTTCCATTTCTTTATATCTTCTTCAATTTCCTTCATAAGCTTTCCATAGTTTTCAGCATACAGATCTTTTACATCTAGGTTTATTCCTAGGTATTTAGGTTAGGTTTATTCCTAGGTATTTCATGATTCTTGGTGCAATTGTGAATGGGATCAGTTTCTTTCTGTTGCTTCATTAGTGGTGTATAAGAATGCAACTAATTTCTGTACATTGATTTTGTATCCTTCAACTTTGCTGAATTCATGTATCAGTTCTAGGAGGACTTTTGGTGGAGTTTATCGGGTTTTCCATGTATAGTATCATGTCATCTGCAATAAGTGAAAGCTTGACTTCATTTTTGCCAATTTGGATGCCTTTGATTTCCTTTTGTTGTCTGCCGATGCTACGTTAAACAACAGGAGTGAGAGTGGACATCCCTGTCGTGTTCCTGATCTCAGCGGGAAAGTTCTCAGTTTTTCACCATTGAGGATATTAGCTGTGGGCTTTTCTCAAATGGGTTTTATTATATTTAAGTATGTTCCTTCTATCCTGACTTTCTTCAGGGTTTTTTTATTAAGAAACCAATGCTGAATTTTGTCAAATGCTTTTTCTGCATAGATTGACAAGATCATACGGTTCTTTTCTTTTCTTTTATTAATGTGATGTATCACATTGATTGCTTTATGAATGTTGAACCAGCATTGCAGTCCAGGACTGAATCCCAAATGATCATGGTTAATAATTCTTTTTATATGTTGTTGAATTCAATTTGCTAGTATCTTTTTGAGAATTTTTGCATCCATATACATCAGGGTCATTGGCCTTTAGTTCTCTCTTTTTTATTGTTGGGTCTCTGGTTTAGGAATCAAAGTAATGGTGGCTTCATAGAGTGAGTCTGGACGATTTCCTTCCCTATTTTTTGGAACAGGTTGAGAAGGATAGGTATTATCTCTGCTTTAAATATCTGGTTAGAATTCCCCAGGGAAGCCATCTGGTCCTGGACTCTTATTTTTTGGGAGATTTTTGATAATTGATTCAAATTTCTTCGCTGGTTATGGGTCTGTTCAAGTTTTCTATATCTTCCTGTTTGAGTTTTGGAGGGGTGTGTGGGTGTTTAGGAATTTGTCCATTTCTTCCAGGTTGCCCAGTTTTTTGTCATATAATTTTTCATAGTATTCCCTGATAATTGCTTCTATTTCTGAGGGCTTGGTTGTAATATTGCATTTTCATTCATGGTTTTATCTATTTGGGTCATCTCCCTTTTCTTTTTGAGAAGCCTGGCTAGAGGCTTGTCAATTTTGTTTATTTTTTCAAAAAACCAACTCTTGGTTTCAATGATTTGTTCTACAGGTTTTTTTAAGGTTCTATATTGTTTATTTCTGCTCTAATCTTTATTATCTCTCTTCTGCTGGGTTTGGGGTATCTTTGCTGTTCTGCTTCTATTTCCTTTAGGTGTGCTGTAACATTTTGTATTTGGGGATTTTTCTTGTTTCTTGAGATAGGCCTGGATTGCACTGTATTTTCCTCTCAGAACTGCCTTCGCTGCATCCCAAAGTGTTTGAATTGTTGTGTTTTCATCTTCAGTTGTTTCTATATATTTTTAAATTTCTTCTCTAATTGCCTGGTTGGTCCATTCATTCTACACTAGGGTGTTTTTTTAACTTCCATGCTTTTGGAGGTTTTCCAGACTTTTTCCTGTGGTTTATTTAAAGTTTCATAGCATTGTTGTCTGAAATTGTGCATTGTATGATCTCAGTTCTTTTATACTTATGAAAGGCTGTTTTGTGACTCAGTATGTGATCTATCTTGGAGAATGTTCCATATGCACTTGGGAAGAAAGTATATTCTGTTGCTTTGGGATGCAGAGTTCTAAATATATCTGTCAAGTCCATATGACCCAATGTATCTTTTAGGGTCCTTATTTCTTTATCCTGTGTCTAGATGATCTATCCATTTCTGTAAGTGGAGTGTTAAAGTCCCCTGCAATTACCACATCTCTTATCAATAAGGTTGCTTATGTTTGTAATTGTTTTATATATTTGGGGGCTCCTGTATTCGGCGCATAGACATTTATAATTGTTAGCTCTTGCTGATGGATAGACCTTGTAATTATTATATAATGCCCTTCTTCATCTCTTGTGACAGTCTTCAAAGTCTAGTTTGATGTAAGTATGGCTACTCCAGCTTCTTTTGACTTCCAGTTGCATGATAGTTCTCCATCCCCTCATTTTCAATCTGAAAGATGTCCTCAGGTCTAAAATGAGTCTCTTGTAGACAAATCGATGGATTTTGTTTTTTTTACCCATGCAGATACCCTATGTCTTTTGGTTGGAGCATTTAGTCCATTTACATTCAGTGTTATTATTGAAAGACATGGGTTTAGAGTCATTGTGATGTCTGTAGGTTTCATGCTTGTAGTGATGTCTCTGGTACTTAGTGGTCCTTGCCACATTTCACTCACAGAATCCCCTTTAGGGTCTCTTGTAGGGCTCTTGTTTAGTGGTGATGAATTCCTTCAGTTTTTGTTTGTTTGGGAAGACCTTTATCTCTCCTTTTATTCTGAATGACAGACTTGTTAGATAAAGGATTCTCAGCTGCATATTTTTTCTGTTCATCACATTGAAGATTTCCTGCCATTCCTTCCTGGCCTGCCAAATTTCAGTAGATAGGTCTGTCACTATTCTTATGGGTCTCCCTTTGTAAGTTAGAGTCCGTTTATCCCTAGCTGCTTTCAGATAGTTCCTCTTTATCCTTGTATTTTGCCAGTTTCATGATATGGTGTTCAGATCTATTCAAGTTATTTCTGAAGGGAGTTCTCTGTGCCTCTTGCATTTCAATGCCTTTTTCCTCCCCAGATCAGGGAGGTTCTCAGCTATGATTTGTTCAAATACACCTTCAGCCCCTTTCTCTCTCTATTCCTCTTCTGGGTTTTCTTATGATACTGATATTTTTCCGTTTGTTTCCATCACCTAGTTCTCTAATTCTCTCCTCATACTCCTGGATTTTTTAATCTTTTTCTCAGCTTCCTCTTTTTCCATAAGTTTATCTTCTAATTCACTTAATCTCTCCCATGCCTCTTCAACCCATGGTATGACCACATCCATTTTATTTTTCACCTCATTTATAGCACTTTTAGCTCCTCATGACTATTTCTTAGTCCCTTGATCTTCTGTAGCAATAGATTCTCTTCTGTACGCTGTTTTTTTCAATCCCAGCGATTAATTTTATGACTATTATTCTAAATTCTTATTTTGTTATATTGTTTAAATCTTTTTTGATCAATTCATTAGCTGTTGCTACTTCCTGGAGTTTCTTTTGAGGAGAATCCTTCCGTTTTGTCATTTTGGGTATTCCCTGGGGTGTCTCCCCAACTGAAGGGCACTTCCCCTGTGCTGTCTAGAGTAACTTGTGTTGGTGGGCGGGGCCGTAGTCAGGGCCAATCTTTGCCTTAGCCAATGGCTGGGGCCACAGTCAGACTGGTGTGTACTTTATCTTCCCCTCTCCCAGGGGCAGAACTCACTGTGGAGTGGTTGTGAGTCCTGTCTAGGTTAACTTGCACACTGCCAGGCTTGTGGTGCTGCTTTGATGGGATCTGGTGTATTAGCCAGGGTGGATCTGCAATGTGCACAGGGGTGGGAGGGGCAGGCTTCGCTCGCTTTGCCATCAGTGGTCCTATACGGGAGGGTGTTGTTGCAGCACTGGGAGGGAGGTAGTCCCATCGGTGGGATGGATCCACAGAAGCACCAGCGTTGAGTGCAAGGTGCAAGCAAGTACAGTGATGGGAACTTGTTCCCTTTGGAATTTCGGCTGGGTGATGGGAGAAGGAGCTGAGCTCTGTCTTCTGGGGTCAACAACTATCCCTCCCAGTGCCCTTTGCCCTCCCTGCTCTCTGAGAGCAGAGATGTTGACTTTTAACATTCCAGATGGTTAAGTCCCACTGATGTCAGAACTCACACAGTCCTTCTCCGCTTTTGCAAGCCAGAGTCAGGGGTTCTCCTTTGCCAGGCGGGTTTTCCCTTCCACCACCCTGGCTCCCTCCTGCTAGTCTGTGTAGTGTGCACAGCCTCTCCGCCCTTCCTACCCTATTCCATGGGCCTCTTGTCTATGCTTGGTTCCTGGAGAGTCTGTTTCTGCTAGTCTTCTGGCAGTTTTCTTGGTTATTTAGGCAGATGTGGGTGGAATCTAAGCAATCAGGATAAGGTGAGCCCAGCGTCCTCCTATTCCACCATCTTCACCCTGAATAACCCTTCAGCCCTTCTTAAGCAGACTCTTTTCTGCATTACCATGCCTCATAAGGAAGAGAGCACATTCATGCACTTTTGGGATATGATGTTCTACATGCCTGGTGGTGGACACAGACCTGATTTTTCTTCTTTGGCACCAAAAGATGGCCTGTTTTTTATGTTAGCCTGTCTAAAGTAAATCAATATACTCTATACCTGTATAAAGTATACCGGTGTTGCTGAACACTCCGCACCTGATACCCCATCCAGTGTTAATGGAGCCTGACATCACATCTTCTTGGGAACTGGCTTTTGTAGCTGTGGATCCAAATTCTCATTGTACAATTGGGTTCCTATTCAAGAGAATAGAATTGATCCAGATCACAGGAGGTGGGAAGAATCCAGAGGATAAGACTGGTCTCTGCCTTTTTAGGCCATTGCTCAAACCCTTCCCATCATGCTTACTTTAGAAATGAAAGGCTCTAATATTCTGAGAGGAATCATGTTAGCACTTCTTGTCCATTTGGCATCATTTTACTGTCCAAATCCACACAGGTGCACTGGCACACACCTTACTGAAGGGTGTGTTCAAGAAAATCAGACACTGGGGTAGTGACAAGTGAAAAGGAAGAAAGAAGTTAGAACTCTGTCATGGGGCAGTGTCATCAATTTTCATAGCTGCATGCTCAAAGGCCCAAAGATGGACAAGGAATTCCTAAAGTTCATAGGTTTCTACTGGATCCAGGACCACCCTTAAATCAGCCTCCAGGGGACAGGGACTATGGAACTGCATTCCCAACTCTATGGGCACCAGGAATTATGATGGGCTAACTCCCTTTAGTTTAGACAATAGCTACAGAAGAAAAGGCTTCATTTTTCTCTTGTTTAATGTTGTGTTGCCAGTGGGGTTTTTGTAGAGTTCCATATAATCATAATCCCTCAGCCCAGAAAATGTGTCACTTCCCTCCTTAATACCTCTCAGCTTCCACACAGTTCTCAGGTAGATTTGATCCAATGCCTTAGAGCTGTGGATGTCCTGTAGTGAAGCCAGGGCACTTTGGCTCAACCTATCTCACTGTCACAAGGGCTAAACCAGATTGGACATTTGTAAGCAGAAGATATTCCTCTTAAAGCCTAAATTTATATGCACCCCCAAGAAAATTCTAGATTGTTAAACAATGCAATGTGAAAATGGATACATGCAGTGTCATATTTCTTCAGAGTTTTGTGGATTTTGGCTATGGAGTCCTCTACAGTTTCTTGCATCCATGTGAGCAAGAATCCCACATTCTACCTTCAGAAAGAAAAGGAAACCTTTAGTTTTAAGCATGTTTCTGCCCATCAGATCTGTAGATATGGGCAAGGGTGATTCTGCAGTACAAAATATGTGCTTCCATCTGATGACTGAGTGGTGGGTACAGGCCTTGGTGCACTATTTCTTCAAAAGTTGATTTGTGTGCTGATCAGGTCCTGGAGCATACTGCACTTGAAAAGACTCTTCTTCAGAATGAGGACATATCCATCAGTTATGGGTGGGAGTTAATGTAGCTAACCATTCCAACGATTACTGTAGCCTGCTAAGCACTGGGCGGTCAGGGACAGGAGGGTCAGGTGTCCTCTGGGATATCAGATTTCAAGAGTCCTCTGTTGGCTTAGGAACTGACTGGAATGTCACCACCAATATTTGGACCCTTGTTGTGTACATGGTCTTGGAGTGTGAAATGACACCAAGTTAGAAAAGCAGAAATGGGATAGGAATAAGAGGTGAACTGTTTCCATATTCCAAATGGGCATGGCCAAATCCAGGAAGGAGATATCTATCTTCCATTTTTCATGTCCCAAAGGGTAGGCATTTATCCTCCCCTAACCTCTGGCTTAGCATACCCACAAGCATTCTCTCTGGGCACCTTTCATACACCCTAGGTTTTTGGTTGGCACACACAGTTCTGTAAACAAATTCAGAAGGGCTCAATGTAAAACATGTATCACCATCACACAGACATCACCAGACTCCCAATTTGAAATAAGACGATATTACTCACAGACACTGGCTTTGAAAAGATTCCATGCAGAAGCTTTTCTCAAAAAACAAGGAAAGTTGTGTTAATGGAGACCCCAGAGTGCCATATCAACCTGGTTGTATCAGAAATAAGAAATACCTGTGGGCTTAGTCAAAGGGAGCCCTCTACAAGGCTACACCTGGGAGCCTTGTCAGCAAGAAACCTCTATTCTTTCTTCAGGAGCCAAAAATTTCTCATTTTTTCTGTTGCTCCCACTATGTCCTTCATGTCGGAAGCAGCAGAGCTCTAGCTGTTGGATTCTTCTGAATCTTGCTCAGGAGACTGGAACAAGGACTTCGTTCCCTATTCCTGGAAAGAAACTCTTCCTGCGCCAACCCTCTCCTTCTTCATGCTTGCCATGTGCACTTTGTCTCTCAGGATGAAATCACCTCAAATCAACCCAGGAAGTGAAGAAAGCTGACTCCCCTTCACCTTCGGTTATAGAAGGCCAAGCACAATGCGCCCAGGGACTAAAGGCCATTGTTCCTTTGGTATAGCAGTGATTGCTCTCACTGCTTTCAGTACCAGAGTGGGAGTGGGTGGCCTATCCAGGTTGCCAGCTCAGTGAGCAATAGTTCTATGTCTCCTATGTGTGAACAAAATTGATTTAGAAATACAGTCATGGGAAGGAAATGGCTAGGAGGGAGACCAAAGCTCAAAATTTCACATGGGAATAGGATCAATCTGGAAAGGTGGTGTCTTCACTTCATTTCCTCTCAGCCCATAAAGGATGCCAGCTCTCTCTCCAGCAACCTCTGGCCCAGCATACATAGAAACATACTCCTCTGGGCATCTTCCAAATAGCCCAGGCCTCTGGATGTCCATAATTCTGAAACCAAATTAAGGGGTGGTCCTGTTACAAAACCTATTACACAGTCACAAGGACATCACCAGACTCTATAGTTGAAAGCAGAGCATATTACTGAGAACTCATCTGAAATGAACCCCAGGGAGAAGCTCCTTTGAAAATAGAGCAAATGGGTTCAAAATGATGGTAGGCTAGAGTTCTTCATTAGCGATGGGAATGGGAGACTGTTGTGAATGAAGTGACTAGCACAATCTTTTAGCAAGTTGCAAGCATCTATGGGCTTTGGTAAAGGGAGCTCTCTCCAGGCTACACCTGAAACACTGTCATCATGAGACCTCTATTATTACCTCAAATGAATAGGGAAATCCCTCTATTTGGATGTCTTTCTTACCATCTTATCCACAGATAGGGGCAGCAGAGATGTAGCAGTAGCAGGTAAGTACTCCTGGCTTATGGTCACGTGTTTGGTATGCAGCCTTGGTGTGGTCTTCACTCAAGAGGATGGTAGTATGCAGAAGTTCCTGGAGAATACTGTGCATACACAAAGCTTCTTATCTTTGAGGTGAAGGCTTCACAGCAATGGGAGGAAGCAAATAGGCTTCCCTTCATTAAGACTATGCTAGCTGGCTAAGTACCAACAAGGCGGGCTTTCCTTTGGACTATCAGACACTGAGAGCTCCCAATGGCTCAGGAACTGACTGGTAAGTTGCATCTGATTCTTGGACCCTGGCTGTGTAAATGACTTCCCCGTGATCTTGTGAGTGGTAACATAAGAAAATGACAACAGTAGTGGAATGAGTATGGATGGCCAAGGTGTTGCATTTCTATTTGGGATGAGCTGAATCCAGGAAGGAAACATCTACCTTCACTCCTTCTTACCCCATGCAGGATGCTGTATACCTCCCCAAAAGTCTGACTTAGCCTACATATAAACATTATCCATTGGGTACCTTCAAATGCCCTAGGCCTCTGTATATCCACTTAATTCTGAAACCAAATTGAGAAGGGCCTGATGGATAACCTATGCCACCAGATTCCCAAGTTGGAAGCAGAGACTATTACTCCAAGACACTGGCTGAATGGATTCGATGCAGAAGGTTGTTTCCAAAAAAACAGACAGCAGTGTGTAAAGAGAAACCATGGAATGCCAGAGGTCTTCACTAGAGATGTTAATGAGAGAATGTTGAGAATGAAGTACCCAGCAGAATCTCCCAAAAGTATGGTTGCCTCAAGAATAAGAAATGCCTGTGAGCAAAGGGAGCCCTCTATGAGCTACACCTGGGAGCCCTGTCAGGAAGTGGCCTGCATTCTTCCTGTAGTAGGAGCTTGACATCCCTGGCTTTTTCTGTCTTTCCTCTTTTCCCATCAACAGATAGAAACAGCAGTGATTGAGCTGTATTGTTGGGTGCTCCTGGCTGTTGCTCAGGCATCTAGAACCAGAACCTGGTATTGTTTTTCTGGAAAGGTTCTTCTTGCACTCTCCAGTTCCTGGAGAATCCTACCCATATGTGAACTGTGTGCTAATCAAAATGAAGCTTGAAAATTAGAAAATAGCCAGAGAAATAAGACAAAGTGGTTCTCCTTTGCCTTCCAAAACATAACTGGCCAAACACCAAGTGCTCAAGGACTAACAGGCCATCTTTCCTTTGGAATTTGATACTGGTAGCTCTCTCTGAACACAGGACCAAAGTTGGAACTCTGCCTTTTCCTGGATGCTGGCTGAGTGTGCGAGACCTCCATGACTCCTAAGTGTGGACAAAGACTGAGTTAGAAAAAACAATGGAAATGGAATGACCCCAAGGAGGGACAGTGTTCTACATTTCCAACTGGATTGGAATAAATATGGAAAGAATATGTCTCATATCATTTCCACTCAGCCCCCAAAAAGGGCCAGCTCCCTTCCAAAACGTCTGACTCACCTTATACACAACCATTCTCTTCTGGACCATTCACATGCCCTAGGCCTCTGAATGTCCATATTGTTCTGAAACAGAAGTCAAAGGGAGTCCTGTGTAACACATAGGGAAATCACGGCAATGCCGGTGATTCTGCCCCTTACCCCTCCTGGGAACTAACCCCTACCAACAATAGCTCA